>NC_048558.1:9123914-9458270 GCF_902806685.2 Maniola hyperantus
GAGTGAATAATATGATATTCTAGGAAGTGAGCTAACATACAAAGGTCATTTTTACCATAATAAGTTTCCTGGCAGTATCGTAACAGAACGCTAAATCGCGTGGCAACGGCGTATCTTTGTCGGGAAGATGATGTGGTGGTGGAAGACGGCGGATGCTCAGACCGTGATTTGTGTATGAATTTATAATATAGTTAAAGTAGTGGAGAGTGACATAAGTTAAATATTTTTTTATCGGAAAATCAAAGAGTTGGCATGGGATTTTTAAACCCAAGTCCACAGTTCCACACAAACGAAGTCGCCGATATCGTCGGGTTGCTTTACAAACTAACAGAATGTTTACTCCACACAATGTGCAACGCAACTAACTTATAATAATTGTAACTTAACGTAAAGATTACCTATCTTTACGTACTTCCATAAATACCTATTTATTGACAAATCGCAATAATTTTATCACGCGTTGACAACGTGGTCTGTGTAGTAGGTTGTAGGTACCTACTTATACTTCGAGTAATAATTATGTTTATACTGTAAGAACATTTTTATTAGATAAGTACACGCATTTAATAAGGAAGTATATAGTTCATATCACTGTTAGCAGAATTACTAACTATACCTATCTACAAAGTTAATTTATCATTATACCTACTACCTATTGTAGTTAAACTATTGGCGACCCAATACTGAGTACGGCTCTCTTCTCAGAATTAGACCCCCCACACTGATCAAGTCTGGATTGGCAGCACCTTTGAGACATTATAGAGAACTCCAGACACACAGGTTTCCTTAGAAAGTTTTCCTTCACCATTAAAGTAAGTGATTGGGAAAAGTTAGTGGTGTGTGCCCAGTATCGAACTTCAGAGTTTTTGAATCACATCAATCAGAGTTTTACCCAATTGTGGAGTGTGAGGAAGAGATTTTACATGAGGATCTGTCATCGTAATCGTAATCGACAGGAAATTCTGCCCCTTGATTGGTTTCATTCGCGGTTTACATTTTTTAACAGCCAATTAAGGGGCACAATTTGCTACCAATTAGGTACGATTACGATGAATACGTTTTTCTTACAGAATGATTTATTTGTTACATATTCGTTTATGATATTTTGTTTTTAATGTATTTATTATTCTTTATGATAATAAATAACAAAATTATTAAGTAGGTATGTAATTAGTAATCTTTATTTACTATTTACATTTACCAATTATGTTTGTTTATTATTTATATTTAGATATCTATCTGCTACCTATCAGATTTTTAGAAGTGAAGATTTGTCTTGTTTTGAAATTCAAGATCTCATTTACTTAGAGAGATCTTGAATTTTTCCAAATAAATAAAATTTAAGTGTGTGGTGGGACTTAGTAAGTAGTGTTTTAGTATTTAAGCTACAACAGTCAAAATCAAATCACGCAAGATCCCAGTGATTACAGCCAATTATTCACAGTAGATAATATAATAATTAATTAGTCTAATAATTATTGTTATCAGCCGCGGGGCGAAGGGGTAAGTTAGTCAGTTTTTGGGAATCACCATTAATTTGCGATAACTCTTCTTATAATTAGGCACGAGGTAGTTAGTAACCTACTAAGTAATGAAAAAATCCAGAAATAGGAAAAAGTAATCTTTTTGATAACTTTTTTAAGTTTTCCAAATCATGCTGCCTAAAGCTGTTTATCATGATACCTAACTACAGGCACTTCAATAATAGAAATAATACCTAAATAAATCTCAAATTTATTTATTTATCAGTTGTTTGTTTTGTGTTTGTATTTGCCACTTGTTTTTCATTTAAAATAATAATACAATATGTATTTTATTATTATTATTCAGATACAAGTTAGCCTTTGACTGCAATCTCACCTGGTGGTAAGTGATGATGCAGTCTAAGATGATAGCGGGCTAACCTGGAAGGGGTATGGCAGTTTTTATTAAACTCATACCCCTTTGGTTTCTACACGGTATCGTACCGGAACGCTAAATCGCTTGGCGGCACGGCTTTGCCGGTAAGGTGGTAACTAGCCACGGCCGAAGCCTCCCACCAGACCAGACCAGAAATTTAGAAATTATAAAATTCCAAACCCCTGCCAGGAATCGAACCCGGGACCTCCCACTTTTAAGACCACAGCGCTCACCACTGCGCCATGGAGGTCGTCAAATGTGTATGGTTGGTATGTTAGTATGGTATGGACTTAATCCGTTTATATCCGTCGCGGATGGGGTGGATTAACTGAATTTGTAGGTACACCATTTTTAGTCCGGGATGGATAAGTGGACACAGGTTTCCGAGTATTCACCTAGGGTGGTTGTTTTAGGGTGGATAAACGGAATAAGCGACTCAAAACTCGGAGGATTTTTTTTTATTTTTATTGCAAGATAAGCTTGATGACAATAATGCCAATAAAAAGCAATGATGAGGTCTAGGTTGGAATGCGCTTGCATTGCGGTTCGTATCAAAACCGTTGATACCCAAAAGACGCGCGTCTCGCCTAGTCGCACCAAGGCGAGCCGCGTGCCGCCACCTGTGTGCCAGAGTAAATAAAGCTTACTTTAAGGTGCCGCTACACTCCGCTCACTCCATTCTTTCGGTGTGCGTGGCGCCTAAGAATTTGTTTATCTCATAGTCGGCCTTTCGGGTCGCTCCTTGCCCTAATTAACTTCCAATCCAATAACTAATTAACACCTAATAAGAGATCTTATTTTTAGCGACCTATTCAATGCAGCGCGAAACATTACACGCATAAGTAATTTAAAGGTTCGGGTTCCGGGTAAAAATCGCAAAATTTGTCGCACTGATACAGCTGTTTTAATATTTGTATCACATATTATCGCGCTTATATACCTAAGTTTCAGCTACTCGGTAGTCAATGGCGCTTACCTAGAGGGGTATGTATGTAACAGCCGTACTCAGAGTTGCTTAATCGTTACTTAAGTTTAGTTAAAACGAGACAGAACTATATCTCATACATAAATCTGTCTCGTTTTAACTCAATCTTAACGATTAGCGGCTCTGAGTACGGCGGTAAGTAGTTGTTTATCTAAGTTATTTTTCCGCCTAATTGGCTAAGTAAGTCATATCAGATGTCAGATCAGTCATATTTCTCAAGCTCCAATTATCAAGGTTCACCGACCAGTGAGCACACAAGTCACGACATATCGTTAATTAAGCTATAAGTATCATTGTATTTTTGCGTTTTTAACGAACTACGTTCAATTTAACTGTACCTAATACACAATCTGTGTTTACAGCGAAGTGCAAAAATCATCACCTATTTTAAGAAGCCAATTACTGAATTTGTTATTTTTGATAATGCACAGTCCTTACCTAAGTAATTTTTTTTAGAGTTCCGTACCTCAAAAGGAAAAACGGAACCCTTATAGGATCACTTTGTTGTCTGTCTGTCTGTCTGTATGTCTGTCTGTCCGTCTATCTGTCAAGAAACCTACAGGGTATTTCCCGTTGACCTAGAATCATGAAATTTGGCAGGTAGGTACATCTTATAGCTGACATTTGGGGAAAAACCTGAAAACCGTGAATTTAGGGTTAGATCACACAAAAAAAATTAAATTTAGTAAATATTTAAATTTAATAAATTTAGTATTTTTAACTTTCGAAGTGAGATAACTATATCAAGTGGGGTATCATATGAAAGGTCTTCACCTGTACATTCTAAAACAGATTTTTATTTATTTTTATGCATCATAGTTTTTGAATTATCGTGCAAAATGTCGAAAAAATACGACTGTAGAGTGTAGTACGGAACCCTCATTGCGCGAGCCTGACTCGCACTTGGCCGGATTTTTTTATTAGGTGCTCAAAAATATTACATAAGAAGCAGGTGACTAGAACGTGTGACGAAAGTAGGTAGTTCTACTAATATCAGTACCTTTTGGTCACTTGGTAGCGAACATAATATGATTTACTTTAGAGGTGAAGGAAAACATCGTAAGAGTTCTCCATAATGTTCTCAAGGGTGTGTGAAGTCTGCCAATCTACACTTCGCCAGCGTGGTAAACTATGGCCAAACCCTTGGCCTCCCTCGTTGTCAATGGGCCGGCGATCGATGGGTTGACCAAGATGATATTGTCACCAAGTGTAGTTGGTCGGATGGTTACTAAAGTACTAAATAATATTTAACGTGTGTGTTTGTTTGTTCCAGGGGAATGTCTAACGTCGGGACGGTACCCGTTCATCTGCCTGCAGTTCGAGCTGCCTCCCGACGTGGAACCAGAAGAGGTCACTGTTGTGGAGCTCTGGTTCTATAAGGTAATTTTACTAATTTCAATTAAAATCTGTAAAACCCATTGAAATAAAATGCTCAAGAAATGGAAATAAGTGCTTCAAACGCGGCACGAAACATATCAGCCAAAAGCTTATTTCAAATTACTCAAATTTTTTGACTTATTGCTTAGCTACTAAGTTTTATTTTAGAATAAATATTATTGTTGTCATTTGAAAAATTCGAATATTTTAAATTTATCGTCAATGACAAGAGGTCTTAAATATAAATATTTTGCAATCGTTATTAAACTTTATGTTCAAGTGTTAAGGTTTATATTAAACTGAAGTTGTCGATATTATAAAACTTTTTTCTACATTTCATAATAAGAAACATACCTAGACATTAGAGGTGTCAAATACAGGTTCATGTGTGTATCACAATATTATCACGTGTTACAGACAAATATTTAATAATTATTTACGTTACATTATTTTGTTACAAAAAAAAAATTGCTTGAACCGTGAGGCGCAAGCAGAAAAATGGGTGCAATCGATTTTCGACCTTATTGACATACGTCAGAAAACAGCATTTTAGCAATCTATGAATTATACTGAGCAAGAATATGACAAAAACAACTTTCTCATAACCGTCAATAAGGTCGAGATTTGCTTGCACCGATTTCACCATGAGGCGCAAGCATATAAATGGGTGCAAGCGATTTCCGACCTTATTGACATAGGGAACAACATTTTAACAATCTATGAATGATACCTACTGAACAAGAATATGACAAAAAACAACTTTCTCATAACCGTCAATAAGGTCGAGAACTAGGGTATAGCTTGTATTTAACTCGATTGATTTAAATTTTAAATTTTACTCTTAATAGGTACCCAATCCATACCCTCGCGACAGGTCGAAATGTCAATCGGGGAGGGAATGCCCCACACACCCGCACGGCCCCTGTGCTAACCCAGTGCGGGCGAGCGAGGGTGACGTGCGGGTGTGCGGGGTGTCACCCCCGCCTCATACCCCGATTGCCATCTCAACCTGTCGCGGAATAAAGTACCTAGTACCTACCTATGTATGTAAAAATAAAAACAAGTAGAACGATAAAGCAATGTCAAGTAGATACCTACAATACAATAGGTAGGTAAGTTTACCTAGTTACCTATAAAAAAATCTTTTTAGTAGGTAACTACTATATTTATTATCATACATTTCTACATATTTATTATCATACGAATTATAAAATGATGATGATGATTTCTAAAAAGAACAATACCACTTCACGTACCTAACCTATTACCTATAATACTTAAATGTATGATAATACCTACACTTTGAAAAACATTTTCTCATACGATTTATAAAATGACGCAAGTATTTCCAAAAAGAACAAATCTACTATAATAGGTATTATTAACGCGCGACACAAATCTATCACAACACAAAAATGTACCTAATCTACATTATTTTGCCTAATCTACATTACAATTATTCGCATTAAATATTTATCGACACTCAAGTTCACAAATAAATAAAACTGCATTCAAAATTTATTACGAAACAAACAAAATGATAAAAATACTAGCCGCATACTCGTATCATCACAGTCAACGTGTAACAGGCCAATACGAAAATTCGATGTAATAATTATTCACCGTCGAATCGCGACGATATTTGTATTCAGCTGTACCTACCTAATATATTTTATTCTAATATCGTCGCTCGGTCGCCCCGCGCGCGGCATATCAAAGATCGAACGCCTGAGTTATTTTTTAGGAAGGATTTTCTCAAATTTTCACTACTTATTATATATTGTATTCAATTTTGTTTTAATCTAAAAACGAATATCTTGAATACATTTATATATTTAATAAATTTATTAGGTACATTATTTTTTGACACCTCTACTAGACATGTGTATATATGAGTGCAAACTGGCCACTTGAGCGATGCGAATTCGTTAGTGAACCCTCGTCTACCTACTATTATAAGTCGATGGTAAAACCAGACCTCTATCGCTCATCGGTGCCTCTTGAGCGTGCGACCCGCAGCGCCAGGTCCTCTGCAACCTAGGTCAGAACTCAGGGGTCAGGAAAGCACTACTATGTTCTAGCTCTGTGATGTTGTAGCGAAGTGATTTTGTACGACTTCTCTCTCTCTCTATAATCATTAGGTATCTACCCTTTTAGGACTAAGGTTTTCAAAAATACCGTGGAAACTCTTTGATTTTCCAAAATAAAAATTAGCTTATTGACATAAGCTAATTTTTATCCTATTATTATTAGTTGAAAATCTGATAATATATAGGTAGATAATATATCTATGCAAAAAATAATTTTCACCAATCTATCAATGTCTTCCACAGGAGCGCGACCCTCTCGACGAATACAACCAAACCTTCGTGATATCAGAAGCAGCGCACTGGGACCACCAGCAGCAGTTCAAGAAGACGAAGCCCATCGCCATCAAGGAGACGGACATCGGCGAGGGCTGGGTGCGGGTGGAGCTGGCCTGGGCGGTGCGCGTGTGGCTGGAGGGCCGCGAGCGGTGGCACACGCTGCACGTGGCGTGCAGGACGTGCCAGGTGAGACCAGTGTGCTAGACGGGGGTGGCCAGCAGCAGTTCCAGAGACAAACGAAACGCATTACATTACGTTTTAATTTGTAACCTGATAAAATTTAAAAATGTTAATTTTGTTAACTGCTATCACAAATGATGGTTTGGAAAGCAGCTTTTACAGAAGCTGCAAGAAACTTGTATACCTAATTACCTACTGAATAAATAAATAAATAAAAGTTTATTAAGCTCACAAAGCAAGAGAAACAAAAAACATAAACCAAATATTAAAAATTACAAAATTAAAACGATCCTTTCTACTCTCTAATAGACCTAACACAAAAATCACCTTCTGGTCTGTGCGTGTTCGGTGTTGCCTATTCTTAGCTAATCAATAGAAATCTACAAACAGACAAGCTAGAATTCTAACCCGATTTTCTTCCACAGCTACGCCGCGCACCGCTCTCCTTCCACGAGAAGCACCGCCCATTCCTCGTGCTCTACACCAAGTACGCTGGCAAGCGCCGGAGAGGCCGGACGCTGGAGTGTGGCTCCAACACCAGCGAGTGTTGCCGCGAGCCGCTGTACGTCAGCTTCCAGGAGCTGGGCTGGGACGACTGGATCATCCAACCCGCGGGGTATCACGCCTACTTCTGCAAGGGGACTTGCGCGCCCATATCTGCCGTGTCACAGGCGGACAGCTATCATCATAATATCATTAGAGTAAGTTAACAATTTCTGATATTTTTATTTTATTTTATTCAGACACAAGCCCTTGATTGCAATCTCACCTGGTGGTAAGTGATGATGCGGTCTAAGATGGAAGCGGGCTAACCTGGAAGGGGTATGCCAGTATTTATTATAGCCATGCCCCTTTGGATTTTACAAGGAATCGTACCGGAACGCTAAATCGCTTGGCGGCACGGCTTTGCACGGCCGAAGCCTCCCGCCAGATATAACCATGATATGATAAAATTTAAACAATTTGTGCGCACTAGGCTTGAATTAAGTCCCTGAACGACGAGCGAGCCATAAGCTTGCAGTAAAGATTTCGATGTCGTCTGACCCACCTATAGTGTGGGGTCTTCCAACGCTGCGCTTTCCAGTGCGAGGTCGCCATTCACATTCTTACACCTTATGACCCCAACGTCTATGCCCGTCGTTTGCCACTTCAGCGTCAACCCATTATGTTATGTCGGATACTCTGATTCTCTTACGTATCTCCTCATTTCTGATTTAATCACATAGAGAGACCTCAGACCCCATAGCTCTGAGTGACTGTGAGCTTTCATACGAAAGCTCCTTCGATTAGCACTAGTTCAGAAGGTTATCTTTCCTTCCAGAAGTACTTCTACACAGTGGAGAGGCGAGCGGAGTTCAACCCGTGCTGCGCGCCCACCACCTTCAGCTCGCTGCAGCTGCTCTACATGGACTCCAACAACACGGTGACGCAGAAGACTCTGCCCAATATGGTGGTAGAGTCGTGCGGGTGTATGTGAGAGTTATAGCCGTACTCAGAGTCGCTTAATCGTTACTTAAGTTTAGTTGAAACGAGACAGAGCTATAGGTATCTCTCGCATAAATCTGTCTCGTTTTAACTCAATCTTAAGTAACGATTAGCGACTCTGAGTACCTACGTTAGATTATGTTTAGGTTTAATTTTAACATTAGGTATTTTAAGGCTAGTTTACACCAAGCTGGGAAAGTTAAAAGTTGGTTTGCAAATTTTTTTTTTACTAATACAGTTTACAGTACGCGGCAGAAAATATTATACATCGACCGTTAGAAAGAGATAGCGGTTTTGTAGAGCGTTGTCTCTGTCACTCATACCTATGATCCGTTTTGTCGGTCTCAACGACAGAGACAACGCTCTACAAAGCTGCTATCTCTTTCTAAAGTTCGATGTACAATATTTTCTGCAGCATATCGTCAGTACGATCGATATGAATCTACCCGTAATCTGTCGATTAGCTACTTAGCAACGTTATTATTTGGCAAAAAATATAGTCTTTTTTGAAAAATAACAACAATGTTGCAAAATAACTATCAAAATATTATAAGTAGATTACTTTGTAGTCTTCAAGACGAGCAAACTCAAAATTCAGTCTACTTAATAACTTAATTTATCGACAAACAAAAATAATTTAGTCCAGTATCAGATTTTTATTTACAGAAATTATCCTACAAATCATACATAGCTTGTTTTTTAACTTACCGATTATAGTTGCCTCAACACTCGTGACTGGACCGAACACTCGCTTGGTGTAAACTAGGTACATACGCGGCCGAAAGTGATGTACATCGGCCTTTAGAATGACATTAATTCTGCTTTGACGAGCGTTGTCTCTGTCACTCATACCTATATGACCTTTTGTCGGTCTCAACGACAGGGACAACGCTCTACAAAATATCTGCTATCTCCTTCTAAAGGTCGATGGCCGACTTTCGGCCGCGTACGGTAGGTGCGGTGTGATAAGTGAATTTTGCTGAATTGACATTTAAGTATACCTAGTTTAATTTATGAGATGAGTAAAATGAGCCTGAAAGAGATGAAAATATGAATGATAGTCAGAGGCGTCTTTACCTATGGTGTAGGGTGTGCGGCGCGCACGGGCGCCGGGTCTAAGGGGGCGCCGAGCGCCCTCTAATGCGACACCTCCAAAGATGCGTCGATGCCGGCGCTCTCAAAGAACCTACGCTCGTATTATGGCCGACGCCGTCATCATTTAAAATTGCACCATTTGCATCCGAATTTCCGTTTGAAAATATAACTGTTAGTATTCCATTTTGACCCTGCTCCTACTAGACTAGAGGGCGCCAGGGTACTGCACAGGGTTGCACACGAGCGCCACAAGGGCCGCGTCTGGTGATAGTCATACCTGCGTATATGAAAGTGAATGAGATTATAATGATGAAATGGGTGATAGTTGTTCTACTTAAGTTTATGTGATATTGTGGTTCCGACATTATGTTATAGTTGTATAAGGTCTGTTGTGAATTGTGATGTATTTATGTACTTAGAATTATTTACTTTAATGTGCATTTACGTTAGCTAAGTATTTAATTGATAAATTTATTAGGTACCTACCTATTATAATTTTTATTTTTATCATTAGTTAAACCTAGGTCCTAGGATAGGATAAAGAAATCGTCCTTTATTGATAATAATTGTAATGGTAGCGAAATAACTATATGGGTTTTTGACTTTTGCTTTTTAACCAAAGAAAAATTAAGCAAGTAGGTATGATCTACAATCTATGAACCAACCTTAACAATTTGTTTTATGTAGAGGATATGTCTTATAAGTTAGTTAAGTATATAAGTATTTTGGTATGCATTTAAAATGAAGGATATCGTATCTAAAACAATTTTGTGAGTAATTTTTGGGTTATTTTTTAAAAATAATTTTTGTTATTTTTTCATGTTGACTTGCAAAAATACACACAGACAGTAGAATTTATAGACATGGTGGGAAGCTTCGGCCGTGACTAGTTACAACCCTATCGGCAAAAGCCGAACCACCAAGTGATTTAGCGTTCCGGTGCGATCGATATCGCGTAAAAACCGATACGTCATACGGAATAGATGAGGGTTAAATAAAAACTGCCATACTCCTTCCAAGTTAACCCGCCTCCATATTAAACTGCATCATCACCAAGTGAATTTGTAACGGAATATTAAAAAAACTGGTCAAGTGCGAGTCGCACAAGAAATCTCAAATCAATATAGTTAAAGTTTGCAAGTAATGCAGCGCCATCTTGATGTAATTTAGTAAACTTTTTTCGTGAAGGAACCACAAATTCACGGTTTTCGGGTTTTATCCTTTACTAACGGCACAGGAAAATAGGTTTTGATTCCCGATTCTTGACAGACACGACCGACAGACAGATAGACAACGAAGTGACCCTATAATGGTTTCTTTTTCCTTTGGTAGTATGGAACCCTAAAATATCGGATAAATTCGATGTTTTTTAAAGATAACTACTAGTGATAACAAATAAAATATTAATTAATTAAAGTTTAATGAGGGCCGTAAAGAGTGATTTAGATACACACAGAGCAAAGTCCTCTCATTTTAAGTTCACGTCGCCTCGCTCACCGACCAATGCTTATCACAATATACTTAATTGCTTCAATGATTTATTAGTTACTTTTGTTTACACACAACAAGTATGCCCATTATTTATTAACTGTGAATTCCCTTGTGATAGGTACCTACCTATTAAAATTAATTAAACCAAATATCGGCTTTGTTCGCACCAAATGGTTAGTCAGCGGAACGTTAAAGCGGTGATGGCCTAGTGGTTAAAACGGCTGCCTCCTATTCGGGAGGTCGTGGGTTCGATCCTAGGCACGCACCTTTAAATTTCAATTAAACTAGCTTATGGTCGCGACTTCCGCGTGGACTACACAAATTTCAAACCTCTATTTCATCCCCTTAGGGGTTGAATTCTCAAAAATCCTTTCTTAGCGGATGTCTACGTCATAATAGCTATCTGCATGCTAAATTTCAGCCCGACCCATCGGGTAGTTTGAGCTGTGCGTTGATAGATCAGTCAGTCAGTCACCTTTTCCTTTTATTATTTAGACATCACTTGATTTAACAGTAAAGGAAAAATCGTAAGGAAACCTGCATGCCTAAGCGTTATCCTACATAATGTTCTCGAAGGTGTGTGAAGTCTGCCAATCCGCACAAGTTGTCCAGCGTGGTGGACTATGGTCAAACCTTTCTTATTCTGAGAAGAGAGAAGGCTTGATTTTTTGCTTTTTAATTGCAAAAGACAGTCAAAGATTTCTATTCTTCATTTAAATGTGTACCGAAATTGTTTTGGTATGATAAATTATCAAATAGGTATTTATTTAATTAAGCTATACTTAATTAAGAGATTAATTTAAAAGTGCTTCATTAAATTGGTGACTCACCTTTATGAATCTCGGATCTATAGATAGGGCGTAGGGCTTGAGTCTTGACTTAGAGGTAAAAAACATGACAGGTTATATCAGACTTATAACTCGGTCTCGTCTTAACTCTAAGTAAAGTCAAAGTATATAACACTTAGGCTGAGATCTATAGAGCGCACTCTGCCTTTTCTTAGACTTAAGACAGAGTTAAAATGAGACAGAGCTAATATATATCTCACATAAATCTGTCTCGTTTTAAAACTCAATCTTAAGTTTGAGCAAAGTCAAAGTGCGCTCTATAGATCTCAGCCTTAAAGTTAAACACACCAAGTGAGTTCTTACGATGGAGCATTTTTAAATACTACCACAGCCAAGGAATTAGCGACAACAAAAGCAATGAGTCTCAATTTAATGACAAGTTCCATGTAGGCCTTGATGTTGCTAGTTCCTGTACTATAACAGCGACCACGCAGTCATCCGATCCGAATCCGTGAAAACACGGATATAAAAATATCTATTTACGATATAATATGTCATAAGCTACCATAGGTACAAATAGTTCGTAAAACAAAAAGGAACGTATTTTCACGGACTCGGACCGGTCTTAATCTATATTATTATAGTTAATTAGTTAGTTACTATTCAACAGGCACAAGGAAATCTTTTCTTAGGCCGCGATCACACCTGTAAGTTTTACTGACGTAAGTAGCATACGTAATTGACAACAAATTAATTAGGGTGAATGTACTTAGGTATGAAAAGTTTGTCATTAGTAAATTTTGTCGTGTAAGCTACTTACGCGACTAAAACTTACAGTTGTATCTGCGGCCTTAGAATAGGTCAATAAGCCAAAATACCTCGTTAAGCATATCACTTTCTATGATAAGAAAAAAAATTACTTACTTAACTACTTTTATGTTAATAAAAAAGACAGTTTTTTCGATAAAAAAACAAAACATTATTGATAGATTTATTTTGTATGAATCTTCTTCAAATATTTTCCTATAGGTAATAATTTACCTACCTACTATATAAATAAAATATCAAAAATCAAGGTTTTTAGCTGTCGGTAGTCGGTAGAATACTTTCTCACAATCATCAGCTGTTTCTCTGAATTTAAATAACGATACGATACAAAATATTATAAGTATGAAATTAAGTCCAAAACTTTTGGCGTTAGCTGCTTTTTAGCAAAAGAACGGCAGCTTAGTTTCTTCGTACTTGAACTGTTCTTACAAAAATAGTTTGATGTACAGACATACAGTGCTCGAGTATTATAGTTTTAGTGTTATGCAGACTAAATAAAAATATTCATTTCGTTACAAACTATCTTTTATTTAAACACTTTCTTTTGAACTTTCGTCATTTATACTTTGCTTAGACTTAAGTTACCGTTAAAACGAGACAGATTTATGCCAACTATATAACACTGCCTCGTTTTAACCGTGTCTTAAGTCTGAGCAAAGTCACAGTGCACTCTATAGATCTCACCCTAAGGGCTCTTTTCTGGAGACACGGCGCGCAGCACGACGTGGCCAAGTTTGAGAGGGTTTATGTAGAAGCGTTTGCTTGTTTTATGGCGTAGTACGATACGACGCGCGACGCAGCGCACCACGCGACGTGCAACGCACCGCGTCTCCAGAAAATAACCCTTCGTGTTATCCTTATCCGCAGGGAGTATTATGAAAGGAATTGGGTATTTTACTACTTTTGAACTTGATAAATATTATTACTTTATTATAAACTAGGATAAAAATAATGACGCACGCTGAAAAACTATTAAAATCCAACAAAGATTTACAAAGTTACAGGCATTTTAATTTTGGACTGGGAGGGTCTTCTATCCCTTTCTCGCAAAACGAAAATTTGTATGAAACCGCACGAAGCTACTGTGGCATTAGTCACAATGACGTCATAATTCTATATCGCTATCTCTGTCTAATCAGAAAATTTTAAATGCTTATAACTTTTTGTTACTTGATCGACTTAATTAGTTTTTTTCAGTTTTCGTCTTTATTTTTATCCTAGTTTACAATAAAGCAATAAAAAAATTAAATTCAAATACCCAATTGCAAGACATGTAGATCTGTCACTTTTTATGATTTGAAAACAGCAACTGCAAAGTTTCTGCCGGTTCTTCTCGGTAGAATCTGCTTTCCGAACCGGTGTGGTAGTCTCCGCACCTGGTGTTAAGCAATTACCGCCGCATAAGCATTCCTATCAGGAATTTATTGATCTGACTCTTGAAATCCCCCCCCATGCTGAAATCCAGTGGGAATACGGTCAGAGGGAGTTAGTTGAGAGAGGTACAGTACAATGCAGAAAATCTTCGACTTTTAGAAAGAGATAGCGGTTTCGTAGAGCGTTGTCTCTATCGTTGCGACCGACAAAACGTCACAATAGCTATGAGTAACAGAGACAACGCTCTGCAAAGCCGAAATCTCATTCTAAAGGTCCATGTACAATATTTTTTGCCGCGTACTGTACAAACTTTCATCTTTATAATATTAGTGTGATTTCACCCGTAAAAACTAAAAAAAGTTGAAAGGTATGCAAATAATACTATGGTTCAACGCACAACACATCATTTATTAAATAATTTATAATAATTATTTATTTATTAATAAACAGGTAGTTACATAATATAAGCAACAGATCACATTAGCAAAACGCGGCCAGAAGTATCTTGTATCGTGTATACACAATAATTACAGTACGCGCCATAAAGTAATGCACATCGACCTTTAGAAGGAGTCGTTGAGACCGACAAAACGTCATATAGGTATGAGTGACAGAGACAACGCTCTACAAAGCTGAAATGTCATTCTAAAGGCCGATGTACGTTATTTTCTGCCGCGTAATGTATAGTACTACCACTTTCACTGTCACTTTCATTTATTCCATCAATGGGAACGAGTTATGCAGAAATCAGCCAGTAAGAGAAAAGTGAAAAAGTATAAATTGAATTATGAGCTTTAACACGTTGCAATAAAGCTCACAAACACACAGTTTCACCTGATTTCTGCAGAGCCCGTTCCAATGAAAAATGCATTTAAGGATTGAAAAAAGTCTAAATTAGACATTTTTTCTTCTAATATAGTAGCCTACTTAAAACCGGTGAAATGAAATAAAAATAGATCGGATATCTAAATATATAAAGGGAAATGGTGACTGACTGATTGACTGACTGACTGATCTATCAACGCACAGCTCAAACTACTGGACAGATCAAGCTGAAATTTGGCATGCAGATAGCTATTATGACGTAAGCATCCGCTAAGAAAGGATTTTTGAAAATTCAACTCCTAAGGGGGTGAAATAGGGGGTTGAAATTTGTGTAGTCCACGCGGACGAAGACGCGAGCATAAGCTAGTTCAAAATAAGTTCACTAGAAGCTTTTAAACCATTTTACCGATTTAAAGGTAAGCTACTTAAGGCTTCTTTACAGTGCATTTTAACTTTGCTCAGACTTGACAGTGTTAAGACGAGACAGATTTATATCTAAATATATAAAAGGAAAAGGTGACTGACTGACTGACATTACCACACAACGCACAGCTCAACCTACTGGACGGATCGGGCTGAAATTTTGAAATTGGATTTTTGAAGGGGTTTGAAATTTGTGCAGTCCATGCGGACGAAGTCGCAAGCATAAGTTGGTGGGGACATAAATCTGTCTTATTTTAACTCTGACTTAAGTTTGAGCAAAGCAAAAGTACCCTCTACAGATCTCAGCTGTCAAAAATAATATAAAATATGTGAATATTTCCTTCAGTCATACTAAAAACAATAAAAATAAAAATGACTATCCCAATTATGCAATTAACAGTTAATCTTAGTTTTTCGTAATCAACACAAAAAAAAGCTAAGTAATTACTATTTAAAATTACACTAAATTACATTAAGGTGAATAATCACATTTTCTGTAAATCTGTATAAATAGATATAGTGCAATATATTAAAAAAGTGGGAGATTTGAAATTATTTTTGTACCACTAAAGTATACATTTGAACTAATTATTTGAATTTTCCCGAATTATACTCAATTGAACGAAGTGTATACACTTGGGCGACAGGTCAAGATGGCAATCGAGGATGGAACGCCCCGCACACCCGCACAGCCCTCACGCTACAGGTGCAGGCGAGCGCGGGTGACGTGCGGGGGGCTCCCTCCCGCCTCATACCCCGATTGCTATCTCAACCTGTGGTGGACTAAACAATATCTAGCCGAATGTGTGACATTTATAGTGTTTAAACTATCGGCAATCACAGTACAAACATTTTTATCAATAAAAAACTATTTTTTTTTATATTTGAGAACTTTTTTAAATTAATTAATAGAATATATTAGGTACCTACTACCTACGCACGGGTAGTTATTCTATACTATTAACATTTTTCTAACAGTAATGTGATATTTCACCTTAAATATAAAAAGACAGACAAAAATCTGTTACTTACATAGTTATTTTTAAAAGTTTAAAACATCACAGAGTTGGGAGTCTCGCTCCAAAGTTGCCTCAATAGTTGGACATTATCCTTAACTAGAAACATTAAATACATAGAAATATAGGTCAAAAGTTGACGCTGTCGAGTAAAATCACAGCTTAGCAACCATCCAGTTTCAAAATAAGCGTACTATAACCCTATCCGCAGAATGAAGTTAGTATAGCGCTCTCTCTGTTACGTAATCCCATACAAATGATAAGAGGCAAAAATCTCAGTGGGCCTTAACCATTTTGAGTCACCAACCAATCACAAACGTGTTTTCAAAAAACATTTGAAATTTAATTAGAAAAATTAGTTACGTTTCTGATTAGTCGGTGTATCAAATGGTTAGCGCCGACTGATATATTTGGCTCTGTCATTTGTATGGGATTACGTAAAAAAAGAGAGCGTTATACTAACTTCTCTAAGTGGATAGAAATAGTGCAGAGCAAACGGTGCTCGATGAAAAAGCGCACAATTTGCAGTCGCAATAATAATACCACAAATTCTGTCAATTTCAATAATCCGATGTTTGACAACTAGTCAAATCAGTACCTTTTTAACAAACGTCAAAACACGCGCTTAGTATGCGAGCTTCAATGAAATACTAGCATGTGACGTCACAATGATTTGACGTGCTCTTTTTAGTTTAATCCATAATTTAAAATGGTTATTACACTTAAAACTAACAAAAAGCCGTGGATTTTAAGTATTTTGGAAACCCCCATATTTAATAATCACCGAGAAATAATTTATTTTTGGCATATGCAAACCGTATTACGATTGTCGCGATTTTCGGGTTTCGAAATGTTTGAAAACCATAACGGCAGCAATCGTCAGCGATGTATTGTATGTATTAATTGTTTCTGAACTGTATGATTGCTAAACGGTGGTCGAAAATAGAATGGCACAATTTAATGATTTCTTCTCTTATAATTTCAATGTCTTTTAGACTTGGCAGGTTTTGGTTTTTTGTAATTAATTTTTAAATAGTTATACGCTTACAAACTAAATGTTTCATACATTTTGGAATGATTTCTTCGATCACAAGCCTTCGATTTTGGAAAAAAAAATTCAATGGTGTTAAAATTTTAACTAGACTTTTCTAGTCCAAATTCTAACAGCAAAACACGCCCCTTACCGAAAAAATATTGCGGGGAGTCGCTCAATCAATCAATTTCATGTTCTCATGGAAAAAAATAATGAAGTGTATATAGCCACAAACGGTCGTTAGGGCGGTTTCAGACTAGCGTATTTTTTTGAGCGTATACGGTCGTTTCAGCATACGCGCTTACACGCGCGCTACATACGCGCTTCAAAAAACCGGACGCGCGCATACGGGCATATTTCGGCGTGTTCGCTCGAACCGGTGGTGTTTCGGGGAGGTGTCTCTCGCGGCTCGCGCTTATACGAGCTTAGAAGCGTGTCAACGCTCGTACGAGTTGAGTGTGTGCCAAAAGGCGCGCCTATACGCGCCTACATGCGCTTCCAAAAACGAGCCTATACGCGCGTATAATACGCTAGTCTGAAACCGCCCTTAGATTTAAAAAAAATATTCAGCCACAAATGAAGTCATTCCATTGAAAATTAAACCTTAACAGTTTGCGTTAAGGAACAAATTTAAAGCCTTATTATCATTTTTCATACGAACGACCGCTTGTGTAGCCGTATATGGTCGAATTTTTAATTAAACAAAATTTTTTTACGTTTCCAGTGTTACCAGATTTTTATTGATAAATAGTGCTGGGGGCAAAAAGAATCACCAACCGAGTTGGTACAGTTGCTATGGGTAACTTTAGAAAGGTGTAACATTGTGAGTCGATGGTTCAATGCAATCCATACTTAATATTATAAATGCGAAAGTGTGTCTGTCTGTCTGTCTGCTAGCTTTTCACGGCCCAACGGATTTTGATGAAATTTGGTGCAGAGGTAGCTTAGATCCCGGGGAAGGACATAGGCTTTTATTCCCGGAAAATCAAAGAGTTTCCGCGAGATTTTTAAAAAACCTAAATGCACGCGGACAAAGTCGCGGGCATCATCTAGTTAATTATAAGATAAAAACTCAATCACCTGCTGTAAATTATTTAATAACATCTAAGACCACCTAATTACTACTTACACCGTGAAGCGTATCTTAAAACCCTTATTTAAAGCACTATTATACCAATCTAACCTACCTCTGGTACTTATTTTAGTTTAGTAATTATTTACTAGTTTTATGATGTTTCCTTCTTACTCTGCTTGTGTGAGCTCAAATTAAAATAGAGAAGCGGGAACTGGTTCAGTGCCTCATTTACATGATACAACTGAACCACATTCATCACTATTTTCCTAAATAGGGTATCATTATTTTACGATTGTTTAATTAAAAATTCGAGTATAGACACTCCCAATTCCCAAAAATTATCATATATTTAAATCATCACGTAGTTTATATTTTGTCAAACAAAATATGCCACAAGAAATCAAGAATTCTCAATAGCACTGTTTAAAAAAAAATGGAATATTTCACATTATTTTATAATAATTTTTGTATAAATATTATAAAAACTCTAAATACACACAACCTTTGTGACCTTGAAAAATTCAAGATGGCGATATTTTCCTGTCAAAAATTGTTTATTACATTAACTAGCCTATTTTTTCATTAAATCAACAATAAATATAATTATATAATAAATATTATAACAATATAATATATAGTTTAGAATTGTGACTAACATTAAAAATACTGTATCATACGTCATTTATCTTTCGCAGTCATTTTGAGAACCCAGCTGGTCATCTATATATGTCTCTTTCCTTACCATATCATTTGCATATTTCGTCTCATTATCTGAAAAAAAAATATCTTTATGAAATGTGTGAAGTCTGCCAAACTGTATTTGGTACTTGTAGTAGAGTATGACCAAACTCTTTTCATTCTGAGAGGAGTCCCTTGTACAGTGCGACTAGGCTAACTGGGCGCGTGGCGAAAATCGGAACTGATGTTGCCGCCTTTGTTCTCCAACAGCGCCCCCCTGTCAATGTCATTCAAGTGCCAAGAGAGCCTTGTAGCACTGTAGTTTTAGTGATTTAGTATTTTTCAAACCCGCAATGTATAGCGTGCAAAACTCGGGATCAATGCCCCGTCTACGACGCAGCATTTACCCCGCGGCACCTAACCACGCAACGCTCGTTGACCTCTAGCGTAAGCTAGATATTTTATTTACAATACATTGCGAACTTTTAAAATAGGGTTTTACTTACTTTTTCGGTGGTTATATCAGTGTGTGGTGAGTTTATCAGTGTCTTTGTCGGAGGGAGGCGCGGGCTCCGAGCGCGCGACCTTGATCAGCACCGGGGAGGGGAGGGACGGGGGCTCCGGTCTGGTCAGGGGAGTTAGGGCTCCAGAGTTCACGTCCTCTATCGCCTTGCGGAGCTGGGAACAAAAGGTCACTTGAGAAAAGTCGCGCTCGCTGCGCTTGCAAATAAATGGAGAGTAATTTTATCCAAATCCTTTCAACTAAATGATATGGTGGTTAATTCTGTTGTCACACAATCACAATTTTTGAACTAAGCTAAAATTACAGGTTGAAATCTATTGCTATCCTTTTCACAATACTCCCTGTGGAGTAATACGACGTTCGTAGTCGGGGTTTAGTTTTTTCTCTAAAGGTACGGAATCCTAATAATATTTACAATGAAAGAACTCACCTCTTTGAGAGACACCACGCCTATTAGTCTTCCGATGGCCGTCACGTACGCGCGACTCACGCCCAGAGTCGAGAACAACGAATGTACCTGTTAATAAAAGGAAATAAAGTCTACCTGGGGTCGGCTAAATATTTAAAATATTACTTATTTAGTCCGCGACAGGGTGAGATAGCAATTTAATTTTTAATTTTAATTTATTTTATTTTGTAGAGACAAACAGATACAATTAGTTAACTAGATAGTATATATATAAAAACACTTAAACCAAAGCAGTCTCCAATGAGAAATTAACACTTATAACAAAAAGTTATGTTCACAATACACGGGCACAGTATGCGTATGAAAAACTAGGCACAGAGTATTTAAAACTAACTAGGTAGGTAAACTTATGGAACACAGAACTAATATCGACTAAAGTATAAACTATAACTAGGCAGAATTTGATATAACATCCTTAATTGCTAATTTATACCTATGGAGACAATCGCGGTATGAGGCCGGGGGACACACTGCACACCCGCACTCGCCCGCACCGGTTCAGCGCGGGGGCTGTGCGGGTGTGCGGGGCGTTCCCTCCCCGATTTCCATTTCAAACTGTCGCGTACTATAGAAAATCGTTCACACGGTATTTAAAAAACTTAAACCGGCTCGTTGGAAAGCTTGGAGCACCGCAGAGACGTAAGCTCTCTTTGCGTGTTCTATCGCCTCTACAATGGGGAGTGCTCTGAAGAATTATTTGACCTTATTCCACCCTCCCTTTTCTACAACTGCACCGCACGCCACCGCAAACAATTTCACCCTCGCCACTTGGGTGTTTGGTACACTTCGACCACCCGTTGTGCCAGATCCTTTTCTCCACGCACATGCAAACTGTGGAATCAACTCCCTTCGTCGGTGTTCCCATTAGATTACAACATGGAGTTATTCAAGGGGCAAACCAACAAATTCCTGAGAGGCCGGCAGCGCATTGGTGGTTCCTCTGGTACTGCAAATGTTCATGGGCGGCGGTAATCACTTAACATCAGGTGACCCGCCTGCTCCGCTGCCATTTTTATTTAAAAATACAAACCAATGCGGACGAATACGCAGGCATTATCTTCTAGTACATAATTCATAGCCAGCTGTGATAGCCTAGTGGTTAGGACGTCCGCCTTCTAATCGGAGGTCGGGGGTTCGATCCCGGGCACGCACCTCTAACTTTTCGGAGTTATGTGCGTTTTAATTAATTAAATATCACTTGCTTTACGGTGAAGAAAAACATCGTGAGGAAACCTGCATACCTGAGAGTTCTCCATAATGTTCTCAAAGGTGTGTGAAGTCTACCAATCCACACATGGCCAGCGCGGTAGACTATGGCCAAAACCCTTCTCATTCTGAGAGGCGACCCGTGCTCTGTAGTGAGCCGGCGATGGATTGATCATGATGATGATGATGATGATGATGACATAATTCATACTAATGTTGTAAATGACTATGATTATGATACGAGACCTTAAGCAGCGAGGTCCGCTCCACCAGCTGGAAGGGCGCGGGGTCGATGTGACAGATGTACAGATTCTCGTCTTCAAACTCCGAATCATCCGCGTCGTGTAGCTGTAGTAACAACATTATCAAAATCAGTCAAGCAAAAATTTGGAAGTCAGTGGAAATTGCTGATAGAAGCAACTAAAAAATTATGAAATAACAGTGTTTTTTTTGGATTTTTAAATTAATTGTTTTATCAAAAAAAACCGGCCAAGTGCGAGTCAGGGTCGCGCAACGAGGGTTCCGTACTACAGTCGTATTTTTTGACATTTTGTACGATAATTCAAAAACTATGATGCATAAAAATAGACATAGAATGCACAGATGAAGACCTTTCATATGATATCCCCACTTGAAATAGTTATCTTACTTTGAAAATTGAAAATACTAATTATTAGTTCATCACCACAATTTAAGTTATTTTTGTGTGATGTTACCCTAAATTCACGGTTTTCAGATTTTTCCCCTTATGTCTGCTATAAGACCTATCTACCTGCCAAATTTAATGATTCCAAGTCAACGGAAAGTACCCTGTAGGTTTCTTGACAGACCAACCGACAGACAGACAGACAACAAAGTGATCCTATAAGGGTTCCGTTTTTCCTTTTGAGGTACGGAACCCTAAAAATGTAGGTATAGTACGCGACAGGTCAAGATGGCAACCGGGGGGCGGATAGCGCGGGGGCTGTGCGGGCAAGGCAAAATAGTTGTCACTTTAATAAATGAGGAAGTTTCTGACCAACGTTCGATACAATTTTCATAGATGGCGCTTAAATACTAACACCACTAAAAACGAAAAGTAATACCTATATCTATATGATCTATGCTTTAATGTTTAGGTCGTGTCAATCAATGACACAGATGAAGAGTAACAGTTAGCGTGCACTGCAGTTTTCCTTATGTTACTTCGCCATAAAATCTGTGAACTATAATAGAAATAATTAATTAATTTTGCATCGGGGAAGAAACGTAAGGATTGACTTGACCTAAAGCATAGATCATATATATATATATATATATATATATATATAGGTATTATTTTTCGTTTCTAGTGGTGTTAGTATTTAAGCCCCATCTATGAAAATTTTTACGAACGTTGCCCTGAAACTTCCTCATTGACTCACAATTTCTCGTTTCCTTGCGATCTGCAACATCCGATCGAAGTCGATCTCTTTGGCCATTTCCAGTTGCTCCCACGCCTTCTGGTCTTCTGGCGACATGTCGCACACTCGTTCGCGAGGCTACAACAAACAGAACTACAGTCATACAATTGCTGTTTGGCTTTATAAAATAGCAAGAACAAAATTTAAATTTAAATTAAATTTAAAAACAACTTTATTGTTACTAAAATTACAGAGAGTAAGAATACAGGATACACTTAAAAAACAAAGGGCGACCTTATCACTAAAGTGATCTCTTCCAGACAACCCATACTTAAGAACTTATAGAACTGTAAGACGGGGAGTCGCAATGTAGCTATAAATATATATATATATATATATAAATAGATATATAGGCATACATAAACATACACTCTAATAGGTACATACTATACAGTATAATGTTATATAGTATAATATAATATATACATATATACATAATGTAAAATTCTATTTTGTTCTCATGGGAATTTCAGCTCTCTCATCTGATTGGTCTGATGTGTAAATGTGTAGGTTTTTTTATAATTATTTATGTTTTATTTAAACTTTCAATATAATGTATGTACATGCGAATTTCGAGTAGATTAGATACTCAGTTTTTTCTCGTAGGTAGTGAGTGAGTTATTTCATAACACATCATAGTGTGTGTCACTCGGGGCTAAAATATTTTGTTGTTTTTTTTATTTTTATTCAGATACAAGTTAGCTCTTGACTGCAATCTCACCTGGTGGTAAGTGATGACGCAGTCTAAGACGGAAGCTGACTAACCTGGAAGGGGTATGGCAGTTTTTATGAAACCCAGCCGAGGTTTGGTTTCTACAAGGCATCGTACGGGAACGCTAAAACGCTTGGCGGCACGGCTTTGCCGGTAGGGTGGTACCTAGTCACGGCTGAAGCCTCCCACAAGACCAGAGCAGAAATTTAGAAATTTAATAATTGCAAACCCCTGCCAGGAATAGAACCCGGGACCTCCCACTAATAAGACCACAGTGCTTACCACTGCGCCAGGGAGGTCGTCGTTCTCGGACGGCCGTCAAAGGGAATTGTTTCCACAATCCACAGTTTGCATGTGGCACAACGGATGGTCGAGACTCCAGAGTTATTTTAGCGTTTAAACTACCGTGAGTGATTTCCATTATAAATACTATCTGTCCCGGCTTACTCACGTGTGTAGTCGACGTTAGCCCGACTAGTTTCGAACCCATCCGGGGTCCTTTTTCAAGGGAGTCCGTCCGCGCACGCGCCGCGGTTTTGACAGTCAAAACTGCGGCGCGTGCGCGGACGGACTCCCTTGAAAAAGGACCCCGGATGGGTTCGAAACTAGTCGGGCTAACGTCGACTACACACGTGAGTAAGCCGGGACAGATAGTATTTATACTCCAGAGTTAGTTTGAAAGGCCAATCTTTCGGATTTCAATCCGCTCCTTTTTGACTGTATTTTTTTAATGTATAGACTAGCGTTTGGCTGCAAGCCCCTTCCAGGTTAGCCCGCTATCATCTTAGACTGCATCATCACTTACCACCAGGTGAGATTGGAGTCAAGGGCTAACTTGTATCTGAATTAAAAAAAAAAAAATCAGGCCTGGTGCAGAGATGATACAGCCTAAGATGGAGCGCGCTTGAGCTATTGAAGCTGTAATGGGTGAGCTACTCACCAACTGCACTTTCTTGTTGATGGACGGACTGCGAGGCAGTCCACCCAGCTGATCAGTCAGTCCGCTTTCCACGTCGGGTAAGAGAGTCGATCTCTTGAAGATAGCTTCGAAAGCTGCTCGAATTCTGACAAAAGAAAGGATTTTTGAAGTGAATACATCTTTAGTACCGTTATGATTCAAAACTCGATGAAAAAAGTGAAACTAAAAATTTTTTGCAGAGCTCCACTTTTTTGGATGTAACATCCGCCAGGTCGATTTTTGGATGTAACATCCGCCAGGTCGATTTTTGGATGTAACATCCGCCAGGTCGATTTTGGATGTAACATCCGCCAGGTCGATTTTTGGATGTAACATCCGCCAGGTCGATTTTTGGATGTAACATCCGCCAGGTCGATTTTTGGATGTAACATCCGCCAGGTCGATTTTTGGATGTAACATCCGCCAGGTTGATTTTTTCGCATAAAACGAAGCCTATGTCACCCGGACCATAACAACGAATCATTTGACACCTCATTCATCAAAAAGTAGTTTAGGCGCTACGGTGGAATACACATAATGTGATACAAGCATACATAAAAGACGCGGCCGAAAGTAATGTACATCGGCCCTTAGAATGACATTTCTTTCGGCTTTGTAGAGCGTTGTCTCAGTCACTCATACCTATATGACGTTTTGTCGGTTTCAACGACAGGGACAACGCTCTACAAAATCTGCTATCTATAGGTCGATATCTATTACTTTCGGCCGCGTACTGTATACATACATAGACTAACCATATACATATCATACACCTAAGACTGCGCCAGGGAGGTCATCAAATATTTTCATTTGTGGTCCTGGCAAACATCGCTACCCCCAAACTGAGGAGCCCTGGCGATACCTGGGTGTGAATGAGTCTGTCTTCTTGAGGAATGACTCTATCCTGAACAGTTGCCCAGGCTGCATAGACCACTACCCTATACTGAGGAACCCTGGTGAGTGGTGACATACCTGGTCTCCGCGCCGGTGACGGTGGTGTACACAGAGGGGTGCAGCGCCACGGGGGTCTGCGGCCCGCTGCCCGGCGACACCAACCCCCCTCCTCGGGTTAAAGTGAACGAGTTTGTCTTCTTGAGGATTGACTTTGGCCTGAACAGTTGTCCAGGGGCTGTAACACGGTGAAAAACCAAATTAGCCAGGTAACTTTATTTTAAACCAAAAGAAGTGATTCGCTCCTCCATATCAAATTAATTTTAATATTCTTTTGTAAAAATGCTGACCTGGTATAAGGCCGCCCTGGTCCTGTGTGGTCAGAGAACTGCCTCTGGTCATCCCACTCCCTGGAACTTGAAGCATGTCTGGCGCTGGAGTCACCTGGAAAAATATCATCCAATTTCCAGTAAATTCCATTTCCAATGTGTAGATGGCGCTGTGCTTAATTCTACCACGCTGAAAAAGTTTCTTCTACAAGCTCGATAGAAACAATATTTGAATTGGTAACTCGGTCGGAGTTTTTAATCTCCAGGTACTTTTACCCTATAAGAAATTCTTCTTTCGAGGCACACGGCTCATCCTTTCTGATTTCTATGAATAAAATCTCCTCACCTCGAAGCGGGAAGGGCGCCTCGTCTTCTTCTCCTCGTCCCGGCGCCTCGCCTCGGCCTCTCTCTGCCACAGCGCAGCCACCTGCAGGCGCCTCGAGCGGCCTACTTGCTGCTCTATGACCCGCACCAGCTCCCAACGGTGAATTGACCCCAGTAGAACCATAGATGCTGGACTGTCCACAAGTGGGAAACTCTTGATTGTCTGTGGGAATCCAATTAAAATGATAGATTCGTTAAAAAGATATTGCGTATGACCAACATAACGGGTTGCGGTGCCGAAGTGGCAATGATTATTGAGCAGGTCACATAATTCTTAAAACCGATAGACATTGGGGTCCCAAGGTGCTAAAATGGCGACTTTGCACGTGGACAGACGTCAAACGAGTCGCAGAGCCGCTGGATTCAGGCGGCGCTAGACCATGTGGAAGTCCCTACAAAGACCTATGTCCAGCTGTGGTTCTATCGGTTGATAATAATGATAATGATGGGAGTGATATTGAAAATTTTGTACGGAAAAGTTGCACAAAATAGGCAATAGGAATTGATCCTTTATCCCATATTAGCTTTTCTAATAAAAGACCTGGGCGCGTTTGGAACCCTCGTAGCGTTAGTTTTTAAGGATATCACCATCATCTTAAATACAAAATAAAAAATAAAATATTACACCATATCACCATCAAAAATAATAAATAAAATCTTACAAATCCAACAATCAACACTCAAAAAGTGTACAATAGTACCTACTTTGAATATGTGGTAAAGGCTACGGAATAGTCCAGAACTCACCTTGTTCCCTTTGAGGATATCCTTGAGCTGCTGGAAGGTCATCCGGTTCCAGATGTACTTGACGTCTCGAATCATGAAGTCTTCCACGCAAATGTCGTACATACCTGCAAGCAAGGACAAGTCTCACTGTATAATGTTGTACTTACTATAACCTGTTAATTTAAGTTTAATATGACATTCTTACTGATAATCGAAACTATTTATATTAACATACTTGTACCTACCTAATATTACTAAATTATTAACAAAGAAGAAACTAATTGACATTATAACAAACTTAATTAATTAATGCGATCAATAAATAAAAATAATTTCGATTCTAAATGAATGCCCTATATAATTACCTGATAAAATCTATTATAAAATAATGTAACACGTAGCTTGCATGTAATTATATATTTGGCATGTATGTATTGTTAATGTACCTAACTTTGCAATGCCCTAACGGGGCTTCATGTAACCATGAAAGCAAATAAATAAATAAATCATAAATCATAATGCCGATGAAGCATTCACGAGAGCGCCTCGCTCATAAAAGTCAAAAAGTCCAAAATATAATAGATGCCGACGTGTTTTACCAAAAAGAAGCAGCTTTCATAAAAGCAATTTTATTCTATTTAAATCAGTAAATAGATTATATAGTTAAGTACTTTTGTGTTAAGTGATTTTTTTAGAATGTAATCACTAATTAGCTTTTAATAACTTTGCATGTACACGTTTTGGTTTAGACTGTTAGTGTATATTGTTTAAAATGAAAAAAAAAAATTAATCGCACAGAATATACCAATCGCATTCTGTGAGCTCTCCTACGCATTGAACATTATGCTTTAACTAGGTTATGCTCGCGACTTCATCCGCCTGGATGATCAAACCCCTATTTCACCTCCTTAAGAGGTTAAATTTTCAAAAATCCTTTCTTAGCGGATGCCTACGTTATAATAGCTATTTGCATGCCAAATTTCAGCCCGATCCGTCCGGTAGTTTGAGCTGTGCGTTGATAGATCAGTTAGCCAGTCAGTCAGTCACCTTTTCCTTTTATATATTTAGACAACATTGGTTCAAATTTGTTTGATTTAACAAATAAACTATATTAACCGACTAATACTAAGGGCCGGTTGTTTCAACAAACTTTGACGGACACGTAACCTTTAAATATGGCGCTAACGAACGTAAGTAAAGAAAAAGCGTTGATTCAGCATCTATTAGCGCTAACGTTCGTTAAAAAGTTACGTTTACGTTAACCAGTGCTGGCGCCATTGGTGATCGTCAAATCTGTTCGTTACCTCATACTTCTTACAAACGGAATATTTTATTTACAAATTATAATGGAATCAATTTAATTCAAAGCTTTTAATGGTAGTTTTTTTTGAAGATGAAAGAGAGTTTGTAAGAAAGGAAAAGTGTTTAAAATGCGAAGTAGCAATATTAATAACTATGTATATAATTTAATATACTTAAAATGAAATAAAAAAAAGGATACGGAGAAGTAAGTTAATTTTTAGGGTTAGTTTCGCAACCAAAATAACAATGACGAACAGTTTTTTGTACAATGAAGCAACGCACTTAAATTAACAGATATTAAAGTTCGTCTACGTCTGTTAAATTTTAACGAACGAATCTTACGAAGACCAATGGTTTGAAACAACCGGCCCTATATTGTGTCGTCGAACGTCGCGATGCCGTTGTGTGACGCTGACGTTGCGTCCGTTTACCCGTCTAATAATTCGACTAGATAACGCATGGACGGTGGACCGTCGAATCGTCGATGAGTCTTTAACCGTCTATTGGACTAGTCCGTTCATTCAACGCCCATCCCTGCTTTGCTACGGTCGAGCTCGCATACCGCTCCCGTACAATATAAAAGACTTTATTTATCAGCCTAGGTCACAGAGTACTTACGGCTGGCAGAAGACAGCAGATCGGGTAGATAAGGCAGTTTCTTGATGAGGATGATGCTGTCGAAGCACGAGGGCTGCAGCAGCGCCGCCGTCGCGTTGGCTGCCAGCACCGCTGCCATTATTGGCAGCAAGTGGGTCACCTGCCCAAATACACTGGCTTATTAGCTGCATGTTTGACAATGGTACTGATTCTAAGCGCAACTAAATTTTAGAGTATTGACATCCTTTTCTTGTCAATGCGATACGAAAAGGAGAGACAGATCCAATTCTATATATATAAACTAGCTTATGCTCGCGACTTCATCCGCGTGGACTTCACAAATTTCAAACCCCTATTTTACCCCTTTAGGGGTTGAATTTTCAAAAATCCTTTCTTAGCGGATGTCTACGTCATAATAGTTATCTGCATACCAAATTTCAGCCCGATCCGTCCAGTAGTTTGAGCCGTGCGTTAATAGTCAGTCAGTCAGTCACATTTTCCTTTTGTATATTTAGATTCGCGCAGCTAATAAGCTAATTGGCACCGGCGGCTTTCTGGTTAGGACTCCTAACCTTTAAGCTATCCTAATTTAAGCTCGGTCCGTCCAGTAGTTTGAGCTGTGCGTTGATAGCTCAGTCAGTCAGTCAGCTTTTCCTTTATAGATGTTTGATTACCTGTCCCGTCATCTCGATGCAGATGACGATGGTGGAGACGGTGTGCGTCACGGCGCCCGTGAACGCCGCCGCGCCCACCGTCGCGTACCCGCCTGACACAAAACATATACTATTCATAATAATTATTATTAAAAAAAAAACACCACTGCCCTGCTAAAAAACCGGCCAAGTGCGAGTCAGACTCAGAGTTCCGTACTCGGGTATTTTTTTCAACATTTTGCGCGATAAATAAAAAAAAATTATGCATGGAAATAAATAGAAATCTGTTTTAGAATTTTTTTTTTTTTTTTTTTTTATTCAGATACAAGTTAGCCCTTGACTGCAATCTCACCTGATGGTAAGTGATGATGCAGTCTAAGATGATAGCGGGCTAACCTGGAAGGGGTATGGCAGTTTTTATTAAACCCATACCCCTTTGGTTTCTACACGGCATCGTACCGGAACGCTAAATCGCTTGGCGGCACGGCTTTGCCGGTAGGGTGGTAACTAGCCACGGCCGAAGCCTCCCACCAGACCAGACCAGAAATTTAGAAATTATAAAATTCCAAACCCCTGCTAGGAATCGAACCCGGGACCTCCCACTAATAAGACCACAGCGCTCACAGGTAAAGCTCTTTTATATGATACCCCACTTGGTATCGGAACCGCACCGGAAGACGTAGCGTTAGAAGACCTCCCACTTGGTGGATGGACGACATCAGACGAGTCGCTGGATGGCGGCGGCGCAAGACCGTGGCGTGTGGAAGTCCCTACAAGAGACCTATGTCCAGCAGTGGACGTCTATCGGTTGATGATGATGATGATGATGATTCTTTGTTAATGTATGACCTGGCAGAATCTTCTGTATGTGTCCCCCGTAGGCCACGCCCAGCGGACAGAAGTAGTGCATGACTTCGCCCGTGAACCTGCCCAGCGAAGCGCCCATCTTGAAGGCCGGCACGAAGATACCGGCCGGCACGGGCAGCGTGCACGCCACCATGCTCAGGAAAAACTGAAATTAACAAATACTCAAGTATAAAAACACATTATCTTACAAATTGAAGACGACAATCTTATTTATTTCTCCTTAAGTACGTTTATAGAGTATATATTAGTCTATTTTATTAGTATATTGGTATTATACATATTATTTAATACATGTATTAGTGGTTTATGTATTAGTATGTATCAGTTATTTGAATGTATGTTTATTAGTATATTACACACCACCTGCAGTCTAATTTTCCTTTTACTTTACAATCTTTAAGGTTGCCTGGTAGAGATCGCTAATTAGCGATAAGGCCGCCTTTTGTATCTTCCTTCTGTCTGTGTTTTTTATTCTTTAATGTAATCCTTCTTATGGTTGTGCAAATAAAGTGTATTTATTATTATTATTATTATTATCGTCCTCATAAAGTCCGGACCACATTACACGATAGAGAAGATGTATAATATGATGAGGCATCCGAAGTGGTCCACTTCAGGCGTCCGCCAGTGGTCCACGGACCATGATAGCCGCTTGCCCCGCCGTTAAGCTATCCGACTAGGTGAAATTGGCGAATAGAGACGACACCTGAGTTTAACTCACGATAGAGAAGAAGTATATGATGAGGCATCCGAAGTGGTCCACTTTAGACGTCCGCTAGTGGTCCACTCCACGGACCACGATGGCCGCTTGCCCCGCCGTTATGCTATCCGATCAGATGAAATTGGCGAATAGAGACAACACCTGAGTTTAACTCACGATAGAGAAGAAGTATATGATGAGGCATCCGAAGTGGTCCACTTCAGGCGTCCGCCAGTGGTCCACGGACCATGATAGCCGCTTGCCCCGCCGTTAAGCTATCCGACTAGGTGAAATTGGCGAATAGAGACGACACCTGAGTTTAACTCACGATAGAGAAGAAGTATATGATCAGGCATCCAAAGTGGTCCACTTTAGACGTCCGCTAGTGGTCCACTCCACGGACCACGATGGCCGCTTGCCCCGCCGTTATGCTATCCGATCAGATGAAATTGGCGAATAGAGACAACACCTGAGTTTAACTCACGATAGAGAAGAAGTATATGATGAGGCATCCGAAGTGGTCCACTTTAGACGTCCGCTAGTGGTCCACTCCACGGACCACGATGGCCGCTTGCCCCGCCGTTATGCTATCCGATCAGATGAAATTGGCGAATAGAGACAACACATGAGTTTAACTCACGATAGAGAAGAAGTATATGATGAGACATCCGAAGTGGTCCACTTCAGGCGTCCGCCAGTGGTCCACGATGGCCGCTTGCTCCGCCGTTAGACTGTCCGACCACGTGAAGTTGGCGAATAGAGACAACACCTACAGAAGAAAGATATTAATTAAATAATTAAAATTACGTTGACAGGTCTAAATATAGTTCTATCCGTTTAAGCAGGGAGCTTTTTTTAATGATAAGGATAGCAATATACAGGGTGTAAGTAGCAAGCAAAAACGATGACAGGTAGTACGGATAGTACTGATGATACTACAAAAACCGCGAAAAATAAATAATAAAAATGACCGGATTTTTTAAAGGTTCGCAAATAAAATGTGACTGAGAGGTCAACGAACTTTGCGTAGATAAGTGCCATGGGATCCCGAGTTACACCCTGTTAGAGAGTAAGGCTCGGTATTCACCTAAGAGGAGAGGAGATGCGTTCAATCGACCAATCAAAATAAAAAATTATCACGTCATTTTTAAAAATCGGATTGGTTTACTGTACACATCTCCTCTCCGCTCCGCTTAGGTGGATACCGGGCCTTAGTTAAGTTTCGAGTTTGTGTACAATAGAATTAGCCACAATGTAATATTCACCTGTTCCTGGTTGCCCAGATCGGCCGCCATGTATTTCCCGATGCCGGGCGGGAAGAGAATCGACATCACCGCGAGCGTCATGAACCCGGGGTAGATGAAGCGGCTGGAAACACATTAAATATAACTAAATACACACAACGCATACACACACACACACACACACACACACACACACACACACACAAGCATACACACACTGTTGTAATTTTATTATTGTATATACCTACATTTATTCTAAATCTATTCTGTTAAAATAGTTTTAATTATAATTTTAAGTAGAATCTCTGTTGGCCTTCTATTATAACTAGATTTAAATTTAAATAATAAATTATGTATTTACGCTGTTGATTACTTTCAAAAAAAAAAAAAATCAGTGCGAAGTACAACGAAACCAGCGCGGGATTAAATTTCTGAAAATGAGTCAGCAAAATCTAAAAAAAAATGTAGGTTTTTAATGCGAATTCTACAGTCTATTTTAATTTACGGAACTTTACGAGAAACTTTGACACCTCAATAAAAGATGACTGCCTCAAAACCGCAGCCATGGCACGTTCCCACGGAGGTAAAAGAGGAATAAGGGATTTATGCCGAAACGTGCCGGCACGAGCCGTGCCACGTACGAGGCGCGGACGAGGCACGGATTCAAAACATCACGAACATTTTATATGAAGCAGTTTATGCTCCACCGTGCCGTGTCCGTGTCTCGGCCGTGCACGTTCATATTACACTCGGTGTAATACGAACGTGCGGCACGTACACGGCTCGTGACCGGCACGGTCTAGCATAAATCATCCTTTAGTCGTTAATTTTCCTCCCTTTACACTAAAATGGAATTTAAGATTAAATTTTTCTATATTTTTTTCAATAAAACCACATATTCTTTTTCGTATTGAAAACTTAAGCTGTTGTTACAATAAATTAAAAACATTTACTGCCGCACTCGAGTCGCTAATCGTTACTTAAGATTGAGTTAAAACGAGACAGATTTATGTGAGAGATATAGCTCTGTCTCGTTTTAACTAAACTTAAGTAACGATTAAGCGGCTCTGAGTGCGGCATTTAGCACTCACTTTTTTTGTAGGAAGTTGCTGAGGACTTTGGTGTTTCTCATGAACAGTACGTACTGGCGATGCAGGAACACCCACAGAGCTGCCATCAGCCCGCACACGATGCTGCCAACATTGAGATAAAATAAGATCTAAATCCTAAAATCACGAAATAGGTGATGAGAACTGCTGATAGATGGCACTAGCAGTGCTCATAAACGCCGAAAAATAATTTGTTTTCTCAGTCGCTTGGTATATTTTAATATTATATTTATATTCAACGTACCTATTTCATAAAACGTAAACTAATTGAAAAATCCTATTACAATGTAAAGGATTATTTAAATGATAAGCAAACTTGGGAATGAGTTGCTTAACGACTTTGTGATAGTTCTAATAAGTTTCAATAATTTTGTAAAGTGGTGATAATAAAAAGAATACCCGGCTGAGTTTGTTGTGGGCTCTTCTCAGACCTGGGCGCGTTTGGAACCCTCGTAGCTTTAGTTTTAAGTTTGCGTTATAATTATCACCACTATATCTTACAAATCTAACACTATACCAGACAATCAATAAGAGTAATTTATTACCTATTTTGAATAAATCATTTGACTTTGACTTTGACTTGACTTATTTATGAACTCAGAATTTTCTTATCATTTATCATGATATTATAACAATGTGTAAGAAATTTACTATCGTCAGGTGTCCTCAAACATCTTATGGTTTTTTTAATTTGTTACGTTTGCTTATGGCCAAAGAAAAATCAAAACACGTCAAAAAGTAATCCTTGAATAGGGGCATTTCTTACCCCAGCAACACAAACACAGCGAACTCCTGAGGGTCGAAGGGGAAGTCCTGAGGCAAGTTGGTCGGGAACAGAGGCTTGACTGTGGGCATGGCGCCCGACCACACCGCCAGTAGGCGGAACATCTGCGAAACGAGGAACATCACGATCAACTCATCGCCAGGTCTATCTCAGAGCCACCGAGCAAGTATAGTGCATTCAAAATACAATTGTGACAGACGATATGTCTGACGTTAGAGACATAGAGAGGGAGCGTAGGGCGTTGGCGGTCCGATGTAATATGCTAGCCCGGAGGTTTGCACGGTGTAATAAAGACGTAAAGCTCACTCTTTTTAACCGACTTCAAAAAAAGGAGGAGGTTCTCAATTCGTCGGAATCTTTTTTTTTTTTTTTTTTTTTTTTTTTTATGTATGTTCCCCGATTACTCGAAAACGCCTGGACCGATTTTGAAAATTATTTTTTTGTTTGAAAGGGTATACTTCAAAGTTGGTCCCATTTCAATTTGGTGAAGATCTGATGAACATCTTCGAAGATAGATACTGGAACTCCTCAATGAATAAGAGTAAATTGCTCGCGATCAGTGTAATAGCTTAGTAAACAGTAGATTTTTAACCAGTCATAGCATAATTCCATGGGGCCACTAAAAATTGTGAAATAAAAATTTTTTACAAAAAAAATAAAAACCGACTTCGTTACACAAACACTAAAAATTGAAAAATAATTTAATTTATTACCGAATATATTATGTATACAAGAGTTAATATAGTTCCATAATAATATTTTTTGGGGTCGGTGCCAATGAGGTGCCATTGTGGAGTCCCATAAAAATATGAAGTCTAGACGATTCGCGCAGCTAAAGCTAATTGGCACCGGCATAAAAAAGTATTATTATGGAACTATATTAACTCTTGTATACATAATATATTCGGTAATAAATTAAATTATTTTTCAATTTTTAGTGTTTGTGTAACGAAGTCGGTTTTTATTTTTTTTTGTAAATTTTTTTTAAAGCATATTGTCAGACATTTTACACGTGTAGCCTGTGGGTGACGTATACGCAGAGGGCCTACAACGACCTACGAGTGCAGTATAACAATGGTTTCAGAGTACTGATGGGGTTACCGCGCTGGTGCAGTGCGTCACAGATGTTTGCGGAGGCTCACACAGATGATTTTTACGCGATTGTGAGAAAAAGAGCTGCATCTGTGATGAGCAGGGTGCGTGGGAGCTCCAACAGTATTCTGAGAACATTGGGCTGCAAAGTGGGAAAACCCTTTTATGAAACACTGGGTGTACATACACATGAACACCAAGTGGTCAAGGGGGTATATGAATTGATTATAATTTGAATTAATTAATAATAATAATTGTAATTTTATTTAGTTACTAACATAGTTAATAAGTTCTTCTGTTACTAACACATTATGGATGAAACATCTGAAATAAAATAAATAATAATAATAATAATAATAAAATAAACTGGCGTGTTTCCACATGAGACCGTCATCTATAATATAAAAATGAATCACTAAATGTGTTGCTCATCGCAAATCTCGAGAACCGCTGAACCGATTTCGCTAATTCTTTTTTTATAATATTCCTTGAAGTACCAGGATGGTTAAAAATATATGGTAAAAGTAATGTGTATCGACCTTTAGAGGGAGATAGCAGATTTGTAGAGCATTGTCTCTGTCGTTGAGACGTTACTTAAACGTCATATACAGGTATGCGTGACAGAGACAACGCTCTACAAAGTCGAAATGTCATTCTAAAGGCCGATGTACATTATTTTCTGCCGCGTACTGTACTAAAAGCAGTGATGGTCTGTGGTTAACACGTCGGCCCCTATTTAGAGGTCCTGGAGTTCAACCCTGGGCACGCATCTAACTTTTCGGAGTTTTATTTAAATTCATTATAGGCAGACGCTTGACCACAATCACACCTGATGGAAAGTGATGACGTGGCCTAAGATGAGACGCGTTTACCTAGAAGATGCCTATTCCCTTTTGTTTTAAAGATACCCGGGTTACAAATGGTAGGAAATAAGTTGGTTGGTAATAGTTTTAGGTAATTGAAGAGTATCTGAATATATAAAAAAAAAGATTCCGACGAATTGAGAACCTGAGCCGTATATTTTTGAAGTCGGTTAAAAAGGAAAAGGTGACTGACTGACTGATCTATCAACGCACAGCTCAAACTACTGGACGGATCGGGCTGAAATTTTGCATGCAGATAACTATTATTATGTTGACATCCGCTAAAGGATTTTTGAAAATTCAACCCCTAAGGAGGTTTGAATTTGTGTAGTCCACGGACATAAGCTAATGGAAACATAAAATAGGTAGGTAGGTAGGTAACATATATATATATATTATGGATTGTATATATATATTGATATTTATAATAGTTATGTATATGTATGATAGTTATGTATGTATTACTGAAATAATTAATTATATTATATTATACTACTTCATTTTTCTGTTTTGCGTGTAAGTACTATCCAACACACCTAGTTTCTCCATTACACCAAAGGTTGCCTGGTAGAGATTGCTGTGAGCAATAAGGCCGCCTTTGCATACAATTATTTTTTAGTTTTAGTTTCTGTAATAGTTATGTAATATTTTTGTATGCAATAAAGTATTTCTATCTATCTATCTATCTATCTATCTATAGGTATTTAGCTCACAATAGCGCTGCAGCAAGCAGCGAAGAAGCCGCGCCAGTAGTTGCGCACTGCGAAGTACGTGGTCGTTACCTCTATGGAGAACAACACTCCTGCAACAAACAGAACATTCACATTTCTAAAAACCGACCAAGTGCGAGTCAGGCTCGCGCAATGAGGGTTCCGTACTACAGCCGTATTTTTTCGACATTTTGCACGATAATTTTTTTTTTTTTAAAGAATATTAGCCATGTTAAATGACTAATATTCCCCTTTCCTCTCCAACTAAGCGTCAGGCTAGGAGTAGGTACGACAATAGTGCAACGGGCGGGGTTTGAACCGTCGACCTTTCGGTTTTCAGTCCACTCCTTTACCGGTTGAGCTATTGAGGCTTCATAATTCAAAAACTATGACGCATAAAAATAAATAAAAATCTGTTTTAGAATGCACAGGTAAAGCCCTTTCATATGATACCCCACTTGATATAGTTAACTTACTTTGAAAGTTGAAAATAGCAATATTTGTTCATGACCACAATTTAATTTTTTTTGTGTCATGTAATCACAAATTCCCGATTTTCAGATTTTTCCCCGAATGTCTGCTATAAGACCTACCTACCTGCCTTCTAGGTCAACGGGAAGTACCCTGTAGGTTTCTTGACAGACACGATAGACAGACAGACAGACAGATAGATAGACAGACAACAAAGACAACCCTATAAGGGTTCCTTTTTCCTTTTGCGGTACGTAACTCTAAAAATTCGGTCAAACATAGTTATTGCGACTTTTAAATACATATACTTCTCTTAATGATGCCCGCGACTTCACCCACACGGTATTTTAAATATCCCGTGGGATCACTTTAATTTTCCAGGATGAAAAGTAGCCTCCGGGATGCAAACTATCTTTGTATCCATCAAAATCGATTAAGCGGGTTGACCGTGAAAATGTAACAAACAAACAGACAGACAGACAGACAGTTTCATATTTAAAATCATCATCTACAGTCATCCACAGTCCACTGCTGGACATAGATCTCTTGTAGGGACTTCCACACACCACGATCATTGATAATATCAGTATGGAGAAGGCTACAAGGACATTAGCAAATGAAGATGTATAATAATAGATGTAATCAATCAGACCTGGAAAATACTTACTCGTCGTGGAATTATCTGGAATCTTCTAGATCCAGTTAATTATTATGGAACACTAAATTAATTGTTCCTTACGAAGAAATTATTCATAGAACTATTTATGCTTTACGTTAATAAAACTTTAACTGACACTGCGTGAAGATGTATAATAATAGATGCAATCAATCAGACCTGGAAAATACTTACTCGTCGTGGAATTATCTGGAATCTTCTAGATCCAGTTAATTATTATGGAACACTAAATTAATTGTTCCTTACGAAGAAATTATTCATAGAACTATTTATGCTTTACGTTAATAAAACTTTAACTGACACTGCGTGAAGATGTATAATAATAGATGCAATCAATCAGACCTGGAAAATACTTACTCGTCGTGGAATTATCTGGAATCTTCTAGATCCAGTTAATTATTATGGAACACTAAATTAATTGTTCCTTACGAAGAAATTATTCATAGAACTATTTATGCTTTACGTTAATAAACTTTAACTGACACTGCGTGAAGATGTATAATAATAGATGCAATCAATCAGACCTGGAAAATACTTACTCGTCGTGGAATTATCTGGAATCTTCTAGATCCAGTTAATTATAATAGAACACTAAATTAATTGTTCCTTACGAAGAAATTATTCATAGAACTATTTATGGTTTACGTTAATAAAATTTTAAGTGACACTGCGCGATTATGGTAACTAAAGAATACCCTGAGTTTATTACATGGGGTCTTGGACTGTAGTAATAAAATGGTGTGATTTGTATAGGTGGTAGTTTATGGGGCTACAATTCATTATTGTAGAGAATAATAAAATAAAAAGCGTGATTTTTATTTATTTACTAGCGACCCGCCCCGGCTTTGCACGGGGTGCAATGTAGATACTAATGTTGTCACTGTGGTTATTTTGTTATATTTCAAAACAATGAGACAGCATTTTCGATAAAAGCTCTCAGTCAGCTTGATTTCTTCCGAAATCTTGAACTATTATCGTCATTTTTCAACAAATTAGCACAAAACAATATTTAACTATACCTATAAACCTTCCTCTTGAATCACTCTATCTATTGGTGAAAACCGCATTAAAATCCGTTGCGTAGTTTAAAAGATCTACGCGTTCATACATACAGACAGCGGGAAGCGACTTCATTATACTATGTAGAGATATTGCTATAATTCAAAGTCAAAGTCAAATATTTTATTCAAAACTAGCTGCCCCGGCGAACTTCGTACCGCCTAACAGTCGCCCATCTTTTTCAGGATCCTCGTACTTCAAGGAATATTATAAAAAAGAATTTGCACTAATTAACAGCTTTTAACTTTTATAACAGTTTTTTACCTAGATTTTATTAAATTTGTATAACGCGAACTCGCCATCCTCACATAAACTTTAACAGTTTCTAGAGGATGGCGAACTGTTTATTTTAAAATGTATTATTGAAATTTACGTGATCAATAAAAAAAAAATAAAAAAAATTGCGAAATCGGTTCAGCTGTTCTCGATATTTGCGATCAGCAACACATTTAGCGATTCATTTTTATGTATAGAGAAAATAAATAATTAGAATTTTGAATTTTGACACCTATGAATGATCATAATAGTGGCGGAAGCACCATGATGATGATCATGAAGGAAACTCAAATATATCATCACCTCCAACAGGAGCGGCGAAGCAGGAGGCGACTCCCACGGCGCAAGCGGCGGCCAACATCTCCGTAGTTCTGGACTCGTTGCTGTAGATGCCTTGGAAGGTCGTCACCAGTTTGGACAGTAACGCGGCTACCATTGACGCGATGTGGACTGAGGGGCCCTGGAATTACGGATCTATTATTATTTAATGATATGGATATAGCGGAAGCGACACAACAGACTGCAGGCAAGCCAAAGAGGCTTTCCCCAACATAGACAAACGGCAAACTAACAAACTACTCCGCCTGGACAGAGGTAAACTTAGGAAGGTGGTGGGACTCATAACAGGGCTTTTCGTTATAGGTATCACCGACAGTCCTTTGTGCAGGGCTTGCATGGAGGTCGACGAAACACCGACGCACGTGGTCCTAGAGTGCACGGGCGTAGCAGAACAACGCGAACGCCATTTGGGTTCCCCGACCTCATTCCATGAAGCCCTCGGCAACCTGGGCGGTCTACTCGGCTTCTGGAGTGAGCTTGGATGGCTGGAGTGAAGACTTCAGCGGGGAGGGGCAATGCACGCACAACAGACGGAAACGTTTAAGTGCGGAAACCAGCCCAGAGCGAAGAAGAAGAAGAAGCGAAAGCGACCGACATAGCTCAAAGGATTAGCAGTGAAGTGGCAATGGGCAGGTCACGTCTGTCGTAGAACCGACGGTTGATGACTACGTATTGTAGTATTGGTACGTATGTACCAGCTGAAAATCAGCGCTGTATGTTCTTGTGCAACAAGGCATACAGCATAATGCTGAGCTGGGACCCTTTTTTCGGGTTGTGCCACACAATATGACAGTTTGTTCCGGCGCTTCTTTTGCTTGTTCTCAGGTGGAAGAAGCGCCGGAATAACCAGCTCTTAGCTTTAAGTTGTAATGTGTGGCACAATTGCATAAATAAACGTCTTTTCTTTCTTTCTTTCATTCTTTCTATTGACTGAAAGTAGACGTGTTCTGGAGTTGATACCATCGTACCACGTACCGGTAAGCGCAGTGTAGGACGACCTCCAGCCTGTTCGACCGACGCAGCGGACGAATACAAGCTGATGGATTGGATTGGGTATGGATATGAATACGAAATATCAAAAAAGATACCTGGCATCGACATATTTCATGACTCAGCTACTGCATTCAAAAAAAAGCTCTTATCATTTTACGGTGGGTTCATCTCCTAAGTAACTTAATTATTAATTGTTTAGTTAAGTAGTTAGTTAAGTTCTTTTTATTTGTCTAGATATTTTGCAAATGCTGTGTACACATTTTATAGATACATTTATCAGCCTGTGTTTGTCTATAAGTGTCGTAGTTTGTGTTAAATTAATGTATTGTGTGTGTTCCTAATAAATAAAAATAAATAAATATGGTAGGAATGGTAACGATGAATGAAAAACGCAAATCAAAATCGGACATGTCAGTTAGTATGATATAAAAAATCCAAGCTTTACTTTTCTAATCTAGGACCAAGAACTAAGAAGACTCATATTTTGGAGTCTAGATTTTTGTGAATAAACTCTTACCTCTTTGCCAAGTGGCAGACCCGATCCAAGCGTGGCAGTGAGACCGATGAGCTTAGAGATCAAAGCACGAAACGTTAGGTACTCTTTTAGATGAACTCCTCTTAATATTGTCTTCATTTCTGGTATACCGGAACCTAAAAAATATAAAAATTAACACTTTTGTAGCTTGTAGCTCATAATTTATTTTTAAAGAGAGCAACCGCCGAGTTTGTTGCTGGTTCTTTTCAAAGCAAAGGCATTCTGAAAGAGTGATAAATAATTCACTTGACGATTCGAAAGCATTTTGTAAAAAAATCTTTATTAACATTACAAGTATGGTTTGGTGTTCCCCAAGGCATAACTTTAGGACCACTACTATTCTTTATTCTTACTAAAACCAAAAATAATATTTTACTATATTTGTTTACAGTAAAAGATATTTGAATGACTACGGAATTAGGTATTTTAACAAATAAGGTAATAGATAATACACAAAGGAATATTAACTTACCGATACTCTGAGCGGCTACTATATGGACGAATCCAGCAGCAAAGAGAATTAAGCATACAGGGAGGGAAACCCACGCTACATATTGACTGAAAGTAGACGTGGCTAAATCTTTGTACATCCACATTCGTGCTGCAAATAAAAAATTAATAAATTACTTCACGACGATTGGGATAAAGATTTCCTGAAATTTTTTAAAAATAAATTAAGGTTGAATAAACATAATTTGAGAAAACAAGGAGATAGATTTGGAGTTTTATCTATTTGATTTGGCATACATATTCCTAAAGCTAATAAAAAATAGGATTGCACTTTGATGGAATCATCATCAATCATGTTTGATGGCAAGCAATGATGAGGTCTACGTTAGAGCGCGCTTGCCCTGAAGATGTCTATTTTCACTCTTACCCTAAAAGTACTCAAGTTATACGTGACAGGAAGCCGGAAGAGCAATCCACATGTTAGCGATTTGTATCAGAAACGTTGAACAAAATGTTTTATGTCAGTATACATCGCGATTTTATGCTAAAGTACCTATAAATCATGTCCATAAGTAGGTAACTTACTTGTTCATCCTACATGTAGCATGTAAAAGATAATAACGTTATTGTAATACATGAAGTATTATGCAAATCAGTAATACATTGCAATTTAGCTACTAAAGGTAATGTCTTGGCCGTCACGTGAATGAATTATATGTGCCCGTTATTATTGTACGAGATGCATATAATGTACAATAACCACACAGTTATGATGCAGTTTATGAATAACTGTTAAAGTCATGATATTAGCATTTGAATAAGATATATGACGTCCTTTTATAATGGCTTGAAACATGTGCAGTACGCGGCAGAAAGTAATGTACATCGGCTTTTAGAATGACATTTCAGCTTTGTAGAGCATTGTCACTGTCACTCATACCTATATGATGTTCTATCGGTCTCAACGTCGGAGACAATGCTCTACAAATCTGCTATCTCCTTCTAAATATCGATGTACAATACTTTCTGCCACGTACCGTACGTAAGCGTCATATTCGATTCAAAAATGACTCTATTATTCGTTTTTTTACCATTATTACAAACAGCGATGCCTTTGTCCATCGCATTGTCGACGCCGAGTTCGCCAAGAATACTCAGCATTTTCTCTGTGTCTCTACACGTTACCTAACGGCCTCTACAACTATGCGAAGCCGGTGGCAGGAGGCTCAGTCGTCTCATTTCTTCTACTTCTTTGCGTGCCTCTCCGACTAGCGAAGGTTGGCAGTCAGCTTAGCGTATTCTACTCTGTTCTTCGCGAGGCGAAATATTTCTGCGGCACTTGCGATTCCCGTCCACTCCCGGATGCAACGCAGCCAGGACTTTTTTCTGCGACCGACGCCTCTTCTACCGGCAACTTCTCCCATCATGATGAGTTGTAGGAGTTCGTACCTCTCGTGCCTAAGCACGTGCCCCAAATATGCGACTTTCCTCATTTTGATGGTTTGCAAATTTGGTCTCATTTAGAAGGTGTTAAATGTTTTTCTTACCATTATTACAGACAGCGATGCCCTTGTCCATCGCGAAGTTGAGTATCGCCATGATGATGCCGAGCAGCGCCAGAAACACCCAGTCCTCGCCGAGCCGCGCGAATGTGTGTCTCCACACGTATCCTAGTAAACTTTATATCATTGAATAAGCTTTGTATCAGGCTATTTATATGATCATTTTATATAATAGTACTAACTTATGACTACGACTACGTCCGCGTGGACTACACCAATTACAAACCCCTATTTTACTCCCTTAAGGGTTGAATTTTCAAACATCCTTTTTTATCCAACGTCTACGCCACAATAGCTATCTGCATGCAAAATTTCAGTCCGATCCGTGTATTAGTTTGAGCTGCGCGTTCATAGATCAGTCGGTCAGACAATAAATCAGTTAGCTTTTCTTATTATATATTTAGATATGCCCGCGACTTCGCCCACATGGACTACACAAATTTCAAACCCCTATTAAAATAGGGGTTTGAAATTCCCCTTTTGAACCCATTGAAACCCCCTTATGGGTCGAATTTTTAAAAATCCTTTCTTAACGGATGTCTACGTCATAATAGCTATCTGCATGCCAAATTTCAGTTCAATCCGTTCAGTAGTTTGAGCTGTGCGTTGATAGATGTGTCAGTCAGTCAGTCAGTCAATCAATCAGTCAGCTCTTCCTTTTACATATTATTTAGATTTAGACTTTAATGACTTTACCTAGCATTTAGAACTGTTCTTTAAACTTACCTAATACTTTAAAAAATTTCCCCCTAGGTCGATGTTTGCCCGTCTCCAACTCCTTCTGCCGCAGCTTGTCATCTTTCCGTCTCCTCTTCCTCAGTCTTCTGAGTCTTCTAGCCTCTTCTCTTGCCGCTTCACTTAGGTCGCGTTGATAGCGACCATACATCTAGAAGAAAAGAAAATATTATATGTTTACTTTTGTTGTTTCGAATTTCAAAACGGAATGGTTTTGCACGCTCTTTTGGTTTTTTTTTTAATTTGTACCAAAAACATTTGCAGTAGTGGCGATTACGCAGTGCACTTCCGTCATCCGAGTTCTATCCGTCATCCGTGAGAATACCAGCTATTATCGACGACGACATATTATGTCATAAGCTACCATACAAAACAAAAAGGAACGTATTTTCACGGACTCGGACCGTATGAGTGCGTAACCGCTGTAAGGAGAAAAAGAGAGTAAAAGTGGACAGGTGGTGGTGGAAGGTTTTGTTTTTCTTTATTATTTGTGTCTTTCTTTCTCTACTCTAGAAGAAAAAGAAAAAATAGATGTAAAACTCTAAACATTGTAAAACAGAAAGCCGCACTTAGCGTGTCAGTATTTGTTAATCGTTAGTATCTTCTAAAGTAAGAAGTTATAGTGAAAATGAATGAAAATGCAGTTTTAACCTCCATTTGAACACATCACTAAAGATTTTCCACGAGTCCTAATTAATGACCTCTGTATAAAAGTACTACAGATTTTTTTTTTCTTTACGCCCACTGCTACTGTGTGTCGTACGATTTGAAGTATGGTGAAATCGCTTAATCTAGCCTTGAATCCAGGCTTTGTTTGCCAACGATATCGTTAATCTTAGCTGTTTGTCAAAGATAAACGATCGGTTACCTATGCAATTATACGCTTAAGATTAGAGACAAATTAGAATTGTGCAAAAATATACAAGCGTGTGTTCTTTGGTCACAAGACTCCACGATTACTTTTGGTTTATGTCTTCCTGGTACATCATCATCATCATCGTCTCATCGTCGGCTCACTACTGAGCATTGGTCTCCTCTTCAGAATGAGAAGGGTTTGGCTATAGCCTATCACTGGACATTTGCGGATTGGCAGACTTCACACACCTTTGAGAACATTATGGAGAACTTTCAGACATGTAGCTTTTCTCACGATGTTTTCCTCCACCGTTAAATTAAGTAAGTAATATTTAATTGCTCAAAAGTAACACACATATTACTCCGAAAAGTTAGAGGTGCGTGCCTGGGATCAAATCCCGGACTCTCCCTGGTACATATGGCGTGTTTAATTCTGGTATTCCTCAAGAAGATTGCGATTGCAATTTTGTTTCAAATGATTTAATAGGTTTGTATTTAAAGCAGTTCGTTACTTTGCAGAATTCCACGGCATACGAGTATGATAAAGGACTGTAAAATTTTACCGATGACACCTATAGTCCGCGACAGGTCGAGATGGCAAGCGGGTTATGAAGCGGGGAGATACCCCGCACACCCGCACGTCAGCCTGGTTAGCGCGGGGGCTGTGCGGGTGTGCGTGACGTTCCCTCCCCGATTGGCATTTCAACCTGTCGCGCCCTAAGGCAATGCCTCCACGGCAAACGGAACAAACGTATAACCCGTTTACTAAAAGATTGGACCTGGCGTTGATTAATAATTTGAAAAAAATTAAAAACTCAACAAGTGGCAGACAAAAATTCGTAGTACGTGTATCGTATCTTTGTCACTGATACCCGTACTACGAATTTTTGTCTGCCATTTGTTGAGTTTGTAATTTTATTCAAATTTTTAATCGACGCCAGGTCCAATCTTTTAGTAAACGAGTTGCATATATAATTTTGAGGAGTTTTAGAATCGGCTTTATACAGGTAAGCTGGCATAAAACCGGCAAATATTTTGTCCAAATTCAACACAAGGTAAACCAGGAGTGTTTAACTTGCTACAGTTATCTCAGGCCGCTAATCTTCAGTTCAAAGTCTGCACACAAGGATTTTGCCTTGTATTCAAAACCGCCATTTCTTAAGAGAAAAGAGGTGTAGTACGTATAGTTCGCGACAGGTTGAGATGGCAATCGGGGTATGAGGCGGGGGGACGCCCCGCACACCCGCACGTCACCCACGCTCGCCCGCACCGGGTCAGCACGGGGACTGTGCGGGTGTGTGGGGCGTTCGCTCCCCGATTGGCATCTCGACCTGTCGCTGGCCCGGCGTCTCCCTGGACGAGGGCTTAGTAACTAAGCAAGCTGGAAAAACCGGCCAAGTGCGAGTCAGGCTTGTGCAACGAGGGTTCCGTACTACAGTCATATTTTTTCGACATTTTGCACGATAATTCAAAAACTATGATGCATAAAAATAAATAAAAATCTGTTTTAGAATGTACAGGTGAAGACTTTTCTTATGATACCCCACTTGATATAGTTATCTTACTTCAAAAATTGAAAATACTAATCATTATAAGATCTGCTATAAGACCTACCTACCTGCCAAATTTCATGATTCTAGGTCAACGGGAAGTACCCTGACAGACCGACAGACAGACAGACAACAAAGTGATCCTATAAGGGTTCCGTTTTTCCTTTTGAGGTGCGGAACCCTAAAAAAGCTGAAAAACCTCCTGTATAGAAGGTTCTACCTAATTATTCAGAGCGATTAAAATTCACATCGAGCGCAACCTTTCATAAATACATAAGAAGACAGCCCGTCCTTCTGTCCGTCTGTCCGTGCACGTCCAATGAATTTGTAGACTCAGGAACTGTTTTCCTCTATGCAATTTGCGCATAATCTCGCACTATCCTACTGGACTAAGAGCCAGCGCGTGCCAGGCCTTCGTTATTTTATAAAAGCTGAAAGTGTCTCTGCGTATTGTTCCCAACGTGTTCCCAACACAGGGAGGAAGGATCAGCGTCTATGAAGTTTGGAACATGGTGTTGGTGGCTTTGGGAGATAACAGGTAATAAAAGCGTAAAAAATCTTACATCAAAGTACCTATAAAGTCTAATTTTTTACATTTCCTTCAAAAAAGTATTAGAAATCACGTCATGCATTGCCAGACACTTAGTATCGTGGCAACCCCCTGCCAGACCCCCTTAAACTTTTAAACTTTAAGGTCGTCTGGCAGGGGCTTGCCACGACATCACGTATCTAGAAATGAATAACGTGATTTCTAATACTAAAAAATTGACTTTATACCTACTTTGACGTAAGATGTTTTACACCTTTTTTACCTGTTATCTCCCAAATCCACCATGATCCAAACTTCATAGTCGCTGATCGTTCCTCCCTGTGTTGGGGACAATACGCGTAGAAACTTTCAGATTTTATAAAATAACGAATGTCTGGCACACACTGGCTCTCTCTCTATACAATTTGATATGTTTTATTCAATATCGATATGACAACCTATTGTTTTATAGCAGGATACAACGCCTTAACACGAGTAAGGTAAAATAGTCGTAAAATTATTCCAATCAGATATTGTCAACGTGATGATTGATGATTTGGGGGACCTATAGAGGCCTCTCCTTTGACGACCTCCCTGGCGCAGTGGTTAGCACTGTGGTCTTATTAGTGGGAGGTCCCGGGTTGGATTCCCGGCAGTGGAAATTCAAATTCAAAGTCAAATAATTTAATCAGAATAGGTAACTAGTAGGTAGGTAGGATAGGAGATACGCTAACTGATGGTCAAAATTATTGTTAACTAGCTGATGCCCGCGACTTCGTACGCGTCGATTTAGGTTTTTAAAATCCTGTGAGAACTCTTAAATGTCCTTCCCCGGGTTGCAAGCTACCTCTGTACCAAATTTCGTCAAAATCGGTTAAACGGTTGAGCCGTGAAAAGCTAGCAGACAGACAGACAGACAGACACACTGTCGCATTTATAATATTAGTATGGATTTGTAAGATGATCAGTGGTGATAATTAATTACGTAATTAAATTAAAGGAAAAAGCTTAAACTATTTGACGGATCGGGCTGGCATGCAGATAGCTATTATGACGTAGACATCCACTAAGAAAGGCCTTTAGAAAATTCAACCCCTAAGTGAGTAAACTAGGGGATTGATGTAGTCTACGCGGACGAAGACGCTGGCATGAGCTAGTTACAGATATATTTTATCATTATTAAGTGTGTAAAATTTAAATGACCTAAATTTTCAATGCTCTTTGAAGGTGTTAACACCTGAGTGGCTGATTAGCGCGTGTTCGAGTGTTCAGTTTGGTAGGTCTGCGATACTTTATTGTGCAACTGGCCTATGCTCGCGACTTCGTCCGCGTGCATTACACCAAGTCATAAACAGCTATCTGCATGCCAAATTTCAGCCCGATCCGTCCAGCAGTTTGAGCTATGCGTTGATAGATCAATCAGTCATTTAGTCAGCTTTTCCGTTTTTTTTGTCACCTGATGTTAAGTGATTTTTTTTTATTTTTTTTGTGTTAAGTGATTACCGCCGCCCATGAACATTTGCAGCTCCAGAGGAACCGCCGATGCGTTGCCGGCCTTTTAGGAATTAGTTGGTCCACCCCTTGAATAACCCCATGTTGTAATCTAAAGAGAACACCGCCGAAGGGAGTTGATTCCACAGTGTGCATATGCGTGGAAAAATGGATCTGGCACAACCGATGGTCGAAGTACTCCAGAAACCCAAGTGGTGAGGGTGGAATTGATTGCGGTGGCGTGCGGTGCGGTTGTAGAAAAAGGAGGGTGGAATGAGATTAAACAACTCTTCGGAACACTCTCCGTTACAGAGGCGGTAGAACACGCAAAGAGAGCTTACGTCTCTGCGGTGTTCCAGGCTTTCCAACGAGCCGGTTAGTTTGGGATCGTCCACAAGTCGAGCCGTTTATAAAGATACTAGCTTAGGCCCAGTATCCACCTAAGCGGAGAAGAGAGGAGATGCGTTCAATCGACCAATCAGATTCAAAACAGATGACGTGAAAAAATTATCACGTCATTTTTTAAAAATCGTATTGGTTTACTGTACAATCTCCTCTCCGCTCCGCTTAGGTGGACACCGGGCCTTATGCTCGCGACTTAGTCCGCGTACAGGTCAAGACTTGTGGTGCACTATACAGAGGTCCGACGAAGCCGTCTAGACTCTAGACTAGACAGCAATCGTGCGGGACCACATGAAATGTGTTTTCCTACAAAAAAGTCGAGACTACGTTGCGTTCTCATAATTGCAAACTCACGACTTATTTGTTTTTGAGGAATATAGGTAATACCTAATGTTCCTTGTAATGACGTCACTGATACATCGCTAATACGCACAGACATGTGCTAATACGCAATTTGTACCTTTATTAGTTACCTGTAGTATATAAGATGTAACCAGATCGCTAGCAAAACTTAGCGTTATTGTTTTTCTACCTAAACACAATCCAATTGCAATAACTATTTGCCTCATTTTGTAGTTTTAGTGATTTAGTATTTTTCAACCCCGCAATGTATAGCGTGCAAAAATAGGGTCAATACCCCACCTACGACGTGGCATTGACTCCGAGTGGCCTACTTACGCAACGTTCGATGACCTTTAGCTTCAGTCAGATGTTTTATTTGCAATATATCGTGAACTTTTACAAAATGTAGGATTTTTCAAGATATTTTCGCGTTTTTATTGGTGTTATCATATCAGTAATCATCAGTAGTATTATTTGTTCGTTTTTGCTAGCGTTCTGGTTACAGCCCTGTATAAGAAAAAGAAATATTCTCGCTGTTCTACTTCAAAGACCAAAGTAGAACAGCGAGAATACGCAATACTTTTACACACATGTTTTCAAAAACATTCGAAATTCAATTAGAAAACATAGTTTCGTTGGTGATTGGTTGATGATTGTTTCGAAATTCCCACGGGATAGGGAATAAAGGAGATTTATATTATATATATTTTAAAGCGCTTGGCTGTAATTAGACCTGTGGCCCTACCGCGGTTGTTTGACAGCTACAATGTCACAATCGCAATAATCTCTGATTGGTTAATGCTCGCTCACTATTGGCTACAATGCGTTGTTGCAACAAGAATGGCACAAATTCAGCCAATCAGAACAATTGAGATTGTAATAATGATTGATGCAGGTTTTAGACAATCGCCCTGCCGGTGGCAAGTGATGATGCAGCCTAAGATGGAGCGCGCTTGCCTAGAAGATGCCTATTCACTCTAGACTTGAAGGTACCTATATTATAATTGGAGGGGAAAACTGATGCTGGAAGGGCGTCTCAACGAACCGCTAGGAAACGGTTCGAATTGGAAACGAGGAGGCAAATCGCTTCGTACTTATCCATGGAATTTTGACTACGCACGAGTTGAAACCTTGGCGATGCCGTGCCGTACGATAGTAGAAAGGTGAAGGAGGAACCAGGGCGAAAAGTTCTTGAGCACACTCTCCGAAATAAATCCTGTAGAATACCGATAGACGGGCAGCTTTGCGCCGATTTTTCAGCCGATCGTTGAGCACAGCCGCGGGCGATGGCTAGTATTGTTTATTGTGTATGAACTCAATTATCTAATGAGTAAGAATAATTACTGCACACAGATAATGAGCGTCTCACGCGGCACGTATGTGTCCAACAAAACATTAATTATTATTTATTTAACAACTAGCTGCCCCGGCGAACTTCGTACCGCCAAAGATAATATATTAAACAAGTACAGATCGCTCACTCTCTATTTAAAATTGTAACTAGTTCAAGACTATTACTAGATGGCGTCACTTCGTTCGTATGAAATATATTTTTTATGGATTTGACGAAATATCATATTTTACTTGTCTGGTTCATCAAATTTATTTATATTTAGTAACAAAATACAAAATTTTCACAACATCACCACCGGAAAAAGCTAATTCTTAATTTTAATTATTGACTCATTGAACTTTACGATATCCATAGCATTTTGCTTTGGATAGCTGAAGTAGTATTACAAAATTCCAGTAGATGGCGTAACAAAATGACTTGTTACTTGAAAATAAATAAATTCGATAACTCACATTTTAGCTTGCACAATAATGCCATCACACTATAAGGAGTTGACCTACAAGGTACCGGCGACTTAAAGGAGTTTTACGCAAGCTTTAAATGAATGTATGACGTTAGCGATCTTACTTGTATATATTATCTTTGGTACCGCCTAACAGTCGAATCTTTTCAAGGATTTTTTTTAAATTTTTCTCTCCGTATGAACCATCCTCGTACTTAGAATAGAATAATGTTTATTCGAGGTATATAGGTGGTACATGGTGTAGGCAATATCGTCCTGTACAGCAGTGCAACACCTCGAACAGGTAGGCCACTCAGCTTGTGTTGAGACGTCGGGCCCCTCAGACACAAACCTCTAGAGCAAATATCTGAGGTACCAGATGCCCCAACGCTGATTTTCAGTGACCGCCTTTTAAATCTAAATATATAAAAGGAAAAGGTGACTGACTGACTGACTGACTGACTGACTGAATGACTGACTGACTGACTGACTGATCTATCAACGCACAGCTTAAACTACTGGACGGATCGGGCTGAAATTTGGCATGCAGATAGCTATTATGACGTAGGCATCCGCTAAGAAAGGATTTTTGAAATTTCAACCCCTAAGGGGGTGAAATACGGGTTTGAAATTTGTGTAGTCCACGCGGACAAAGTCGCGAGCATAAGCTAGTATTACCTAAACGTCAGTGGCATAGAATATATAAAGTTGGCGAGTAAATGGATAAATAAAATGAAATAAAGTGTTTACAGTTTTTAAATTTAAAGTGATATAGGACATAAAAGAAGAAATAAGAAATTACTTCACTACTATTTAAATACTTCAACGAGTACTGGTAAGTGGTAAGTGGTAACACTTAATATTTGAAGACTTGGGTTACTTCACTTAAATACGAGTAGACAGATTATATCCTTGCTATCTCTCGGTATAGTTTACACGCGGTCGAGTCACAACAATTGAGTAGGCAATTATTAAATTTACCTCATCCTACCGTATATCCTTTCCTCCCACGGGATTCTTGGCGGGAATTATCTGACGAGACGGGTCAGGTGACTGAAGTGTAGACTAGTCTTCCTACTTTGTGGAGGAATACCGCTTCGTGATAATTAAGGCTATTTGATTCGGTAAACTGATAGTAAAGAGCGGTGATAACCTTTTTTTTTTTTTTTATTCATTATAGGTGTACGCTTGACCACAATCACACCTGATGGGAAGTGATGATGTGGCCTAAGATGGGACGCGTTTACCTAGAAGATGCCTATTCACTCTTGTTTTAAAGATACCCGGGTTGTAATTGGTAGGAAACCATAGAGCAGAAACAAAGAGGAGATGTTGTATTAAGATTTCCCTATGAAATATCGAGTGACATTTTGCGGGGTGAGGGGTTGTGGAACGCCGCCCACTTCTCAATTTTCCTTCTGCGGGTTAGTAGCAAAACTACTCGCTTAGCGACCTAACATCGATATATTGATGTCACTACATAGTTCAGCTATCTCACACTAGATGTCAATAAGTGTAGAAATTACGTATAAAATTACTTACAAATGAAATGTGATACCATTCATAGCATCAGAACGTCTGTCTGAATAACTTTGACACGATAAAACACAACACTTCATCCTTTTGTTCTTAAAAACGCGAAAACACACCGATAATACGAGTCTCAATATATGTGAACCTGACGAACGCAGACAGCATACTAACTAAGGCCCCGCCCACAGTGATGACGTCAGGACCTAGTTGAAAATCACAGTGCACAGTTGCTTAGGCCAACTCCTCTTCGTTTCTGCTCTGTGTAGGAAACACATCGCGGAAGAGTATTCCAAACCTTAGCCATACGTATGAGGAATGATGACGCAAAACGTTTCGTGCGTGTAGATGGAATGTCGACGACATAAGGATGGAAACTCGCCCGACGTCTTGCGGTTCGGTGGTAAAATGGTGAAGGGGGGACAAGATCGAAAAGTTCCTGAGCACACTCTCCGAAATATATCCTATAAAACACTGATAAGCCGGCGACCTTGCGGCGGTGATCGAGACTTTGTAGTTTCGCCAGTAAACCTAGTGGTTTAAGACGTTGGTGTTCTATACGGGAGGTCAAGGGTTCGATCCCGATTTAATATTAGCCATATTAAATGACTAATATTCCCCTTTCCTCTCCAATTAAGCGTCAGGCGTGTGCTAGGAGTAGGTACGACAATAGTGCAACGGGCGGGATTTGAACCGTCGACCTTTCGGTTTTCAGTCCACTCCTATACCCGTTGAGCTATTGAGGCTCACTTCTAACTTTATGAAGTTAGATGCGTTTTTTAACAATAAAATATCACTTGCTTTAACGGTGATGGAAAACATCGTGAGGAAACCTGCATGCCTGAGAGTTCTCCATAATGTTCTCTAAGGTGTGTGAAGTCTGCCAATCTGCACTCGAGCAGCTGGACAAGATATACTTTTGAGCTCTTGTATTTTGAGCTTTTGAGCTATTGATTGATTCAGGTTGTAAGCGTGGCGCGAAATGGCCGTTAACTTTGAAAAAATGTAAAGTCCCGGCGCGTTGGCCAAAATCTTTAAAGCCCTTTGTGTAGTCCACGCGCAGGAAGTCGCGGGCATAAGCTAGTTCTATATAATCTTGGTAATCACCTCAGTTCCTCATCCGTCGTAGACGCATCGCGTGCGTGCAGCATCCGCACAGATAAGATCGCGACTTTGGACCGGGTCGGACCTTAGCCCTGAATTGACTCCTTTAAGGACAATACTAAACACAAAGGTTCTGACGTAATTACGCAACTAGGATTCAGTTAAAATCAGAAAATATAATCTTCTTGTTTTTAGGGTTCCGTACCTCAAAATGAAAAAACGGAACCCTTATAGGATCACTTTGTTGTCTATCTGTCTGTCCGTCTGTCGTGTCTGTCAAGAAAACGTATAGGGTACTTCCCGTTGACATATACCTAATCATGAAATTTGGCAGGTAGGTAGAGCTTATAGCACAAGTAAAGGAAAAAATCCGAAAACCGTTAATTTGTGGTTACATCACAAAATAAAATTAACAATATATTAGTATTTTCAACTTTCAAAGTAAGATTACTATATTAAGTGGGGTATCATATGAAAGGTCTTCACCTGTACATTCTAAAACAGATTTTTATTTATTTTTATGCATCATAGTTTTTGAATTATCGTGCAAAATGTCGAAAAAAGACGACTGTTGTACGGAACTCTCATTGCGCGAGCCTGACTCGCACTTGGCCGGTTTTTTATTAAGATACAAGTTAGCCCTTGACTGCAAGACTTGTAACTTTGTAGCACATAGTGCTTTTGAATCGTCGCTGAATTTACCACTGGTTCGGCCCTCTTACCGAAAGAAGAACCAGCAAGAAACTCGGCGGTTGCTCTTTTAAAATGTGGTTCTATTGCCATATTATAGCGGACCGACAGCAAGAGACCATTTTTTGTCAGCAATCATGACACTGACAAAAACGTGGCACTTTTCCTGTTATCTAGGACTAGATGGCGGGTAAGCCTAATAATGTAGGGCATTATTCGAGGAAAATTCTTTGCGGAAAATCCGATAGATGTTGTCATAGGTAGGTACTTAGGTAGGTACATCAGAATATATTGAGGAAAACGACTATTTGTTTAATATTAAAAATATGAGAAATTCGTTACACTTATAAATGCATTTTTAAGTTCTCACGCGTTATTTTAACTTTTTGTGTCAACTGTAATGTCAAAAGTACGACTTTAGTCCTTACTAGTTTATGCTCGCGACTTCGTCCGCGTGGCCTACGCAAATTTCAAACCCCTATTTCACCCATTTAGGGGTTGAATTTTCAAAAATCCTTTCTTAGCGAATGCCTACGTCATAATAGCTATCTGCATGCCAAATTTCAGCCCCATCCGTCCAGTAGTTTGAGCTGTGAGTCGATAGATCAGTCAGTCAGTCAGTCACCTACATTTATACATTTAGATGTAAGAAAAGGTACGAGAACTATTAAAATAACACGGAGTTTAAGTAAATGAGTGTACCACATTAGTGTAACGACCGTGTAATGGCCCATTTGACTGGTTTGCATATCGTAAGTGATACTTTGCCACTTAGGTCTTCCTATACAATATAGGGTTGTCACTTTTGGAAATTTTTTAGGGTTCCGTACCTCAAAAGGAAAAACGGAACCCTTATAGGATCTCTTTGTTGTCTGTCTGTCAATCATGAAATTTGGCAGGAAGGTAGGTCTTATAGCAGAAAAATCTGAAAACCATGAAATTGTGATTATGTCACAAGAGAAAAACTAAACTATGTTCATGAACAACTATTGCTATGTATTTTCAACTTTCATAAGGTAGATTACTATACCAAGTGGGTTATCATATGAAAGGGTTTTACGTGTACATTCTAAAACAGATTTTTAGTTATTTTTAGGCACAGTAGTTCTTGATTTATCGTGCAAAATGTCGATAAAATACGATTATAGTACGGAACCCTCAGTGCGCGAGTCTGACTCGCACTTGGCCGGTTTTTTAACTTACATGGCGGGCATTTTTTTAATTGGTTGTTATAGCGGCAACAGAAATACACACTCTGTGAAAATTTCAACTCTCTACGTATTACAGCTCATGAGACACAACCCGCTGACAGACAGACGGACAGAGAGTGGAGGCTTAGGCTTAATAGGGTCCGTTGGCATCCTATGGGTAAGGAGCCTTAAAGATGGTGTGACCAGGGTTGTCAGTCAGTAGAATATTATTAAGACACATTCTGTCGATAAGTTCAATGCTTGTTCAATCAAATCAATCAATGTATAATGTTATAGTTATTGGACTAAGAGTCAGCACGTGCCAGACCTTCGCTATTTTATAAAAGCTGAAAGTTTCTCACCCTTGAACTTTTAAACTTTGAGGGCGTCCTATAGGGGGTTCCCACGACACTAAGCGTCCGGTGATTTTTAATACTATTCTGAAGAAAATATAAAAAAATTAAACTTTATAATTTGACGAAACATTTTTTTTACACCTTTGTTACCTGGTGCTCGATTGCGGTCGAATGACAGGTATAATGTATCTGTATCTTTTTGATATAACAGGACGTGTTTTATCAAAAAGATACAGCTTTCATAAAAGCAATTTTTTTCTATTTAAATAGATTATAATATAGTTAAGTACTTTTGTGTGTTAAGTGATTTTTTTAGAAAGTAATTACTAATTAGCTGTAATAACTTTGCATCATGTACACGCTTTGGTTAAGACTGTTAGTGTATATTGTTTGTAATGTAATAATAAATAAAAAAATAATGTCACGATCACAAACACCTCTGAATAGTTGACGCTCGCTCACTATTGGCTACAATGCATTGTTGCAAGAAGAATCGCACAAATTCAGCCAATTACAACAATTGAGATTGTAATAATGATTGATGCAGGTTTCCAAATCCACCATGATCCAAACTTCATAGTCGCTGATCGTTCCTCTCTGTGTTGGGGACAATACGCGTAGAAACTTTCAGCTTATATAAAATAACAAAGGTCTGGCACGCGCTGGCTCTCTCTATATTATAAAGACCTGATAACAGCCATGTGACATTATAAGCGTACAGTCCACACTCAACTTTATTTATTTATTAGCATAAGATACGGTATGTTTACATTCGGTCAGTGGGACGGACGTGAGCAAACCCGCTTTGTATTGATTCATTTTTTTATTTTGTAGTGGGGTAATTATGCTGATTATGATTATCACGAAATGCCAATAATAACAATAGATATGTAATGTGTACAATGCAAGTTTATTTATTTTTATGTATGGAACTAAGTATGCTATAATGTATAGTCGGCGACAGGTCGAGATGGCAATCGGGGTATGAGGCGGGAGGACGCCCCGCACACCTGCAGTCTGCATGTCACCCGCGCTCGCCCGCAACGGGTTATCCCACGTTCCCACTTGTCGCATGATGTTCCAGGCCGGCACCACGGAGCAGCAGCGGAGATCTCAGCTGTGCTAGTGACGTCTAACCCCCAAGGGGGGAGAGCAGTGGCGTGCAAGTCATAGAGGCATAAATGCACTGTTTACCCCAGTTGTAATAGCTCAATGCATATTTTACATTTTGACCTGCCAGTAAACAGGTTCCTACCTAACTAATGCCTACCCTGGCTTCAAACCCTGTGCACGCCACTGGGGGAGAGTGAGCATAAGGGACTAGGAGGAGACATAAAACAGTTTGTAGGGAGTCAAGAAGGCGCCCCGGGAAAATGCCAAGAGCAAGTACCGAACGGGCGCCCTCCCGCGATTCGGCCCATATAACCGAGAGGTTGGTGGGGCTATGGGAGGTGGAGAGTTCCAGTGGTAGTACATTTTGACACAAAATTGATTTAGATACCTAGTATATTTTGGCACAAAATTGATTTCTGACAATATATCGCGCGTGAGAAGTCATTTTGTACGGACTATACAGGTTTTCTAGACAGGCACGACAGACTGACAGAACGGATAGACAACAAAATGATCCTATAAACGTTCCTTTTTTGTTGTTGAGGTACGGAACCTTAACGAAACCTGCTCCTCGATTACGGTAGAATGACAGCTACAATATCACGATCGCAATCATCTCATATGCCTTTGATTGGTTGACGCTCGTTCGCTATTAGCTACAATGCATTGTTGCAACAAGAATCGCACAAATTCAGCCAATCACAACAATTGAGTTTGTAATAATGATCGATGCAGGTTTTACGAAATCGACCTACAGATATTCACGAATCACGACCAGAAATCACGTCATTCTCGCAACCCACCAGGTGCGATCTACATAAGTAATCAAACTCTTTTTAGCGTAATTAGTGGCTGTAATTAGGAGATACCTAGTTACCGTGTAATTACCTACCGCAGTGCTAATGTTTGAGCAAACAAACAATGATATTAGAAGACCTCTTTTTCTTCTAATATCATTGCAAACAAACCGTTAATCACGTACACAAACAAGGTTAAAAAAACTCTTTTCGGGCGAAGATACTTTCACTCTAGGTATTACTTAGTACTCTAGGTATCAGGTATAAGTATTGGTGTAAGTCTCTTTCTCTTAGGCTGACGAAAATTGTTAAAAATATCGAAAGAAATCCAGCTGACTGAGAGCTTTCATCGAAAATGCCGTCTTTTTCTTTTGAAATATAACAGAACAGACTGGACTTCGTCCGCGTGAATTTAGGTTTTTTGAAAATCCCGTGGGAACTCTTTGATTTTCGGGGATAAAAAGTAGTCTATGTCCTTTCCTGGGATGTAAGCTAACTCTGTACCAAATTTCGTCAATATCTGTTAAACTGTTGGGCCGTGAAAAGCTAATAGAGTATAGACTCATAAGACTCGTAAAAAAAAAAAACAAAAAAAAAACTTTTTATTCAAATAAAAGTTTTACAAGTACTTTCGAATCGTCGGATGCATCTACCACTGGTTCGGAATGCCTTTCCTACCGAGAAGAACCAGCGAGAAGTAGGTTACAGAGGTATAACTTGCATACTGGAAATTTACATAGGCAACTTTTTATCCCGGAAAATCAAAAAGTTCCCGCGGGATTTTTAAATAACAACTCCATGCGGATGAAGTCGCGGGCATCATTTAGTAGGTTTTATTTCTTAGGGCACATGACCAATCGAGCCTGGTCTGCCACTACGCTAGGCGGTCAAAACTTTTTAACTTACCAATGTCCCCAAATAGCTATGCCCGATGTCCTCCTCCGAGGTGTCCCCAGAGACCAGGGTCTGCTGTTTCCCCCACTTCATTTCCACCTATCTTCGGCACTTTTTACTAAAATCTGGCGCTTTTACTATTTTCGTTTGCGGCACTTTTGGACGTTACTATTTATGTTTCGAATGCATTTTGATTTTTTCGGCTGTGTGCGTCGTTTGTTACGACGTTGTTTTATCGATGTCGATGATTGCTGGTATAAGTCCCGCAAATTGCTATTGCGCTGGAACCATGTCTCATTAACATCGAAATGACGGCATTAAATCCGTCGAAATAAAAATACCATCAGCTACAAACTTCAGTCTAGTGCTGACGTCAGTAAAATGGCGGCCACACGCATTAGCGGGCGAGGGCTTTATATCCAGTTTATCATCAGTAATTTTTTTTCTAGTTTTCTATCATCATCATGATCAACCCATCGCCGGCTCACTACAGAGCACAGCTCTCTCTCAAAGTGAGAAGGGTTTTGGTCATAGTCTACCACGCTAGCTATGTGCGGATTGGTAGACTTTACATACCTTTGATAACATTATGGAGAACTCTCAGGCATGCAGGTTTCCTCACGATGTTTTCCTGCACCCTTAACGCAAGTGTAAAACAGATTTTTATTTATTTTTATGCATAGATTTTGATTTATCGGGTAAAATGTCGAATACGACTGTAGTACGGAACCCTCGGTGCGCAAGTCTGACTCGCACTTGGCTGGTTTTTTCAAAGGGTCTCTCGCGTTGCGGCGCCGCGGCCGCGCGATGGGGATGGGTTTGAAACTAATCGGGCATACTCCGACTATAATTACGTGAGTCCAGCCGTAAGATATATTTTATATTTTTACAAATTAGTGCTGTTTTAGGATTTGTCTATGATGGAATCAGTACCCTTATTACAAATGCGAAAGTGTGTTTGTTTGTTGGTTTGTCCTTCAATCACGTCGCAACGGTGCAACGGATTGACGTAATTTTTTGCATGGGTATAATTTAAGACCTGGAGAGAGACATAGGCTATTTTTTATCCCGGAAAATCTAAGAGTTGCCATGGGATTTTCAAAAACCTAACTTCACGCGGACGAAGTCGCGGGCATCAGCTAGTATCTAAATATATAAAAGGAAAGGCTGACTGACTGACTGATCTATCAACGCACATCTCAAACTACTGGACGGATCGGGCTGAAATTTGGCATGCAGATAGATATTATAGCGTAGGCATCCGCTACGGAAGAATTTTAGAAAATTCAATCCCTAAGGGGGTGAAATAGGGGTTTGAAATTTATGTAGTCCACGCGGACGAAGTCGCGAGCATAAGCTAGTATTATTTTAAAATCATAGTTTTTACAATTTAAAACCTTGGTCTGTTATTTAAAACACTAATTTAAATAAAAAGGTCTCAGAAGTTATTATTTATTAAGTTAAATCAAAAAGGTGAGTAGGTAAGTCAAATGTAAGTAGGTAGATTTAAGAGATAATAACCCTATAATGAGTTGACTCATACTTTAATTTAATTACTTACTAGCTGAGGCCCGCGACTTCGTTCGCGTGGATTTAGATATTTGAAAATCCCGTGGGAACTCTTTCATTTTCCGGAATGAAAAGTAGTCTACGTCACTCTCCAGGTTATAAACTATACCCAAGCAAAAAACACGTCGACAAACAAACACACTTCCGCATTTATAATATATGAGTACTTATATCCTTGGGATATATCTATATTTAAAATTGTAATAAGATGCAATTAATGCAGAGCGGTGATGGTCTAGTGGTTAAGACGTCCGCCTTCTTTTCGGGAGATCGGGGGTTCGATCCGGGCACCATTAACTTTTCTGAGTTGTGTGCGTTTTAAAACAATTTCGACGACCTCCCTGGCGCTGTGGTCTTATGTGGGAGGTCCCAGGTTCGATTCCTGGCAGGGATTTTGATTTTATAATTTCTTAAGGTCTGGTCTGGTGGGAGGCTTCGGCCGTAGCTAGCTTACCACCCTACCGGCAAAGCCGTGCCGCCAAGCGATTTAGCGTTCCGGTACGATGCCGTGTAGAAACCAAACCGGCTTGGGTTTATTAAAAACTGCCATACCGCTTCCATCTTAGACTGCATCGTCACTTACCACCAGGTGAGATTGCAGTCAAGGGCTAACTTGTATCTGAATAAAAAAATAAAAAAAAGAAGCGTGGCAGACTATGGCTTAACCCCTTCTCACTCTGAGAGGAGACCCGTGCTCAGTAGAGGGCCGGTAATGGGTCGATCAAAGATCATGATTGGGATAGTCATTTAAAATTAAATTGAGATGCATTAAATTATTTTAAATTACAAGCAAGTGATATATTCAAATAATAACTTCACTCCCTATCAGAAAATACAAAAAAATTTGAATAATCCTTGTATTTCTTTTGTAAACGCACCACACCTCGTAATCGAAACAACAAAATTTTTTTTTTTTTTTTTTTTTTTTTTTTTTTTTTTTTTTTTTTTTTTTTTTTTTAAATCGCGATTTTTTTTTTTAAAGTGATCCAACACCTCGACCGGAGTGTCGGTTCAGGTAGACTGACCTAATCATGAGCGCCAACTCACGCTGAAAACTCTGAAACTTAAGCCGCGGACACACTATACTAATTTAACTAATTTTCCCGCTTCATTTTCAAGAAAGGATGTTACTCAATCATTTACTTGATAGCCCGGTGTTCTTTACATGACCAAATGAGACCTAAAGGATGGCTCAGCGGCGGACTGAAACCTAAACGGTCCATCGTTCATATCCTATTTGAACTACTCTCGCAATAAGCGAAGCGATTTGCCTCCACATTTCTGATTCGAAACGACAAGATTTGGAACATCCTTCCAGCATCAGTATGTGTACCTTGTGGTACCTTGAAGTCAAGAATTTAGAGCCTCAATAGCTCAACCGGTAAAGGAGTGGACTGAAAACCGAAAGGTCGACGGTTCAAACCCCGCCCGTTGCACTATTGTCGTACCTACTCCTAGCACAAGCCTGACGCTTAGTTGGAGAGGAAAGTGGAATATAAGTCATTTAACATGGCTAATATACTTTAAAAAAATAAAAAATAAAGAGTGAATAGGCATCTAGGCAAGCGCGCTCCATCTTACGCTGCATCATCACTTGCCACCAGGTCTGATTGCAGCCAAGCGCTAGTCTATAAATTTAAAAAGAAAATCCTAGGAAAAGCTTTTCCCTTAGTTATAGGAGCTGAAGTTGTGATAGCTTAAAGGTTAGGAGTCCTAACCAGAAAGCCGCCGGTGCCAATTAGCTTATTAGCTGCGCGAATCTAAATATACAAAAGGAAAAGGTGACTGACTGACTGACTATCAACGCACAGCTCAAACTACTGGACGGATCGGGCTGAAATTTGGTATGTAGATAACTATTATGGCGTAGGCAACCGCTAAGAAAGGACTTTTGAAAATTCAACCCCTAAGGGGGTGAAATATTGGTTTGAAGTTTGTGTAGTCCACGCGGACGAAGTCGCGAGCATAAGCAAGTAATTTAATAAAGCTTTGTGTCCAAAGCCTTACACATTTGTCATGGTCTCATCATAATATTATACCTACATACAGGGTGTAACCAGAACGCTAACAAAAACTTAGCGTTATTGTTATACTAACTACCTAAACACAATCCAACACCAATAACCATTTGCCTCATTTTGTAGTTTTTGTGATTTAGTATCTTTCAAACCAGCAATGTATAGCGCGCAAAACTCGTGTGGCCTACATACGCAACGTTCGTTGACCTCTAGCATCAGTCAGGTGTTTTATTTGCAATATATCGTGAACTTTTACGAAATTATAGAATTTTTAAATATTTTTTTCGGGGTTTTTTTTTGGCCAGCGTTCTGGTTACACCCTGTATAGTTTGTAAGAGTTTACAGTTCATATTAGCGAGTCCTCCAACATCGATAACTATAATGTTAATCGATGTCTATTCACAACACTAATTGGCCGATAAGTGTCCAATCCCGAATATTTGCACGTGATTTTTTTGAAATTTGGCTACCTAGGTACGTGTCGTAATTGTTAGCACTGTAGTCTTATAAGCGGAGAATACCAGGTTCGATTCTCGGTAGGGTCAATTCGGGAGTTTATCTTTTCAAAGTCAAAGTCAAATGATTTATAAAACAAGTGATATTTAATTACTTAAAACGCACGTAGCTCCGAAAAGTTAGAGGTGCGTGCCCGGAATCGAACCCCCGACCTCCGTTTAGAAGGTGGACGGCCTTGTTGATTAAAGCATTAGTTTAAAAGGAATAGCTAACTGATCTATCAACGCACAGCTCAAACTTACTGGGCGTACAGATAGCTATTAATATGATCTAGATATGTATCAATTAAGAAAAGATTTTTGAAAATTCAACCCCAAAAATAGGAGTTTGTAAGAAAGAAAGAAAGAAAACTAGTTTATTCATCTTATGCCTAAGGTAGGTACAAACAAACTTAAAATTAATGGTTAGTAGGTAGTAGTTAGTAGATAATAAGAAGTATTTAATAATTAATTTAATCTAAAAATAAAAATAAAAGGTGACTGACTGACTGACTGACTGACTGACTGATCTATCAACGCACAGCTGAAACTACTGGACGGATTGGGCTGAAATTTGGCATGCAGATAGCTATTATGACGTAGGCATCCGCTAAGAAAGGATTTTTGGAAATTCAACCCCTAAGGGGGTGAAATAGGGGTTTGAAATTTGTGAAGTCCACGCGGACGAAGTCGCGGGCAGAAGCTAGTTTAATCTAAAATTAGTTCTTGCACCCACTTGGCACAAGATGAAATGGCCCCAGCTCAGCATTAATGCTGCAGGTTTTAAGAATAAAACCTGAGCGCTGGTATTCTGCCGGGACCAACAAGAGTGACGTGCACGAGCTTAACAGTCTTCACCAACATCTGTGATTGACAGGATGAGTTCGATTGAACGGAGCTAAAATAAAAAATAGTCATTGTGTGAATGGCGTGTATGAGTATTTGTATGAGTATGGCGTGTAATTAAAAATCTGAGAGCATCAAGACCGGGAGCCGCAGCAGAAACAGCTGAAAACGGCAAGCGGCGCAAGTATGCCTCTCTTATAGAGAGTTACATTTTTGTGCCGTTTGCCGTGGAGACCCTGGGGCCATGGAGTCTTAGTGCTAAAAATTTTTTACGAGACATTTCACCGCGATTAATAGCCTCAACTGGTGACAGAAGGGCTGGCTCATTTTTTGCGCAACGGATCAGCCTGGCTGTCCAGCGCGGAAATGCAGCCAGTATTCTTGGCACCATTCCACGCGGTCATGATTTATATAGTAATTAGATAAGGCTAGCTTTAAGTTTTATTGTATTAAAAAAAAAAAAAAAAAATCTTAAAAACTTGCCGTTTTATATAAAGGTAATAGAAAGGCAAAAATTGTAATTTGTTTGAAATTCCGTTAGTTATGACTTTTGAGGTTTTTTGCATGAAAATTGGTATTTTAGGGTTTTACTTGACTGCATCATCGCTTACCACCAGGTGAGATCGTAGGCAAGGGCTAACTTGTCAACGAATAAACTTATCCACAACACAATTTCACAGCCAAGTCGTGCGGAAGTACGCACGACCGTGAATATTGTCACTCTTCACATTAGGCTAAGTGTTCACAGTACTTACCTAATTACGCCGGTTAGGCCTATTTAAACTACACTAGCTTGCCCAAGACTTCGTCCGCGTGGATTTAGGTTTTTAAAAATCCCGTGTTAACTCTTTAATTTTCCAGGATAAAAAGTAGCCTATATCCTTCCCCGGGATGTACTCTGTAACTCTGTACCAAATTTCATCGAAATCGGTTAAACTGTTAGGCCGTGAAAAGACATTAATCTATATATATAAAATTCAAAGTCCTGACTGACTGACTGACTGACTGAAATAGATATCAACGCACAGCCTAAACCGCTTGGCCTAAAGACATGAAATTTGGAAGGTCAATTCTTTGTGAAGAGTAGGTATCCACTAAGAAAGGATTTTTCGAAATTCCACCCCTAAGTGGGTTAAATGGGGGATGGAAGTTTGTATGAAAGTCGGTCATTTTTCAAGTTATTTGCTTGAAAATTGCTATTTGGGTTTTCGGTTACAAATGAAGAAATACGCGTCTCAGAATTTTCGGAAAGTTTGTCCATAAGGGTGGTAAAATAGGGGATGTAAGTTTGTATGGAAAAGTTTTAATTATTGATATTATAATTGACTAGAAATTTGGAAACTAGGTTTTTTGTTGAGGTACGGTGTCAGCTAAGAAACGACTATGAGAAATAATCCCCCCCCCCCCCCCCCCCCCCTAAAGGAGTGAAATGGGGGTTGGAAGGTTATATGTGTTATTCGGTGCTGTTCAGGGTGCGCGTCCAGATGTTATAATGTTTGTTTCTGAAAAAATGCCATTTGTTTCCTGTAGGCCACGCGGGCGAAGCATGTAGTCCCGTTGTCCCCGTTAGCCGTATCCCCGTTAACGGGGACATCGGGATTTGAATAAAATTATTAAAAACTTATCCCGTTGTCCCCGTTGTCATTTCCGTTTAACGGGGACATCGGGATTTGAATAAAATTATTAAAAACTTATCCCGTTGTCCCCGTTATCAATTCCCCTTCAACGGGGACTGCGGTAAATGAACATAATTGTTAAAAACTCTTTCCGTTGTTTTCGTACTCTGCTCCCTTTGACAGTATCCGAGAGTCGACATTATTATTTAATTAAACTAAGTACTTCTTTGGGAGCCAGTGGTCAAAGTCGTACGTGCCAAATCTTTTTGCAAATAAAGATATTTATTTATTTATTCATTATTTATTTATTATGAGTGAAGTTGGCAGTGGGAGACGTCGAGCATTCTGATTGGTCAAAAAAGTCCTCCTCCAGAAAAGTATCTTATTACTTTCTATGATATTAGTACAATAGTACTTATAACTCTATGATTGCAAAATTGACATTCGAAACGGCCAATCAGAGACGGCCTCATAATGACCAGCAAATTGTCAAAATATCATTGCCTTACAATATCACTATAGTGTCCCCGTGACATTACAATGACACTAAAACCAGACCGTTAAATTTTGAGAAATGAAGTCGATTGACAATCTACCGTTTAATTATAATATCACTACTGAAATTATAATATCACTGCTTTGACAATATACCTGCGACATATACACGCTGAAATTTTAATGGTTGTTTTCCCCAAAAGCAAAATGATTGTCGTGGTATTACAATCGATTTATAAATAAATAAAAATATTTGAGTCAAAAATGACAAATTTACAATCGAGAAAAGACCTCGAGAGAGACCTCGAACCAATAGTGATACCACGTGCGTGCAGGCTAGTTTATGCCATATCACTACGCGCGAGAGCTTATTTTGCTCTAAACTTTTTCACTTTATTGACAGCGTGGTTCCAGTGGATGTACCTACCCACTATTCACGTTACATCTAGGGAGGTACTACTGTTTCTCACACTTTAGAGTTGTCGATTTTTTTTTAATTATTTTAAGATAAAAACATTTGTATTTTTTAAGTTTAACTCAAAATTTCCATAGTACTACTGAGGGCAAATCGTTCTGCTGCGGGAAGACAAACACTAAAATTTCACCGTGTATATAGAAATATCACTCACTCACTGAAGTAAAAATCGACATTTAGGTTATTAAGTTTAAATAATAAAAATCTGTATAAGTCAGTTTGGGAAATTCCCCTCGTAAGGGTGGTAAAATAGTTTTATAGAAAAGTTTTAAATATTGTTATTTTAACTTGCAATTTGAAACGTAAGTTCTTTCTAGGGGGTAGGTATCAGGTAAGAAGATTCCCCCCTATGGGGATGAAAGGGGGGTCAATGGTTGTATGAAAGACCTATGTTTTTGAAGTTAGAGACGTGAAAATTGTCATTTAGGTTACTAGCTTTAAATAATAAAAATCTGTATAAATCATTTTAGATAATCCCGCGACTTCGACCGCGTAAAATTTCTGGTTTCTCATGAGATCAGAAATTTTCCCGCTGCAAAAGGCGTCACTAACCTACTCACCTTAAGGCACAGAACCCAGAATACCTAAATGCCAATTTTCATATCTATTACTTCAAAAACATAGGTTTTTCATGTAACCTTTCAACCCCCATTTCACCCCCATCTGAAAAAGAAAGATTTTACAAAAATACACTCCATTTTCGTAAAATCTTTCTTTATCAGATACTTTTTTTTTTTTTAATTACCAACATAAAGAATGTTTAACAAATCTAATTAAGACACAGCAAAAAACCACGAAGGTTTAAAAAGTGTGTCATTCCGTCTATTTCTTAATACATAATAATAGTGCTTCTATAAACAATTTACATTGTTTATAGAAGCACTTATTACATTACATTTGATACAAAAACTTACCCCTTAAAAAGAATATTCGCTTACAAAATTTCATCCCCTATTCTACAAACCTTAAGAGGGGATTTTCCAAAATAACTCAAGCCTATTGGCGATTTTCATACCTATAACTTCAAAAACATAGGACTTTCATATAACCTTTTAACTCCAATTTTACCTCTGTAAAAAAACCTCTATGTTTTCGTAAAAAAATCTTAGATAAGCGTAGGAGTTGCAAGTTTATTACGGTTCCTAGCTAGTCTGTCGTGGAAATCACCGTTTTTTTGTAACGGAGAATGTTATGTCTAACAAAAATTATTATATTATTGTAAATATATTGAGAAGCTACTATAAGAATATCTATTTCCTTAAATTTCTCTCCTAGGGAATCGCGCGGTTTTAAATTATAAATTGCACGTATTGCCCTTTTTTGTAATACGATTTTTTTCCAATATCTGCTGCTTTACCCCATAGCAAGATTCCATAAGACTGTGGAATTGACTCTCGGATACTGTTAACGGGGGCAGAGTACGGAAACAACGGAAAGAGTTTTTAACAATTTTATTCATTTACCGCAGTCCCCGTTGAAGGGGAATAGAGAACGGGGACAACGGGATAGATTTTCAATAATTTTATTCAAATACTGTTGTCCCCGTTAAACAGAAACGACAACGGGGACAACGGGATAAGTTTTTAATAATTTAATTCAAATCCCGATGTCCCCGTTAACGGGGATATCGATAACGGGGACAACAGGACTACACCGGGCGAAGCCGCGGGCAGAAGCTAGTAATATTAGTAAGGATGGAGAACTCTCAGGCATGCAAGTTTCCTTCACCGTTAAAGCCTACCGTGGGAATTTCACTAATAGTTAAGTACTAATCCTTATAACTATTATCATTCTAAAAGCTATATTATTATAGGAATATGAACTCTATAATCATAGCAGTAAGAAGTTAAGACTGAATATAAAATCTAGATCTCTGGGGATAATATACGCTATTCAATAAGTAAACCTTGGAATTATTTATAGGTCGTTTGTTAATAGTATACAGTACGCGGCCGAAAGTAATGTACATCGATATTTAGAACGGGGTAGCAGATTTGTAGAGCGTTGTCCCTGTCATTGAGACCGACAAAACGTCATATAGGTATGAGTGACAGAGACAACGCTCTACAAAGCCAAAATGTCGAAAAAATATTTAATATCACTCAGCGAAGGAAAGGAATTTCACCCTCACCATCTGGGTGTCTGGTGCACTTCGACCGTCCGCTGCGCCAGATCCTTCTTTCCACGCACGTGCAAACTGTGGAACCAACTCCCATCGGCGGTGTTCCCACTAGATTATAACATGGGGTTATTCAAGGGGCGGACCAACTAATTCCTAAAAGGCCGGCAACGCATCGGCGGCTCCTCTGGTGCTGCAAATGTTCATGGGCGGCGGTAATCACTTAACATCAGGTGACCCGCCTGCTCGTTTGCTCGCTATATCTATTAAAAAAAAAAGCGAAACGGACTGGAGGAAACTATAAGGCTTCCTTGTTGGAACTTAAAAACTATGGAACTGACTGAAACTATGGAACTTAAAAACTCACCTAGTTACATAATCTAGTGCTCACGGTGTCTAGTACTTACCACTATTTATAGCTAGCCGCTAGTTACTAGATCAAGTGTTCGATAATGCCCACTTATATTATTATAATAATTATATTAACTAGCTTATGCTCGCGACTTCGTCCGCGTGGACTACAAAATTTCAAACCCCTATTTCACCCCCTTAGGAGTTGAATTTTCAAAAATCCTTTCTTAGCGGATGCCTACATCATAATAGCTATCTGCATGCCAAATTTCAGCCAGATCCGTCCAGTAGTTTGAGCTGTGCGTTGATAGATCAGTCAGTCAGTCACCTTTTCCTTTTATATATATAGATGAAAGAAGATAACTTTCAGACTTTGTGAGTTTTCATACACATAATTATGAAAATATGACTTTTCATGTCATTTTTTCACATGCTATTTGTGAAATGGCCCATCTCTACTACACAGAGATGCCACTCCACGATTCTGTGCCACGATACGAGCTCTATATGGCCGCTCACGAAGTAGGCACGTAATCAATATATATAAAAGGAGAAGGTGACTGACTGACTGACTGACTGACTGACTGATCTATCAAGTCTAGTAATATATAGAATTCAAAGTTCTGACTGATTGACTGACTTATATATCAACGCACAGCCTAAACCGCTGGTCCTAGAGAGATGAAATTTGGAGGGTGTGTTCTTAGTAAAGAGGAAGTATCCACTAAGAAAGGATTTTTCGAAATTCCACCCCTAAGTGGGTTAAATGGGGGATAGAAGATTGTATGAAAGTCCGTCATTTTTGAAGTTACATCGATGAAAATTGGTAATTAAGCTTTCGGTTAAAAATAAAAAAATACGTATTTCACGATTTTGAATATTCTACTACCAAGGGGGTTAAAGAGGGGATGAAAGTTTGTATGCAAGTCCGTCATTTTTCAAGTTATTTTCATGAAAATTGGTATTTGGGGTTTAGCTCACAAATTAAGAAATACTACGTTGATTTTCTAAATTCTACCCGAGCGAAGCCGGGGAGGGTCAGCTAGTTACATTTAGTACGCTAGTGCGCACGATCACCGACCCGAGATACGCGCGAGTTGCATCGCTGCGTGATAGAAAAAGAAAAACAACCTATACATAGTAAAATTACTTTAACCCAAATGTGTGAAAAGTGATTAGGACTTCCGCCTTCTAATCGGAGGTCGGGGGTTCGATCCCGGGCACGCACCTCTAACTTTTCGGAGTGTGCATTTTAAGTAATTAAATGTCACTTTCTTTAACTGTGAAGGAAAACTTCGCGAGGAAACCTGCATGCACGAGAGTTCATCATAATGTTCTCCAAGGCGTGTGGAGTCTACCAATCCACACACGACTAGCGTGGCCAAAACTCGAGGAGACCCGTGCTCTGTAGTGAGCCGGCGATGGGTTAATCGTCCCTAATACGTAACTATGTAGGACTGTAGGTACACGGAGCACGCTGCAGCGATTATCTACGTGAAGGAGCACACATAATGGATGTCTTGCGAGCGAGGCGAGGGGGCGACACCGATTATGTCCAGTCCGTGGCACCACAACCATTTCAACGAGATAATATTATACATACTAGATGGTGCCCGCGACTACGTCCGCGTGGATTTAGGTTTTCAAAATTCCCGTGGGAACTCTTTGATTTTCCGGGATAAAAAGTAGCCTATGTCCTTCCTCGGGATGCAAGCTATCTCTGTACCTAATTTCGTCAAAATCGGTTGAACGGTTGGGCCCTGAAAGGCTAGCAGACAGACAGACACACTTTCGCATTTATAATATTAGTATGGATGTTATTTTATTTTTTATTTTATTATTTGATACACCAACGTACACTATATTCATTTAAAATATTGCATAAAATAGTTATTATGGATTATCCAGTACTGTTAAATCTATGAGCACACGAGTAGATATTATAGACCAGAGGGGAAGCTTCACACTAGCTCACGCACACCACGACGTGCCACGGACGCTCCGTGCGCCCAGCTTGGCGGCAAACGGAGCGTCCGTGACACGTCGTGGTGTGCGTGAGCTGCGCTAGAGTGAGTGAACCTACAGCCAGCCGCTAGTATGAAGCTTCCCCTCTGGTCTATATATCTACTCGTGTGCTATGAGCCCGTGTGACTTAAAAACTACGTATTTTTACAGAAACCTGGATAACCACCGACACAGATCATCATCATCATCATGACGCATTCATAATAAGGGTACTGATGGTACGGCACAGGTTCTTACCGAGAAACCTAATATTTTTATGTACAATGTACAAACAACATCTTTGACTTCAGTGTTGCAGTTAAATGGCAGGCCTCAGGATTTTCATGATTGTACCAGAAATCTACAGATCTCGGGTCTTATCATGAACCACCTCCCTTCCAGGCACTAACTCCCTTCGGCGGTGTTCCCATTACATTACAACATGGGGCTATCCAAGGGGCGGACCAACAAATTCTTGAAAGCCGGCAACGCATTCGCTGTTCCTTTGCAGATGTTCATGGGCGGCGGTTACGCCTGCTCGTTTGCTCGATCTTTTCATGAAAATATATATCATTTCGTGTTTTGTTTCGTTAGTGGCTTCGGCCGTAGCTAGTTACCATCCTACCGGCAAAGCCGTGCCGCCAAGCGATTTAGCGTTCCGGTACAATGCCGTGTAAAACCAAAGGTGTATGTATGGGTTAAATAAAAACTGCCATACTCCTTCCAGGTTAGCCCGCTTCTATCTTAGACTGCATCGTCACTTACCACCAGGTGAGATTGTAGTCAAGGTTGTTGTAGAATAAAAAAATAAAAAAAATACTTCTTCACCGATGATGAGTCCTTACAAGGTACACTCAATGAAACAAATTCAGAATCATCCATACTAATATTATAAATGCGAAAGTGTGTCTGTCTGTCTGTCTGTCTGTTAGCTTTTCACGGCCCAACAGTTCTACCGATTTTGATGAAATTTGGTACAGAGTTAACTTACATCCCGGGGCTGTAGGCTACTTTTTATCCGGGAAAATTAAAGAGTTTCCATGGGATTTTAGAAAAACCTAAATCCATGCGGACGAAGTCGCGGGCATCATCTAGTAATTTTATAATGTCTTCGCGTACACAATTGTGTATTTGACCACATCAAAAATAAATTATTTCTCAGTGATTATTAAATGAGTGAGGGTCTTCCAAAATACGTCAGATCCACATCCTTTGTTCGTTTTAAGTGTAATAACTATTAACCATTTTAAATTATCGATTAAACTAAAAAAGTACGTCATTATGATGTGACATCACATTCCAGCCCCCCAATTGTGTAAGAATAACCATTTCATGGCTATCGCAATCGTCAAGAATTCTGCCCTTTGATTGGCTGTGAAAAAATGTAAACAGCGAATCAACCAATCAAAGGGCAGAATTTCTTGACGATTGCGATAGCCATGAAATGGTTATTCTTACACAATTGGGGGGCAGGTCAGCAATATCTTCTAAAGAGTTCAAAATATTGCTTAATCGTCGTGTTTTCAAGATCCCTATGCCTAAAATTAAAACTTGTTTTGCTAGACGTTTCAGTCCATATGTGGAATCATTTATTTATAACAAAATAGTAAGCATATGTGACATCAAGCATTGTTCCATAAAGCAAGCCAAATCTAAAATTGCATCATGGCTCGCTTCCTTAAGCTACGATGAAACTGAAAAACTTTTCTTGCATTTAACATGAGGGCACTTTGTCATTACTATTTAGATAATAATCTATACTTAACACAATAATGTATATAATTAATCTTAACATAGCTTGCACTGTAACCTTATTTTTAATCTTAGATAAATACCTACCTTAATTAAGTGAACGTAGACTAGTAAACCGAGCGTCAATTTACCGGTTAATTGTTTATTGTTAATTCTATTAGGTACCCACGACACAGGACTACCTAATGTGGGTACCATAACACAATGTTATAATTGATATGGTAAATAAATATTTTTTCATTTTTCATTTTCAGTATTTCAGATCCACATCCTTTGTTCGTTTTAAGTGTAATAACTAATAACCATTTTAAATTATCGATTAAACTAAAAAAGTACGTCATTATGATGTGACATCACATTCCAGTATTTCATAGAATCTCGCATACTAAGCGCGCGTTTTGACGTTTCATAAAAAGTTACTGATTTGACTAGTTGTGAAATACCGTATTACAGCACAAGTTGTAACCTTGAGCATAATAATATAATGAGACGCCTGAAATTCCGACAAGTAACAATTAAACCTTGACACCTAACTAGTACGAATGTTGGACGTGAGGCCGATCGGAGGCATTTACGCAAACTATAGTTACCAACTTCAAATATTCAAAAGTTTTCACTACTTTTAAAGTAATCATCATCATCATTTATGAGTATATATGAAGTATAAGAAAGCTCAGAATCACTTAGCGGGCGATGGAGAAGCTACGCTTGGAGTTTCTTTACGTGATCAAATCAGAAATGAGTAGATCCGTAGGAGAACTAGAGTAACCGACATAGCTCAACGGGTTGCGAAGCTGAAGTGGCAATGGGCAGGGCACATAGTTCGTACAACCGATAGACGTTGGGGTCCCAAGGTGCTGGAATGGCGACCTCGCACCGGAAGACGCAGTATTGGAAGACCCCCCACTAGGTGGACGGACGACATCAGACGAGTCGCAGGGAGCCGCTGGATTCAGGTGGCGCAAGACCGTGGCGTGACCGTGGAAGTCCCTACAAGAGACCTATGTATGTCCAGCAGTGGACGTCTATCGGTTGACTTTTAAAGTGATAACAATAAATAACTTTCAGAGTTAGTTATGTGCGTTCTTAAGCAATCAAATGTCACTTGCTTTAACGGTGAAGGAAAACATCGTGAGGAAACCTGCATGCCCGAGAGCTCTCCGTAATTTTCTCAAAGGTGTGTAAAGTTAGGCGATCCGCACCTGGCCAGCGCGGCGTGGCGGACTGTGACCTAAACCCTTCTCAGAGAGGAAACCCGTGCTCAATAGTGGGCCGGTGATGGGTTGATGATGATAAAGAAGATTTTCTAAGCTATGTTAGTATTCGATAGATACAGTATGTGTGGAGAACCAGAAAGTTTCGACTAGGACTAAATTTGAATATTAGCTGTAACATGTTAAGATAATAATCTGGTAATCTCACCGCAAATCCGCCGTAGCCGTAATTTAAGTAATCTATGCTCGCAGGCGGCGTTGCATGACGTCATAATGTATAGTGACGTCAAAAGGTTAAACCTCATACGTCAAACTAGATTGCACTCATAATGTAGGTACATATTTATTGATTATTTATTGTAAATGGTAGCGTAAGGCATTGTGTATTGTTAAAGTTCATAATAGTGTTCTAGGTCAGTCGCTAGGTATACAGATAGGCAGAGGCGTGCAGGACATAGAGGCATAAAAGCATAGCTTACCCAGGTTTGATAGCTCAGTGCTCATTTCTCAATGACTTGCCGTTAAATAGATAACCTACCTCACTAATGCCTACCCTACGTTCAAAGCCTGTGCTCGCCACTGCAGATAGGTATAGTACACGACATGTCGAAATGGCAATCGGGGAGGGAAAGCTCCGCACACCCCCCTTTTTTTTCTCGTGAGGAAAATCCATCACGGATACCACCGGCCACGGGGGTGCACAGTGGTTATGTCGGACTCCTACCGACTAAACACCTCACGAAGTTCCACCCCACCGCTAACGACGGAGCACAGGGGACCAACAACGCCTCGTTACTCCGCCAGCGGATGTCCGCCGCAGCAGACCCACCACTGGGGCACTACGTGCTACCAAGCACCGTTAGAGGCATGCCGGAACCACAGCACGCCAACCAACCCGAGGAGCACACCGTGAGCGTACCGCCCGCACACCCCCTGTGAGCGCGGGTGACGTGCGGGCAGTGGCGTGCAGCTCATAGAAGCATAAACACACTGCTTACCCTCATTGTAATAAATCAATGCTTTTAAACTACCGTGAGTGATTTCCATTATAAATACTATCTGTCCCGGCTTACTCACGTGCAGTGGCGTGCAGGTCATAGAGGCATAAATGCACTGCTTACCCCAGTTGCATAGCTCAATACATATTTTTCATAATGACCTGCCAGTAAACAGGCTCTTACTTAACTAGTGCCTACCCTGGCTTCAAACCCTGTGCACGCCACTGCTCACGTGTGTAGTCGACGTTAGGACAAGGGCATCAGTCGTGGGACGGGACACCATTAGCTTCGCGTGCCTGGATTTCGGTGACGGTTCCAGTGATGAAGAACAGCAGGAACTGTCGGGAGACGATCGGCAGCTGTCTCCCCCCCCCACCCCAGCCACCCTCACAACGGGCTCTACGGGCAGCGGCACGAGCGTCCCGCAGTCAAAACCGCGGCGCGTGCGCGGACGGACTCCCTTGAAAAAGGACCCCGGATGGGTTCGAAACTAGTCGGGCTAACGTCGACTACACACGTGAGTAAGCCGGGACAGATAGTATTTACAAATCAATGCTTATTTTTCATTATAACCTGCCGTAAAATAAGTTCTTACCTAAATGCATACCCTGGCTTGAACTCCTGTGCACGCCACTGCGTGCGGGCGTGCGGGGCGTCCTGTCCCCCCGCCCGCTATCATCGCTCTTTACACTGTCCAGCAATGGACATCCAGTATTGTAAGTACTGATGATGATGATGAGTCCGTGAATCAGCGAAATGATATAGAGTATCCAGCAATAAACCCAATTAGTACTGCAGCTATTTATAACCGCACTACAAGGAAAATAGCTAAATATAGATCTTAGGAATTGGGTTACATCGTAAATGATAGTGAGCATTATAACTCAAGACAATACGTACAGACAATATATTGTCTTCCCTGCCGGTAAAGCTGTGTCGCCAAGCTATTTAGCGTTCCGGTACGATGCCATGCCATGCCAAGAAGAAAGAAAAACGTTTATTTTTTAAGGCTGTACCACACATTACCATTATTAGGTTAGGTTATCCCGGCGCCTCTTATACTTGAGTAGTAAAGTCAAAAGACCTCAAGTAGAAGAAGCGCCGGAATAAACCATGTCATGTGTGGCACAACCCGAAAAAAAAAAAAAAAAGGGGTATGGATTTTAATAAAAACCACCATACCCCTTCCGGGTTAGCCCGCTTCGATCTTAGACTGCCACTTCCACCACCACCACCACTTTCCACCATGTGAGATTGCAGGCAAGGGCTAACTTGTTTCTGAATGATAATAAAAAGATTCCTGGTGAAAAGGCAGCCTTACCGAAAGAATTCGGCGTATTGACTGGGCACATGACCGCGTTATCAGATAAGCTATCAGGCGCATTAGGTGTGATATAAGCTTGTGATAGCGGTTTGATAAGCCGAGATAATCTCTACAAAGTCAATGTCGCGCTGGGAGTTGTGACAGTTCACTCACTTCCTGTACCCCTTTTTTTTTCTTTTTTTTTTTTTCCCGTGGGGAAATCCTCATGGATGCCACCGCACCCGGGGAGGTGCGGAGGTTATGTCGGACTCTTACCGACTAAAACCCCACGATGTTCCACGCATCGCCTGGTGGCTGGGCCACGGGGCCAAACACGTTCGCGCAACCCAGCCAGCGGCGCCTGCTGAGGACCCACCTCAGGGGACCAATGAAGTCCCTACACACCGTCTGAGGCGCATCAGGAACACGAAGGTGCGCCTCCCGACTCGAGGACTGGTTTCTTTCCGGACGATAGACTCCCCGCGTCCATTGCCCGAGAGTCCTTCTAAAGGGGGTAGGCGGCGGTCGTGGGCGGCTCGCCTACGCCCGACCCTCCTACGACGGATGGCATGAGAGTCGAAATCATCTTCTCTCATGCGCTCCGCCGACTCCTTCTGCGACATTATCTCCTCGCAAAAGGACTCTACCGCTTTCCAAACCCATCGCTGCCCGCCATGGCTTTGACCACGGCTGGCAGGGAGAGGTCTTGCCCCACTGCCGCCACGAGCGTCTCTCGCGACTCAGCCCATGCTGGGCACTCTGCCAGAGTGTGTTGCGCCGTGTCTACGGCGCTGCCACACTCATGGCACTCCTCAGTAGGCTCTCTACCTGCGATCTTGCACAGGTACCTTCCGAAGCAGCCGTGCCCCGAAAGAACCTGCACAAGATGGAAGGTAAGTACTCCGTGCCCTCTCTCCACCCACTGTTGAAGAACGGACCGGATCGCCGCCACTGTCCTGTGACCTGCGCTGGGTGATTCGAGTCTCCCCCACCATTGGTGGACGAGCTCGGCCTACTTCCTGTACCCCTAGCACAAGTCAGTAGGTTCTGTACATTTCGATAAATCATTAATAGTACACGGCAGAAAATCAGCCTCCGCGTGGACTACACAAATTTCAAACCTTTATTTCACCCACTTAGGGGTTGAATTTTCAAAAATCCTTTCTTAACGGATGCCTACGTCATAATAGCTATCTGCATGCCCGATCCGTCCTGTAGTTTAAGCTGTGCGTTGATAGGTCAGTCAGTCACCTCCTTTTATATATTTAGACTAGCTTATGCTCGCGACTTCGTTCGCGTGGACTACACAAATTTCAAACTCCTATTTCACCCCCTTAGGGGTTGAATTTTCAAAAATCTTTTCTTAGCGGATGCCTACGTCATAATAGCTATCTGCATGCAAAATTTCAGCCCGATCCGTCCAGTAGTTTGAGCTGTGCGTTGATAGATCAGTCAGTCAGTCAGTCAGTCAGTCAGTCAGTCAGTCAGTCAGTCAGTCAGTCAGTCAGTCAGTCACCATTTCCTTTTATATATTTAGATTATGGGGTTTTTTACGAAACAGTAGGTATTTTGGTTTTTCTTTCGCCTGGGTTTTCAACAATAGCTAATTAAAATCCATTTATTGCTACCCATACGGGCATTACTTCATAAATTATTTTTCATTGCGCAAATCGTTAAATTTTTTCTGCATTTTTTTGCAATGCATATCTTATAACCAGGTCGGGGGGGAAATACCGTTGTTATCATATTAAGGTGGATTCATGCTGCACCATTCACGGGCCGTCCGTGGAGCTGTCAAGAGTTTTATGACCGGGCACGTGGCACGGGTAAGTAGTGACTAGTCCACGCGGACGAAGTTCAACACCTTATTTTATCCCCTTAGGGGCTGAATTTCCAAAAATCATTTCTTAGCGGCTGTCTACGTCATGATAGCTATCTGCATGCCAAATTTCAGCTCGATCCGTCCAGTGAGCCGTGCGTTGATAGATCAGTCACACAGTCAGTCAGTCACCGTTTCCATTTATATATTTAGATAAATAAAAATCAAATAGAAATTAAAACACCGGAGGGCTGGCAGTTATCTCGGTCAGCAAACTAGTCTGTCAACGAGGTATCGCAGCCAGCGTTCTGGGCACCCTACCTCGTTACGATGGTTTAGATTTAGATGATATTTTTGAATTGTAGTTTTACTATTTAATTGTTATAGGCTTGTATTCTACTAATAAAATGTAATGAACACAAAAAATAGAAATAAAAAGGTTTTTTATTCAAATAAACTTTTACAAGTCTCTTGACTCTTGACGTCTTTCTTTGAGAAAGTTTGACCCTTGGGTCATTAAATCCATTTGCCACTACTTCAAAATGTCTTTCCTACCGAGAACCAGCAAGAAACTCGGCGGTTGTGCTCTAGAAAACAGATCTTCTACCTCGGACCGCAACCAGGCCGCACACGGTGTATCGTAAACCCACCCTAATGTAAAGCGCACTCGTTTTCAAAACCCGTTTCTTTGGATGACCTAAGTCCGAACTTTTACCAGTTCTTGCAATATTTTATGATACCATCTTGGGCGAATCTCGCACTCGGATCACGGCTTATAATGACGTTGGGACGAATGGGTTGGTTGCAGTGGCGTGCACAAGGCTAGAAGCCAGGGTAAGCATTAGTTAGGTAGGAACCTGTTTACTGGCAGGTCATAATGAAAAATATTATGCATTAAGCTATTACAACTGGGGCAAGCAGTGCATTTATGCCTCTATGACCTGCACGCCACTGGTTGGTTTTTTTTATTTTTATTTTTTAAAAAGAATATTAGTTAAATGACAAATATTCCCCTTTCCTCTCCAACTAAGCGTCAGGCTTGTGCTAGGAGTAGGTACGACAATAGTGCAACGGGCGGGGTTTGAACCGTCGACCTTTCGGTTTTCAGTCCACTCCTTTACCGGTTGAGCTATTGAGGCTCAAATTGAGGTTGTACTCGATTAGTCCGTACGCGCCCAAGACTGGCGCGAGTCCACGTCCGGGTCACTTTAGAAATCGGGGACCTCGTCTTCGCTGGCAAAGACGCTGTGCAGAGGTTGTAATGGTGTATTGCTCTACAAGATACGGTCATTGCCGGTCATGATATGATCGTCGCGCGTCGGGGTCGTTAAGGATGTGCCTAGGGCGTCTTTTATCGGGGGTCCGGTTACTATGGGGGTGTTGTAGAAGGTTATGGTAACAGATTACATTTATGATTGATTCTCTATTTAGACCTTGTAAAAGATTTATAGGTCTACTAGCTTATGCTCACGACTTCGTCCGCGTGGACTGCACAAATTTCAAGCCCCTATTTTACCTCCTTAGCGGTTGAATTTTCAAAAATCCTTCCTTAGTGGACGCCTACGTCATAATAGCTATCTGCATGCCAAATTTCAGCCCAATCCGTCCAGTAGTTTGAGCTGTGCCTTGATAGATCAGCTAGTCAGTCAGTCAGTCAGCTTTTCCTTTAATAATAACTAGCTTATGCTCGCGACTTCGTCCGCGTGGACTACAAAATTTCAAAACCCTATTTCACCCCCTTAGGAGTTGAATTTTCAAAAATCCTTTCTTAGCGGATGCCAACGTCATAATAGCTATCTGCATGCCAAATTTCAGCCCGATCCGTCCAGTAGTTTGAGCTGTGCGTTGATAGATCAGTCAGTCAGTCAGTCACCTTTTCCTTTTATATATATAGATTTTGGAGTACGGTGCGAATGCCGTATCATGATGCCGCATAATTGGTTCGTCAGTCAACTTTTGTTTACGTTTACCGTCGCGCGTTACGTACCTATGACACATTACAAACAATAGAATTAATATTAAAACGAGAACAAAATTAATCAATTTAATCATGCTTTAATCCCACCAAAACACAGATAACTATAGTCCGCGACAGATTGAGATGGCAATCGGGGTATGAGGCGGGGGGGTACTTACCTACTGTTAGGTATCTACATTCGTCAAAAATACACAAATTAAGTAGATCTTAGCCTACATTAATTAGCCTAGATCTTCGTGGAAAGTACCTAAATATCTACCTATACAACTCGATATACACCGTTATGCTTTTTTTTCTTATTCATGCAAACGCATGACCACAATCACACCTGATGGAAAGTGATGATAAAGTGTTTTATAGGACTTACTAGCTTATGCTCGCGACTTCGTCCGCGTGGTCAAACACATATTGCACTTGCATTGAATTTTCAGAAATCCTTTCTTAGCGGATGCCTACGTCATAATAGCTATCTGCATTCTGCATGCCAAATTTCAGCCCGATCCGTCCAGTAGTTTGAGTTGTGCGTTGATAGATCAGTCAGTCAATCAGTCAGTTAGTCACCTTTTCCTTTTATATATTTAGATATCTATTTTAGTACTTATTTAGAAATATTAAAAGCAAGTTTTAAGATGTTTTTAAGAATCGCTACTTTAAGCCTCCAGTCATTTAAAAAAATGCCAAAAATGGACTTGGCCTCTTTTTGTTTGAAGCGTCCAATTGTAGGTATTATGGTAGGCAGGTCTGTCTGTTCTTTTGGATTAAGATAAGCTAGATTGGTTAACGCGGGGTATTAGCGCTCTAGCTCTATTATTTAGCGTGATAAACACTTTTGTTTTTTAAAGCATAGACAAAATGTTTTTGTAGGTTTTTAATCTATCCAATCTGAGTACAATACCTATATCATGTTTCTGATTCATGATCATCTCAATACGCGCCGGTCCACTACTGAGCACGGGTGATGGAAAGGGAGTTACAACGCTCAGCAATGAAGAATTTAACGCAGGAGGAAGAAGACTTCTAGCAGAACTTTTACGCTTAGGAGGGGAAATTTCCCCAGAGTCCGTTCAATCAATCAATCAATCAGCCTGTTTGCGCCCACTGCTGGACATAGGCCTTCCCAAGAGCGCGCCACCACACACGATCCTCCGCCTTCCTCATCCACCCATTTCCCGCTATCTTCTTAAGGTCGTCAGTCCAGCGGGTTGGAGGTCGTCCCACACTGCACTTGCTGTCCGTCCAAAGTCCGTTGTATAGTGAAAAATACCAAGAGACCTTACTATATAAACGTAATTTTTTTTTTTTTAAGAATATTACTTTACAAATGGTATTTTGAAAGACATAAATAGAAACTTAGGAACTAGATGGGTTTTAAAACCAATCTAAAAAGAAGTATTTTCATTTCCTGTGTTGTGTTTTTTAATGAGATGTTAGAGTACTCAATACGCAATGACCCCACTATCTAGGGTCAAAAAGGGTATTCTAAGGGTCAAAAATGCTATTTATTATCAATTAACCCAGTAAAACCAATCCAAAGGTAAAAGTTTCATTAGACACATAAAAACTTTTTTTCTAGGGCAAACAATGTATTGTTGAGTGACCATCTCCTTTATGATTTTCTTATTTTGCCCTTCGGTTCGGGTCTTTAACTATGCCCATGCAAAAAATCACGTCGATCAGTTGCTCCGTTGCGACGTGATTGAAGGACAAACCAACAAAAAAAACACACTTTCGCATTTATATTATGGGTATTGACTAAAAATTTTCTGATAACTCAAGCCATTTCTGGTAATTAAGGTATTTTACTGTCGATAAAAAAGGTCTTATCAAGCAGACAGACAGACAACAAAGTGATATACCTATAAGTTTTTCATTATGAGTCACAGAACCCTACAAATTACACAATATTTAGAAAATAACCACAAATTCACGGTTTTCACATTTTTCCCCTTATGTCTGCTATAAGACCTACCTACCTGCCAAATTTCATGATTCTAGAATCTAGATCAACGGGAAGTACCCTGTAGGTTTTTTGACAGACCGACAGACAACAAAGTGATCCTATAAGGGTTCCGTTTTTCCTTTTGAGGTACGGAACCCTAAAAACTACATTTCCCAAGAGTTTAGTTCAGAGGTGGTCGTGATGTAAAGAATAGTTAACTAAGTACAGGTAGTTAGTGCATTTTTTTTTCCTCAACATTGCATTGACTCCAAGGCTCATGGTGTCTCATTTCCTAATGTATTTTATATCATTGCACTTATAATTTACAACTATTTAACTAGGCGGCGTCGATTCTAATGTCTTTCTCTTAACCAATGCTTACTAACAAATACTTATACAGGACTAGAGTCTAGACCATGCCCGCCACTTCGTCCGCGTAGATTAAAGTTTTTAAAAATCCCGTGGGAACTCTTTGTGTTTCCGGGATAAAAAGTCTATGTCCTTCCCCGGGATGCAAGCTATCGCTGTACCGAATTTCGTCAAAATCGGTTGAACGGTTGAGCCGTGAAAAGCTAGCAGACAGACAGACAGACAGAAACACTTTCGCATTTATAATATTAGTAATTAAGTATGGATGTAACCAGAATGCAGGCAAAAACGAAGACTGGTGTTAGTACCTACTGATGATTACTGATAATATGTTACCACAAAAAAAAACGCGAAATATTGCAAATAAAACATCTGACTGACGCTAGAGGTCAACGAACGTTGCGTAAGTAGGCCACTAGGAGTCAATGCCGCGTCGTAGGCATGACACTGACTCTTAAAAAAGTATTATTACTTAGTAAATAGCTACTAAGCTGTGATAGCCTAGTGGTTAGGACGTCCGCCTTCTAATCGGAGGTCGGGGGTTCTTTAACGGTGAAGGAAAACATCGTGAGGAAACCTGCATGCCTGAGAGTTCTCCATGATGTTCTCAAAGGTGTGTGAAGTCTACCAATCCGCACATGGCCAGCGTGGTAGACTATGGCCAAAAACCTTTCTCACTCTCCCGCGCTCTGTAGTGAGCCTTTGATGGGTTGATCATGATGATGATGAAATAGCTACACTAAAAGACTAAAGAGGTTTGTTTGCGTGTCCTAATTCAAGTCGTAAATGATTGAATCGATTGACGAGATGAGTTGTTCATAGGCCTGCCGCCCGGAGAATATAAAACTGATTCGCATCTGAATCTATTTCAATTCCATATCATTTGACATACAAGCGAATTGCTATTGAACGCTTAAACATTATTATCATCCGAACGTATGGCATTCCGAACCAGTGGTAAATTAAAACTACCTGACTATTCATAAGCACTTTTAAAAAGTTTACATGAATAAAAAAACATTCTATTCTATTCTATTCTATTCATCATCATCATCCGATAGACGTCCACAACTGGACATAATTCTCTTGTAGGGACTTTCATACGCTACGGTCTCCGACGCCTGAGTCCAGCGGCTCCCAGCGACTCGCCTAACGTCGTCCGTCCTCCGTGCGAGGTCGCCATTCCAGCACCTTGGGCAGGGCACATAATACTTCGTAACACGAGCGAGAGCTGGATGCTGACGCCCACCCGCTCCGCAGAAGAAGACAGAGGAGACATTACGCTCACCTCCTCTTGCCCTAGTTTTCGATGACGCAGTGGTAGCGCTGTGGTCTTATTAATAGGAGGTCCCGGGTTCGATTCCTGGCAGGGGTTCATAATTTAAAAGCCTCAATAGCTCAACGGGTAAAGGAGTGGACTGAAAACCGAAAGGTCGACGGTTCAAACCCCGCCCGTTGCACTATTGTCATACCTACTCCTAGCACAAGCTTGACGCTTAGTTGGAGAGGAAAGGGGAATATTAGTCATTTAACATGGATAATATTCTTTAAAAAAAAAAAAAAAAACTAAATTTCTGGTCTGGTCTGGTGGGAGGCTTCGGCCGTGGCTAGTTACCACCCTACCGGCAACGCCATGCCACCAAGCGTTCCGGTACGATGCCGCGTAGATGCCGCGCTACTTTTTATCCCGGAAAATCAATCAGTTCCCAGGGGATTTTTAAAATTAAAAGCCTAAATCCACGCGGACGAAGTCGTGGGAATCATCTAGTATAGTATTGAAGTATGGATTACGTCAATCCATCAGCCTGTTTGCATCCACTGCTGGACATAGGCCTTATACTACAGCAGCAATCTTACCTACACTTCTTGGGAAGTAGGTAAATAATATAAGACAATTTATGTAGGTTTTAATTTTAGTTTCATTATCTATACTAAATGCTAGCAATAATATGGGTGCTTATTATACTAATAGATAAAGCCATTATGATTCAAATTTTTCACAGATTTGACAACCATATAAAGAAGCATACAGAATTGCACTAGAACAACTCTATTACCTACTTTCAATAACATTCAAATATTTATTGTTAACTGATCTCCATGAATTCGGACTAGACAAAGTCGTACAATAGATTTTTATTATAATATTTATACAGCATATTTTTTAGAGTAACACATTTTGTAGTAGACATAGCACTTGTCTTTTATTGACGACCTCCGTGGCGCAGTGGTAAGCACTGTCTTGTAAGTGGGATGTCCTGGGTTCGATTTCCGGCGGGGGTTTGGTATTTCTTAATTTCTAAAATTCTGGTCTAGTTTGGTGGGGCTTCGGCCGTGGCTAGTTACCAGCCTACCGGCAAAGCCGTACGATGCCGTGTAGAAACCAAAAGGGGTGGGGGTTTATTAAAAACTGCCATACCCCTTCCAGGTTAGCCTGCTACTATCTTAAACTGCATCATTACTTACCACCAGGTGAGATTGCAGTAAAGGGCTAACTTGTATCTGAATAAATAAATAAAAACATATTCTAACAATTTGTGGTTACAGGAACTAAGAAACTACAATTCCAAACTTACTGTAACATGATAATAATTTAATTCAACAGTATGACAAATGAATAACCAAAAAAATGATTATTTAGTAATAATGGTCTACTCACACTTGTAACACATAGTAAGCTTACACTAAGTTGAGTCATACCTAATTCATACTATTTTATAGAAACACACTAAAAAGCAGTTTAATATCATGGAGGCTAACTTGGAGTGGGTAGATATGGCAGTTTAATTAAGCCCATACCCCTAATTATTTAGATGGATATAATAATAGTTGAAGACCTATAGATAGAGTGACATAAGCTAGTTTTTATCCCGGAAAATCAAACACTGCCCACGCTGAAGAAGTCACAGGCATCATCTTAATTCTCACACTCTTACTATCTTGATCATGGTAGCATGTCATTTATATGACCAAATGGGCAAATACATAGAAGAATAATGCATAAAGCATCTCCCCTCATGGGAGTGTGTGTCACTTTTTTACACAGCATAATAATATTTTACCTGTACTATTTTTTTTAATACTAAGCATGTGACTTACTTTGCAATAAATTAGCAAAATGTATGTAAATTGTGTTAGTCACACTATAATTCAATATTTATGAGTCTTAAAATCGCAAAACTATTGAATTTGCATTTAAATGACCCATTTTGTTCCAAATGCACAGTTTTTAGGGTTCCATACCTCAAATGAAACCCTTGTAGGATTACTTTGTTGTCTGTCTGTCTGTCAAGAAAACCTATAGGGTACTTCCCGTTAACCTAGAATCATGAAGTTTGGTAGGTAGGTCTTATAGCACAAGTAAAGGAGTAACTCCGAAAACCATAAATTTGTGGTTACATCACGAAAACAATATTAAAATGTGTTTCAATTTTCATAGTAAGATAATTATACCAAGTGGGGTATCACTACCATATGAAAAGACTTTACATTCTAAAACAGATTTTTATTTATTTTCATAGGTGCCTATAAAAATAGCCGAGTACGGAACCCTCGGTGCGCGAGTTTGACTCGCACTTGGCCGGTTTTTCTATTGTTACATAACTAAGGAGAGTATAAATGTCTGTACTGACTGACCAATTTACCAAATAGTGTCCGAATGGCTAGACATATTGAGCTTGAAATGACATCTTTGTGCTCTACGTAAGTTGAGAACTGCTAGATACATTTAAATTGGGTATTTTCCTACTTTTGAATTTGAAAAATATTATTACTTTATTATAAACTAGGATAAAAATAATGACGTACGCTGAAAAAAATATTAAAATCCAACAAAGATTTACAAAGTTACAGGCATTTTAATTTTGGAGTGGGAGGGTCTTCTATCCCTTTCTCGCAAAACGAAAATTTGTATGAAACCGCACGAAGCTACTATGGCATAAGTAAGGTGTGACGTCAAAATGCTATATCGCTATCTCTGTCTAATCAGCAATATTTAAATGCTAATAACTTTTTTGTTATTTGACTGATCTGAGAGAACTTTGCTCAGGTAGGCAGGTTTTTTTTAAATATAAATGGCGAGCAAACGTGCAGGCGGGTCACATGGTGTTAAGTGATTGCCACCACCCATGAATATTTGCAGTACCAGAGGAACCACCAATGTGTTGCCGGCCTTTTGTTGGTCAAGGAATTTGTTGGTCTGCCACTTGAATAACCCCATGTTGTTATCAAATTTGAACACTGCCGAAGGGAGTTGATTCTACAGTTTGCATGTGTGTGGAAAAAAGCATCTGGCACAACAGACGGTCGAAGTGCACCAAACACCCAGGTGGTGAGTGTTAAATTGTTTGCAGTGGCATGCAGTGCAGTTGTAGAAAAAGAAGGATGGAAGGGGTGGTGAGGTTTTAAATATTCCAGAATTGCTCCCAGAAGTTTTCTCTGCATGTAAAATCAACATTGGACTAACTACGACTTGTGTCATGATCTCTGGCACTCATTAGGTGACCTGATAGCATAGAGAATATACTTTTATTTTATTTTATTCAGATACAAGTTAGCCCTTGACAGCAATCTCACCTGGTGGTAAGTGATGATGCAGTCTCAGATGAAAGCGGGCTAACCTGGAAGGGGTATGTATGGCAGTCTTGCAAGGGAATAAATAGTTGTCCTTTTGAAAATGATTTTATTTAATAGGAAATCTTTAAATGACACCACCCACTCAAGCTTTGTGCAATATTAAGTAACTATTTAATTAAGATAAGTATTAAGTAGGCACCTCATTAAGATAAAGATTAAATGGACAACAGACAGCATCCGCCTATAAGATGTTACTTAGTTACATAATTAAACTTATCTTTAAAGTTCACTGAAACACAGTATATAAACATCAGAATTGTATCAGAAAATACTAGCTGATGAAAAATGATAAATTTATATTGCTATAGGTACATCTAAAAACACAATCATTAAATCAGTTCCCAGACTTGTTAATATTTTATTCATATGGATAAGCAGAACTGATTACCTACGTTTGTTTGTAACATAAATATTGTAAAATTACACGGATGTTATATATGTAACCCTGCAGTGAAATCATTATGTAGAAACGTTTTCTAGATGGAAAAGAAAGTTTCAACTTTCGACTTTTATTTCGCCAACTTTATAAAGTTATCTCAGCACTTACCAAAGTATTTTGGTATCCCAAACCAGCCTCATCGTCCGAAGTTTCCTCCTTTTTCAGTTCCTTCATAGCTGCTGTTCCTCACAAATCAAAATAAACAGTTCCAACTTCCAAACAAAACAACGCGAAAATTTTACACTTTGCAAAATCACAGCTCAGTCGACCGTCCGTGGACTTGTAACTTTTTTTTAGCCGGCTTTGATTTGACTTATGACGTCCGTTCAGTAGTAACCACCTCCGTATTCATGGTCCAGTGTGTATCACACGATTATTTTGTAATTGAATAAACGCGATTTAATGCAAATTGCGCGTGAGCAACAGGAAATATAGCTCAGCAATCAACACACGTTCAAATCACTTCTCGTCCAATGACCGACTGCGAAGTTGACAATTTGAATTGAAATGACACTTTGTATTGTTGTCTGTCAAATATTTACCGCCCGCGGTGACAGTTCGTGCATTCAATTTCATAGTTTGGGGACGATTTGTCCGTGAACTAGAAGTTATCGGCTTATCACAATAAACTGATTTCGATCTGTTGTAATCTTTTTTTATCAATGATATAACTTCAACAAAAGATGAAATAAAACTACTGAATTACTTAATTAAATTATTTAAGATTGAATTAAAAGGACGTTCGATCTGAGACATGACTTAAAAGTTATCAGTAACTGAACGCAGCTATTTATTTCAGTCAACCTTTCCTTTCCGCATTAGATTTGAACTGAAATAAACCATAATATTATAATTTGACTAATGTCTTTATCTACTTGTATAAAACTTAGTGAATAAACACTTGTTTTGTCCAGTTGATAAGATAAGATGCAAGAACCTAGAAATATACCTACCTCAAAAATGTTCGCGAATGTAGGTACCTATCTTATCATATTTTATTATGATTTATTATCTTAATAACCTGTAAATATTCCTCTCCGATGTCTTTGTCCGATAATTTTGTGGCTATAGCTTATAGCCAATAAAATACTTCTAGTTTTAAAAACAAAGGGTTTATTTTTACTATCATTATCACCAACCGATATATTAGGTAGGTACCTACGTCCATTGTTGGACAGAGGCACGTCTCTTGAGTTATAGGGACTTCCACGTACCACGGTCTTACGCCGCCTAAATCCAGCAGCTCCCTACGACTCGTTTGATGTCGTCTTACACCTAGTGGGAAACTTCCATTGGTGCTTTTGGATCCCGTTCCCGATGTTTATCGGGTTTTCGAACTACCTATGTCCTCTGTTCATTACCACTTCAGCTTCGCAACCCTTTGATCTATGTCCGTTACCTACTTACCTAGCAACGAACCTCCTCCTCGGATGTAGTTAATACATCAGTACCCTTATTATAAATGCGAAAGTGTGTTTGTTTGTTGGTTTGTCCTTCAATCACGTCGCAATGGTGCAACGGATTGACGTGATTTTTGGATGGATATAGTTAAAGACCTGGAGAGTGACATAGGCTACTTTTTATCCCGGATAATCAACGAGTTCCCACGGGATTTAAAACCTAAATCCACGCGAACGAATTCGTGTACAAAGTGTCTAACTAACTAACTTCATAAAAATATTTCAATTCGTTTAATACTTAGTAGGTACCTACCTATGTGATTCCGTATAAATCTCCTTGCAAACAAGAGGTTCCAGGTTTGATTTCCATTGCGTGGTAACCATTGAACCTTGGGACCCCGTCTATAGATAGATCCTCAGAACCAGGGCCATCTTTCCCACTGGGCACTCCGGGCACGTGCCCAGGGCCCACGATCGATAGGGGCCCACTAGTCCCTGCCACTTGCATTTATCAATTATTATTTTTTGTAAATGTATCAAAAATTTCGCTTCCGTTGGACAACAAAGGCTTAGAAAATTCAAAAAAGAACAAAGGGGGCACTTGACGGCAACGTTAGTTCTGATTTTCGCCACGCGCCAAGATAGCTTTGTCGAACTGCATAATATGTATAGTGCGCCGGCGGTAGAGAGTATCTAGACATGATAAAGATGATGACACAAATAAAACAACACTTTTAAAACGTATCGTATATTTTTGTAGTTATCAACTGAAATAAATTTTATAGTGAGTAGGCAACATTAAAATTAAATAGGATACAGGTACCTAATCCAGTAGCTATCACAATACATAGTGGTGCTAATCGGTTGTCCAGAATATCAAAAGGGGGCACAAGTGGGCAGCTTAGCAAACCAATAAACCAACATACAAACACACTTTCGCATTTATAATAAGGGTACTGATTTGCTGCCCATTGTATACCCGATCTAAAAAATTTAAGACAACCGTATTAGCTTATTGTTTTACATTTTTACCTCTTTATGCAAATGAAAATACGGTAAAACCTAAATATAGAGTCTAATTTAAGCCGCAAAGAGTAAAGTTAATTTATTATAAGTACATACATACGTACCTATAGTTATTATAGGTAAGTACTCGCATTCTTAATTACTAGGTAGGTATACATTTTAGTTTTTTTTTTTCGATATTAACTTTTACGTGAATTGACTTTTATCGTGCCTACCTATCATAAATATGTAGCTCCACATTTTTTTATTAATATCAATAATAATTAATTGATATAGGCTATTATAGGTAAGATATATCGTAACAATTCGTTCATAATATATTTATCTTTCTTATTTATCACAAAAAATGATTTAATACATTAAGATAAGATGAATGAAGAAAGACAAATTATGTTTGAAGTAAATAATTTAGGTACCAACTAAAAGTAGATAGGTATTTAGTTTACAATTAATTTAAATTAATAAGTAGTTACAAAAATCCAGATATCAGAACAAAATATAAAGTTAAATTGGGAAATAAGCAACAAGTAATAATAATCGAATAACTAGTAACCTACCTACTTAAAAGCAAAAAAATAAGAGAGATCACTTGAAAATAAAGTATTTTTAAACTGTAGATTCAATAGGTGCATGAAGGTCAATGGATAGATTAGAATTAGATAAACTTAGGTATAATTACTTTATTTGTAAGATAAATTTTCTACTGAATTCAAATTTCTTTATTGCGAATATGGGTATTCAGTGGAGATGTTACAAAAAATCCGGCCAAGTGCGAGTCAGGCTCGCGCAATGAGGGTTCCGTACTACAGTCGTATTTTTTCGACATTTTGCACGATAATTCAAAAACTATGATGCATAAAAATAAATAAAAATCTGTTTTAGAATTTACTGGTTAGTTATCTCACTTTGAAAATTGAAAATACTAATTATTAATTCTTGACCACAATTTAATTTTTTTTGATTTTTCCCCGAATGTCTGCTATAAGACCTCTACCTGCCAAATTAATTGATTCTAGGTCAACGGGAAATACTCTGCAGGTTTCTTGACAGACCGACAGACAGACAGACAACAAAGTGATCCTATAAGGGTTCCGTTCTTCCTTTTACCGGTACGGAACCCTAAAAAAACACAAAGGTACAGCCAAATTCTGCCTGCATGCAATATGTTATGATATACTTAACAACATGTACATAGTTTTTATAATTTTGAGAGTTACTTACTTATTGCATTAAGTAAATTGGTTACGAGAAACTAACGATTCGCGGTTATGTATGCAAAATTAATGTTAATGATCAGTAAATAACAATATTCCGAGAACATTAAAACGAGGCTATAAAATTAACACTTGCGTCTGTTGAATACATTAACGATTATCGTCATCGAAATGATAACATTATGATTGAAATCACGTTGAAATCGTTAATTAATTATCATATTATGCAAATAGAGATAAATAAATAGAATGATGTCTTTAAGATATATTTCTACTAGCTGATGCCCGCGACTTACATTTTTCACAATCCCGCGGGAACTCTTTGATTTTCCGGGATAAAAAGTAGCCTATGTGTTAATCCAGGGTATAATCTATCTCCATTCCAAATTTCATTCAAATCCGTTCAGCCCTTTTTGCGTGATTGAGTAACAAACATCCAAACATCCACACTTTCACAGGATATTCTGCCAAATTAAAACATGAGTGTGTATAAGTCTCGCAAATTGCTAATGCGCGTGGCTACCATTTTAATGACGTCAGCACTAGACTGAAGTTTCGAGCTGATGGTATATTTTTATTTCGGCTGACGTCAAAATGATGTCATTTCGATGTTAATGAGACATGGTTCCAGCGCAATAGCTTATGTAATGTTGACTTATGTAATATATTCTAATAATAGGTATGCTATCTAAAATAAATTAAAATTTAAGTGAAAGGTGGATAAATAAAACACCAAATCTTAAATAGTTTAAAATTAAGATAGGTAACTTAAGATAGCAATAATGATTATCTGATGAAACCAAAAAGATTTGAGAGTTAAATCAGTCATTAAATGTATTGTTTGAAATACTAACTGCATCCGGCAAAATGCTTTAATCAAGATATCAGACATACTACCGTTATCTTTATACTAACTAGCAATAAATTAGCTCCCTTAACAAAGGTTGAGGAGCATCTACAGACCTGCCAACAAAACAAACCAGAAAACTGTTTGCTTGTTTTGTTTCTCCAATTTCAGGTTCCACCAGTAAATTGCCAAGAAAGTAGGTAATCAATTCAACCATCAGAACAAGTGGGTACCTATAGCCGCTGGCATATCATAGTTTAGTTTTATTATCTCTAAAAATCGATAGAAATCTGATTTTCCCATAAGAAATGCAATTTTTAGGAAAGTGGTCCTATCAAAAGCAGCTTTCTTTCTTTACAGAAAAGGATAGCACTAGATTTAAATCTACAAAATAGAAGCAGCTACAATTTACGCCCACTATCCAAGAGTTTACTAATCCGCATTGGGCCAGCGTGGCAGACTATGGCCTAAACCATTCTCACTCGGAGAGGAGAACCGTGCTCAGTAATGGGCTGGTAATGGTTGATCGTGACGATAATGATGATCCACGTGTTCAAATCTGTTGATTGCCTGATAAATTGGCATATGCAATACTGGCAGTTGCCAAGTTGGCATGTCTGAAGATGCGTGAAGGAGGTAAGGACACAATAACGTGTCGGTTAGGACAATCAGATGTACTGCGCGAACTGGATCCAGTAGGTGGCGTTCAGCACCGCGAACAGAAGCGGGAAGAAGACGCGAGAGAAGCGGTCGATGCTCACCGCCCGCATGCGGGCCTTGGCTGCGTCCGCTGGTTCCTGGAAAGAAGCGACTATGAGATATGGTTGGTACAATCATTGTAAATCTTCTTTATATTCCTTCTTGCTACATGGTAAGAACCAAGTTAGCCCTTGAGTCTGATCTCACCTGGTGAAAAGTGATGATGCAGTAGTAAGATATGATAACACGCTAATGATAGCACTATTATCTATTTTTTTGCATTCGCTATAGGCAAATGTTTGACCACAATCACTCCTGATGGAATATGATGTGGCCTAGAAGATGCCTATATTCACCCTTGTTTTAAATATGTCGACGACATAAGAATGGCACCTCACCCGACATCTTGCGGTACGGCTCGGTGGTAAGGTGAAGGGGAGACTAGATTGAAAAGCTCCTGAGCATACTACAAAATGTCTATACTTATGCATAAAAGGAAATGCTGATCGACTGACTGACTGACTGATCTATCAACGCACAGCTAAAACTATACTGGACGGTTCGGACTGAAATTTTGCATGCAGATATACTCAAGTTGTTTGCCGGGCACTGTACGTAAATTTTCAACTGAATAGGTCCAGTAAGTAGATTCGGAGAAAATTGGCTGTAATAGTTGGACAGACAGATACACGAATGATCCTAGAGCTACGTTTTTTCATTCGAACGTACGGAACCCTAAAAAGTAAGTATTATTCATTACCTTCGGCTTCCCACCTCTGTCATCAAGGATGATATTGACTAGGCAGTACTCCATCAGTGCCATGAACACGAAACTGAAATGAAAATTCATAAATGAAGTTTTACATATTTTTCATTCAGGACATGGAAACGCCACATATAATCACACTAGCTGATGCCCGCGACTCGTTCGCGTGGATTTAGGTTTTAAAGAATCCTGTGGGAACTCTTCAATTTTTCGGGATAAAAGTAGCCTACTGCCTATGTCCTTCCCCGGGATGTAAGCTATCTCTGTACCAAATTTCGTCAAAATCGGTTGAACGGTTGAGACGTGAAAAGCTAGCAGACAGACAGACAGACACAATATTAGTATGGATTAGCACGAAGTGCCGATGATATAAATGGTATAACAGGAAGTGGCTGGAAGAGGAAAGCTGAGCACAGGGTGTGGTGGACTTCATTAGGAAAGACCTATGTCCAACAGTGGAATTCCACAGACTGACGATGATGATTTGGTGGATGGAGTAGCAGAAGCAATACTTACACAGTACAGACAGACATAAATGCGTCAACAGCTTTGAGATACGACACGGGCGGAAGCTGTGCTTGGGACTTGGCGTGCTGCGTGGACAGAGTCAGCAGTGACGTGACGCCCAACGTCACTCGTGCTGGTGCTGCGTCAGGTTTGATCCAGAAGGAGACCCACTGCAAGAATAATTAATCTGTCATCATCCATCAGTTAAAATATTGGACGAGAATCAATGCCTCTTTGCTGAAAAGTACACCAGTTACCAGTTTGAACTTTGAACTATTGTTTTGATTAGAATATGTGAAACACATTCTAGGGCGGCAGTGGGAGGGCGGGCGGTGCATGTCGTATGCTGCATGTTGCACCATACAAATTCGACCAGTTTCAGCGGAATATAGCAAATTAAGCTATTAGTTCATTGTATGTGTGAAGTCTGTCAATCCTTGGCAAAGGATTGGCCAGCGTGATGGACTACGCCTTCTCATTCTGAGGGGAGATCTCCGCTCAGTAGTAGGCTGATAATGGGTTGATGATGATAGTGTTAACAGAATGGTGAAATATAAAGAAAACTAAGGGCAAAAAGAATTTGGTTCAACTTACAGACATAATGACAATAAGACAGGTCGGTATGTAGGTGTTGAACAAGTGGTACCCCAGGCGACGCTTCAGCTTGAATATCACTTCTAGGCAGGTGAAGTTTCCTGTAAAGAAAACAATTAAAATATAAACGAATCTATGATAGAAGAGAGCTTTTTATCCCGTAAAACCAATAAGTTCCCACGGGATTTGTTAAAAACCTAACTCCACGAGTATGAAGTCGCGGACATAAGCTAGTTAAAATATAAATGAATTTATAATAGAGAGAACCAGCGAGGGCAGACCTTCGTTAAAAGCTGAAAGTATGCGCATTGTGCCCAACACAGGGAGGAACGATCAGCGACTATAAAATTTGGATCAGAGTGGCTTTGGCACTTACGTCAAAGTATAAAGTATTGTTTTTTATTATTTTTTTTGGGAATAGTACACTTTAGTGTCGTGGCAACCGTCTACCAGTCACCCTTAACGTTTTAAAGCTCAAGGGCGTCTCTTAGTTATAAGTTCGCTGGCTCTTAGTCCATAGCATACATAGTACGACTGAAAAACAAAAGCATATGTGCATAGGCCAATAATCTAGCTTATTCAAAACTAGGGCAAGGCAACTTCAGTTAAAGCCAAAGTTAACAGAAAATTCTCGAAGATTAGAAGAAATTAACACAGGGATTTTGTTAATCATATTTATGCTCTAGATTAAGATAATCTAGTACCTCAGTTTTGGGTGTTGTCACGAGTTTTATCTCTTAGCAAGCATGGTTTTTGGATCAAGGTTCAACATAAACTTTCAGGTTTGCGTTCTAATTTGTTTTTACAGCGGACAATTTATTAATTTGGCCTGATTAGGAGATGCTGCTGAGCTATGATAGCCTAGTGGCTAGGACGTCCGCCTTCTAATCGGAGGTCGCGGGTTCGATCCCGGACACGCACCTCTAACTTTTCGGAGTTATGTGCGTTTTAATTTAATATCACTTGCTTTAACGGTGAAGGAAAACATCGTGAGAAAACCTGCAGGCCTGAGAGTTTTCCATATTGTTCTCAAAGTTGTGAGAAGTCTACCAGTCCGCACATGGCCAGCGTGGTAGACTATGGCCAAAACCCTTCTCACTCTGAGAGGAGACCTGCAGTGAGCCGGCGATGGGTTGATCATGATGATTAGGAGAATGCGCATTATAATTAAGAATCTTCGTTAAGTATTTTAACGGGCGATGGAGCGAGCAATCCTTGGAGTCTCTACTTGTGATCTAATCAGACAGTACATCCAGGTAGACAGTCGTCTATCACCAAACGAATCGCAGGGAGCCGCTGGATTCAGGCGGCGCAAGACCGTGGTGTGTGGAAGTCCCTACAAGAGACCTATGTCCAGTTGTGGACGTCTATCGGTTGTTGTTGAAGGTCGTCACATACTGCACTTGCTAGTACACGGTCTCCACTCCAGAACACGTCTACCCCACGGCCATCGGTTCTGCGAAGGACATGGCCTGCCCACTGCCACTTCAGCTGGCTAATTCGTTGAACTAAGTCGGTCACTCAGGTTTCTTCACTTCTGATTTCTTCGCTACAGATTTTGTCCCTCAGAGAGACACTCAAGATAGCCCGCTCCATAGCACACCGAGCGACTTTGAACTTGAGGACAAGGCCAACTGTCAGGGTGAGATCTATAGAACGCACTCTGGCTTAGCTTAGACGTTAAAACGAAACAGAGCTATATCTCTCACATAAATCTGTTTCGTTTTAACTCAGTCTTAAGTCTAGGCAAAGTCAAAGTGCGCTCTATAGATCTCAGCCTCAGAGTCCACGTCTCAACGCCATACGTCATCACAAAACACACTTACCAGTAGAATAAACCTGCGTGCAGTCGGCAGTTCTGTTCTGCACCAGCTCCAGCTGTGGCAGCTCTATGTTCTCATCCACCACCAGAGGGACTTCAGGATCCCACTGGAAGATCAGGTCATCTGTCGTGTGTGATACTGGAAAAAGGTCATTCTTTTAACTTCTTCTGTTGGTAATAATTTTGTTAGAAAAATTGTCTGATTTTCAATCCTCAGCACGCACCTCTAATTTTTCGGAGAGCGTTTGCTTTGAATGTTGACGGTGAAGGAAAATATCGTGAGGAAACCTGCGTATCGGAGAGTTCTCCATAATGCAATTCTCCTTAATTCTTAATGTAATTGCTTAGGTACCTATGCGGTGCGGAGCCAGAGCATACGTAAGTTAGATATTTACTTTTTTTTTTTAAATAGATATAGCGAGCAAACGAGCAGGCGGGTCACCTGATGTTAAGTGATTACCGCCGCCCATGAACATTTGCAGCACCAGAGGAACCGCCGATGCGTTGCCGCCGCGGCCTTTTAGGAATTTGTTGGTCCGCCCCTTGAATTAAAAAAATATTACTTTATTTAAAAAAATTAAAGGTGATCATCATAATAATATATTCATCCACATCTAAGTTTTTTTTCTCATATCTTTCAAATCCATGGCATCTTCTTTAATCCTTTGGGCACCTGTACGCCGAATTTTAAAAGAGAGTGATGAAAATTTAAAATAGTCCAATCGATAACGACAATCGATAATCGTGTGTATGTCCACAGCTACAATATGTAGATAAGTACTTAGGTTTGATCATCGATCGAAATTTTAATTGGAAATTTCACATAGGGGCTGTGTGCAATAAGCTAAGATCGATATTAGGCAAATTTTACCACCTAGACCGAGTCTTAAGTAAACAGACAAAACTAGTGGTATACTATGCGTTAGCAGACTCAGTAATTAGTTATGGTTTGAGTATTTATGGCAGAACATTTAGTACCTTTAGTTCCTAAAATATTTAATGCAATCGGTTGGGCTGAGGAGGATATCGATAGGCTCAGTGAGGGAGTCCTTAAGAAGAGGTTAAAGAAACACTTACTTAGGGACTCTCTAACTGACTATCATGCTTCTTAACAATTATTAATTTGTGTTTTTGTGTTTTCTTTGGTTATTTATTAGTAAGTTGTTAGTATACTCAATTGTGTTAGTTTATCTTTTAGTGAAGTAGGAAGGTTTAAATTAGTATGTAGTACAGTTTTATTATAAGAATAGATATAGGTGTGTGAATAGCGTTAAGGAAATATAGTAGTAAGTTATGTACATAGTATTAAGAGCGCCATCTCGCCAAACTGGCCCACCAGTTTGGCGAGATAGATATGTAGGAAACTATGTAAAATTAATATGAATAAATAATTTAAAAAAAAAAACAATACACTTAATATGAAAAGGAAGGTCAAAGAAATGTGAAGTGAAATCATCTTCAGTAGTCAGTTCGACCTTGTTAACTTTGAGCTTGATTTGTTTGCTTGCAATTCCTATATAAAAAGAAATTTTATAAGTCGCAAGCTGCAGCGTCACGTTTTTAGGGTTCCGTAGTAAACAAGGAACCCTTATAGTTTCGCCATGTCCGTCCGTCTGTCCGTCCGTCCGTCCTCGGTTAATCTCAGAGACTATTAGTGCTAGAAATCTGTAATTTGGCATGGGTATAAATATTAATCACGCCTACAAAGTGGTAAAATAAAATTGTGATAAATATTTTTCTTTAGGGTAGCTCCCCTACATGTAAAGTGGGGATGAATTTTTTTTTCTCGTCTACCCCATTGTGCGGGGTATCGTTGAATAGGTCTTTTAAAAATACTGTGGGTGTGGGAACGTCATTTTTTTGATTTCTAGATCCGTTTGTAAAATATGATGTTTTAAAGTGCTAATTTTTATTAGAGTTAAGTGTCTCCCCCCCCCCCCCCCCCTCTATCAGCCAAATGGTAGTATATAGGAACGTGAAAAAATTCACAGCAGTAGTATATATAATCAATTTTAAAGGAAAACTATCATGGCTAAGTAGGGTACACATGTTAAGGAGTTATATCTGTTTTTCGAGGTTACAATAATTGTGACTACGGAACCCTACACTGCGCGTGGCCCGCCACGCACTTGGCCGGTTTTATTCAGTTATAATTAACCCCAAGTATCACTACTCCTATTGTAAATGCGAAAGTGTGTTGGTTTGTTGGTTTGTCCTTCAATCACGTCGCAACGGAGCAACGGATCGATTTTGCATGGGCATAGTTAACGACCTGGAGAGTGACATAGGCTACTTTATATCCCGGAAAATCAAAGAGTTCCCACGGGATTTATAAAAACCTAAACCCACGTGGACGGAGTCGCGGGTATCAGCTAGTGTAATTAGTGTAATTAGTGTAATTAGAGCCTCAATAGCTCAACCGGTATAGGAGTGGACTGAAAACCGAAAGGTCGACGGTTCAAACCCCGCCCGTTGCACTATTGTCGTACCTACTCCTAGCACAAGCCTGACGCTTAATTGGAGAGGAAAGGGAAATATTAGTCATTTAACATGGCTAATATTCTTTTTAAAAAAAAAAAAAGAAAAAAAAATTATAAAGAACCGATGGTAGCCTAGTGGTTAAGGATTCGGTCGTTAGTCGGAGGGTCCGGGGTTGATCCTGAGCACGCACCTCTAACTTTTCGGAGTTAAGTGCGTTTTTAAGTAATTAAAATCATTATTCCATCGCCGGCTCACTGTTGAGCATAGGTCTCCTCTCAGGTTGAAAAAGGGTTTGGCCATAGTACAGACCACCACCTATAGACGCCTCATAGCCGGACACCCCCGATCGCCAAGCTTAAGGCACTTGCTTAGCATAAAAGTCGGCCCACGCCCTTTTGGTACCCTCTACCTTTGAGAACATAATAATATCGATCTAATTCCCATGGGATTTTTATAAACCTAATTCCACACGGATGAAGTCGTGAGCACCATCTAAGTAGTAATTAATAATTAATTGCTACTTTTGAACTTTATTTATAGCAAAAATTAATAGCGCTAAAAGAGAGAAAATATGACATGAAAGCCCAACAATAGAGTATGCGCGATCGGCAAACATTCGACAGCTCTTCAGTGTGTAGGTAAAGTTTGTGGGCTGATACAGTAAGAGATTGATTTCTCGAGTGCACGTAAAATGTGGGCCAAGTGGTCTCGACAATGCTCAGGGCCTCTGAAGTCAGCTCGTTTTTATCGTAGAGATCTTTGAGGGCTCGATGGAGGACCGCCGCGTTATAAAGTGGCGGAGTCCATAAATAGGTAAGTCTTGAAGGCTATTTCTGTGGGACGACTTTTAAAGGTTGTTTATTACACGGCTCGACTTTGCTTGTTATTTGTTTTTCAAGTTCTTTCGAGTTACAGGTTGTGAGGACATTCTTTTGGATGCATATTTATCTCTACAGATTCTGCTTTTCATATTGCTTTTACATAATATATCTATCAAAATATATATAAAAAAGGTGGCTGACTGACTGTTAGACTGATCTATCAACGCACAGCTCAAACTACTGGACGGATCGGGGTGAAATATGAGTTATGACATGCAAATAGCTATTATGACGTAGGCATCCGCTAAGAAAGGATTTTTGAAAATTCAACCCCTAAGGCGGTGAAATAGGGGTTTGAGATTTGTGTAGTCCACGCGGATAAAGTCGCGAGCATATTATGCTAGCCTTCTATATTTAAAAAAGGAAAGCTGACTGACTGATCTATATCAACGCACAGTTCAAATCATGCAGATAGCTATTATGACATATTATGTAGCCATCCGCTAAGAAAGTATTTTTGAAAATTCCGCAAGTCCGACTCGCACTTGGCTGATTTTTGTAATTTAGCGGTAATTCCATAGCCTTGGTCGCGTATTAGGTAGGTATTAGGTACCTCGTGTATAGAGCTTCGCTGGCGGCTCGTTAGTTATTCAATGGCTCTTCAAACACAACTGACTGACGCGGACGGTCTAATTTTATCGTTTAGCTCTTTGATCATTTTTATATGAATATTAATGATTTACCGAATACCTAAAATGGGATACCTACCTAATAACTACTCAACCCATGGCCCATGCCCTAATACTATCGAGTACAGTACGCGGCAGAAAATAATGTGCATCGACCTTTAGAAAGAGGTAGCTGTTTTGTAGAGCATTGTCTATCTCGTCGAGACCGACAAAACGTCATACGTATGAGTGACAGAGACAACGCTCTACAAAGCCGAAATGTCATTCAGGCCGAAGTAGTGACGGTTCACGAGACACAGCCCGCTGACAGATGGAGGGACGGACGGACGGGCGGGCGGACGGACGGAGAGCGGAGTCTTTAATAGTGCCCCATTGGGCAGTCCCTTCGGGTAGGGGATAGTTTCGTCAGGTCTTCGAATGTGTTATTTACTTATTAGAATGCTTAAAATAGGTACGTCTACCTAACTAACCTAACCTAATGTTATCTTTAGAATTATTTTGAACGTATTTTTTACTCATAATATATTTTGAAGTGCAACTCATTTCTGCCTACCATTTACTCTCGGCACAATTTAATAAATAAATTAACACATTTTACGTTTTAAATTAAAGCAAAGTTTTAATTAGGCAACGTTGCTATTAAAAAATGCAAGCGCAAAAAAATTTACTGAAAAATATTTTCAGAAATATTTTTATAATTTATTTCAAAATAAATTAAGTTACACTTAGCTTAGCTTTGAAGCGGTGCTTACCTAGTGGTTCTGACGACCCTGGCTCAGTGGTAAGCGCTTTAGTCTTGTTAGTGGGAGGTCCCGGGTTCGATGCCCGGCAGGGGTTTTTTTTTTTTTTAAATAATATTAGCCATGTTAAATGACTAATATTCCCCTTTCCTCTCCAATTAAGCCAAATTTCAGCCCGATCCGTCCAGTAGTTTTAACTGTGCGTTGATAGATCAGTCAGTCAGTCAGTCAGTCAGTTACCATTTCCTTTTATATATTTAGATTATAAATTTCAAATGAGCCTCTGCCGGGAATCGAACCCGGGAGCTCCCAAGTCCACAGTGCTCACCAATGCCCCAGAGAGCCTTTGTTAATTGAAGCTTGGTTGGTTAATAAGGTTACCAGTTCAAAAACATCATTATAGGCTGAAGTATGCACACAGACAGTAATAATTATTTTCAAAGAGCCCTACAAAATAAAATTATATATATTTTTAATTTTTTTTACGCTTTATTCTGAGTGTTTAATTAGGGAACATCATAGTTTTATTTATGAACTGACTATCTTTTTCCCACGATTCAAATTGAAATTTATTTATTTCAAGATTCACCGATTCATTTTTTGCGCAGAGGATCAGCCTGGCTGTCCAGCGCGGAAATGCAGCCAGTATTCTTGGCACCATTCCACGCGGGCATGATTTGTGTAGTAAACTAGATCCACGTGGAGTTGGGTCTAAAAAATCCCGTGGGAATCTTGATTTTCTTGAATAAGTATCTTAAATTTTTATAATATAAAAAAATAAATAAACGAATTTGTAGTTTTTGAGGTCAAACCTTGATTCTTTGAACTTCCGAAATGTGTCTCTACAGTCTACACCGCTTTTGGGACGCATATCGCCTTAATCAAGTAAGTAGGTACCTAGTACAAGAAAGAAAAAACTCCGTTTACGGGTAAGTAATACTGTACTAATTAACGTTTTTGGGTCGCACTCATTTTTATTAGTCGAATCATCATTTCTTTTTTGTCATTGGCGTGACTCCAAATCTACAGAATGCATCCACAATAGGAGTCTCATTCATCATCATCATCATGATCACCGCCAGCCCACTACTGAGAACTGGTCTTCTCTCAGAATGAGAAGGATTTAACTTTGGGCCATAGTCCGCCACGCTGGCCAAGTGGGTATTGGCAAACTTCACGCACCATTCAGAGCATTACGAAGAACTCTTAGATGTACAGGTTTCCTTACGATGTTTTCCTCCACAGATAAAGCGATACTAACTCCTAAAAGTTAGAGGTGCGAAGTGTGCCGAGAACCGAACCCCAGACACACCGACTAGGAGACCGAACATCTTAATCACAAGCCTATTTTAAGTTTTTTTTAAATAAAGAATATTAGCTAAGTTAATTGCTGACTAATATTCCCCTTTCTCCTCCAGTAAAGCTTGTGCTAGGAGTAGTTACGACAATAGTGCAACGGGTGGGATTTAAACCGGCGACCTTTCAGTTTTCAGTTCGCTCCTTTAACCGTTGAGCTATCGAGGCCTTTATATGTATATATATATATATATATATATTTTAATTCCTCTCCAACTAAGCGTCAAGCTTGTGCTAGGAGTAGGTACGACAATAGTGCAACGGGTGGGATTTAAACCGTCGACCTTTCGGCTCTCAGTCCACTCCTCTACCCGTTGAGCTATTGAGGCTTCCTATATATAACCTAGTTGCTTAAAAATAGGGCTAGCCAAAAAACGGACGTCTGCGTTACAGACCTAGTTCTAAAACCTCTACTGGAAGTTAATTTCTGCATAAGTCGGTCTTTTGTCCGCTCGACGCTTCCTGTGCCTCTGCATCCGTGTTCTGTGCCAAGGTGCTCCATTATTTCACTACCTAAGATCTCTTTATACTTAAAACTATGCGACACATTTTTCTTTACGAAGATACAATTTTTAGGGTTCCGTAGTAAACAAGGAACCCCTATGGTTTCGCCATGTCCGTCCGTCCGCCCGTCCGTCCTCGGTTAATCTCAGAGACTATTAGTGTACTCAAAACTATGCGACACATTTTTCTTTACGAAGATACAATTTTTAGGGTTCCGTAGTAAACAAGGAACTCTTATAGTTTCGCCATGTCCGTCCGTCCGTCAGTCCGTCCTCGGTTAATCTCAGAGACTATTAGTGCTAGAAATCTGTAATTTGGCATGGGTATAAATATTAATCACGCCGACAAAGTGGTGAAATAAAATTTTGATAAATATTTTTCTTTAGGGTAGCTCCCCTACATGTAAAGTGGGGATGAATTTTTTTTTCTCGTCTACCCCATAGTGTGGGATATCGTTGAATAGGTCTTTTAAAAATACTGTGGGCGTGGGAACATCATTTTTCGATTTCTAGATCCGTTTGTAAAATATGATGTTTTAAATTGCTAATTTTTATTGGCGTCAAGTGTCCCCCCCCCCCCCCCCTTTAAAAAATATATAAATGCTAGTATATAGGAACGTGAAAAATTCACAGCAGTAGTATATATAATCAATTTTAAAGGAAAACTATCATGTTTAAGTAGGGTTCACAGGTTAAGGAGTTATATCTGTTTTTCGAAGATTGTGACTACGGAACCCTACACTGCGTGTGGCCCGCCACGCACTTGGCCGGTTTTTTTATTGTCGTGTGTGGTGGCGCACTCTTGGGAACGCCTATGTCCAGCGGTGGACGCAAACAGGCTGATTGATTGAAATGAAATGAAATGAAATGATTGAAATGAAATGATTTATTTGTTTTAAAAGGTCTTTTTAAAATTGTGCCAGGGACCCTGAAGTAAGTTTGCAAAACCTGTATCTCAGGGTCCCCGCTCTCCCTCCTCCATCATTAACAAATAAACACTTATACAAAACTAAATTTAGTGATATGGTATGAATATGAAACTTATTGATTGATTGATTGATTTCCATATTATCTGATGAATTCCATTGGCCTGTCTCAATGATATTAGAAATCTTTTTCTTCTAATATCATTGGCCTGTCTAGAGTATATTATGCTGCGCCGTACGATTATTATTATCAACCAGTGAAACGTACCTTTAGGATATTCTGTGCTTTAGGTATATACCTACTACGGATTAAAAATAATATGTTGTAGGTACAGTATTAAAAACTTCGTACTTATATCGCACGTGAACATTTAAAATTAACTCGACGCCGCTTTTGAAGCGATTAAAACTTTCGCCTCGATTTTTATTGACAAAAAATTTGATTTTCAAAAATATTTAAAGTATAAAAGTAGGTACTAGATGATGCCTGCGACTTCGTTCGCGTAAATATTAGGTTTTCTGTTAATCCTGTGGGAGCTCTTTGATTTTCCGGGATGTAAAATAGTGTCCAGGGTGCAAGCTAAATTTCTATCTAAATATATATATATAAAAGGAAAAGGTGACTGACTGACTGACTGACTGACTGACCTATCAACGCACAACTCAAACTACTGAACGGATCGGGCTGTAATTTGCCATGCAGAATGCAGATAGCTATTATGACGCAGGCAGCCTAAGAAAGGATTTTTAAAAATTCAAACCCTAAGGAGGTGAATTAGTGGTTTGTGTAGTCCACGCAGACGAAGTCGCGAGCATAAGCTAGTATAATATATTATGTTTTAGAAATCTCCCGCATCCCAAAAGCGTACCCTATCAACCAGCAAAATTGTTTTGCAGTGGAATTTATAGAATGCATTTTAGAAATCTCCCGAATGCATATTTATTTTTCCTATCAATCAAATATAATGTTCATGGAATTTGGAACATCCTACTTACAGCATAAGTTTTACCATTAGATTTAGAAAAACCGGCACGCGTTTTTTATATCTAGATTCTAGATCATTGAAAATTAAGATGTTAAAGATTTTGCAATGCTCATAAAGGTAAAAAATATATTTTAAAAGGATCTGCAATGTATTGAAAAAAACATTTTTAGGGTTCCGTACCCCAAAAAGGAAAAATGAACCCTTATAGGATCACTTTGTTGTCTGTCTGTCAGTCGGTCTGTCAAGAAAACTTATATACTTCCCGTTGACCTAGAATCATGAAATTATCATTTGTCATTAAAAAATAGTTAAATTGTGTTCATGAAAAAATAATTAAGTAGGTAGGTAAGTATTAGGTATTTTCAATTCTCAAAGTGAGATTAATATACCAAGTGGGGTATAATATGAAAGGGCTTTACCTTTAGATTCTAAAACAGATTTTTATTTATTTTTACGCATAATAGTTTTTGATTTATCGTGCATAATGTCGATAAAATACGACTGTAGTACGGAACTCTCGGTGCGCGAGCTTGACTCGCATATAGCCGGTATTTTTAGGGTTCCGTACCTCAAAAGGAAAAACGGAACCCTTATAGGATCACTTTGTTGTCTGTCTGTCTGTCTGTCTGTCTGTCCGTCTGTCTGTCAAGAAACCTACAGGGTACTTCCCGTGGACGTAGAATCATGAAATTTGGCAGGTAGGTACATCTTATAGCTGACATTTGGGGAAAAATCTGAAAACCGCGAATTTAGGGTTAGATCACACAAAAAAAAAATTGTGGTCATGAACTAATAATTAGTTCTTTCAACTTTCGAAGTGAGTGACTATATCAAGTGGGGTATCATATGAAAGGTCTTCACCTGTACATTCTAAAACAGATTTTTATTTATTTTTATGCATCATAGTTTTTGAATTATCGTGCATAATGTCGATAAAATACGACTATAGTACGGAACCCTCGTTGCGCGAGCCTGACTCGCACTTGGCTGGTTTTTTTGTTTTGAGAGCTTATCGCTATGGCTACGCTATTCATTAAAGCTCGATAAAGTATTCTGATACTTAAAATAATAAAACGAATATTTTCCAACATGACAAGTACCTCAGCCATTAAAATGAAGCCTTCACTGAAAGTAATTAGATCTTATCTAGATGTAATAAAATATTGTATTGTACCTACGTACCATTGTGTTACTAATTAGTCACAGTTAATTAATGATATTTTTAGAAATACTTAGGTATTAATTTTATAAAAGCATGTTTTGGTGACGATATTTCAATTTTTACAAGTAGGTAAGTATTTAATGACTACTTATATTTCCTGACTTGCCTTATAAAGTGGGTAAAACATGATTCCAAACGGCCAACCTTTTTTTTTTTTTTTTTTTTTTTTTTTTTTAATTTCATTGAACTTTGGAAATCTAAAAATTCGAAACAACTCACAGCTTTCCATCTGCAGCTTGCACTCCTGCGTGTCATGGGGGTAGATGAGGAAATTCATGGCGCAGCTCAGCTTCAGGGTGAGCTTCACCATGTAGAGGATGGTCTTGTCCTTGTACAGCCACACGTAGTGGTTGGGGATGGTCATGGTCTGGAAGGTGACGGACTTGGCGTTCTTGAAGAAGGAGTCCGGTCTCCACATCTGCTTCAGCCAGTCGACTTCCAGCAGCCTGGTGACATAGTGAGAACAACAATTACATACGAGCATTTCTGAATTTTGTATTAACTATTTCAAAAAAAAAAACCGGCCAAGTGCGTAGGTACTCGAGTACCTACTCGAGTAATTTTTTCGACATTTTGCACGATACATCAAAAATTATTATGCATATAAAAATAAATAAAAATCTGTTTTAGGATATGAAAGTAAAGCCCTTTCATATGACAGGTACTCCACTTGGTATAATATTAATCTTACTTTGACAGTTGAAACTACTAATTATTTATTCATGAACACATTTTAATTTTTTTTTTTTGATGTAACCACAAATTCATTTCGTTACTTACTTGTTCTATACATTGTTCTATATTGTTAGCTCGTTGAACTCTTTTCCACTGGAGCTAAAATTAGCTCATCTTAGCTCTATTGGAAAAGAGTAGGTACAAAGTTATACTACGTAAGTTCGATTAGTTTTTTTTTTTTTTTTTTTTTTTTTTTTCTTCTATTAGTTAACATTCTCAGTCGACAAGCCATGAAACGAAGAGATGGTAGGAACGAAACGACATTCCGAACCAGCAGTAAATTATTTGACGATTCAAAATTGTAATTTTATTTTATTATTGTATATACCTACATTTATTCTAACTCTATTCTGTTAAAATAGTTTAATTATAATTTTAAGTAATCTCTTTTGGCCTTCTGTTATACCTAGATTTAAATTTAAATAATAATTATGTATTTACGCTGTTGATTACTTTCAAATAAACAAAAATAAAAAAATAAAATAAAAATAAAAGCACTTGTAAAGTTCACTTGAATAAAAAAACCGGCCAAGTGCGAGTCAGGCTCGCGCAATGAGGGTTCCGTACTACAGTCGTATTTTTTCGACATTTTGCACGATAATTCAAAAACTATGATGCATAAAAATAAATAAAAATCTGTTTTAGAATGTACAGGTGAAGACCTTTCATATGATACCCCACCCCAGACGGACAGACAGACAGACAGACAACAAAGTGATCCTATAAGGGTTCCGTTTTTCCTTTTGAGGTACGGAACCCTAAAAATATTCTTTTCGATACCAACAGAAACCAGTAGGTACCTACTTCAGGTGACGATTTAAAAATAAATTCAAACTTGGAAAAAAGTAGATGCGACGCCTTTATTTTTCTAATTTCGAATTTTTTAATTTAAGAGAGCAGAGTTCATGGCCTGAATATAAAAGTTGTCTGAAGAAAGGCGAATCTTAATCACCTGTATTCAGTCGTCATGTTCTCCGGCAGTCGGAGGCGAAAGTCTTTCCAGGTTTGAGCGAAAAATATGTCTGCTGCGTAGGTCTGAAACAAAACAAATAGGTACCTACTCAACAAATAGCAAATACGAGTAGCTACTTCATAAACTAGGCAATGCTTTTATGTCATTTATTCAAAACTAGCTGTTGCCCGCGAGTTCGTCCGCGTCCTGCGGGAATTGTATTTTCCCGTGGATTTCCCAAAAAAAAATCTTTCATATTTGTATGAATTTTCCTTTTATATATTTAGATATAGATAAGTAGATAGAAGATAGATGTTACAGCTAACCTTATCTAATTAGTAATTATTGTTAAAATCATGCCTGCGTGGAATGGTGATAAAAATACCGGCTGTAATTTGCGCGATCCTTTGCGCAATAAATGTCACCAGATGATGCTATGAACCGCGGTTAAATGCCTCGCAATTTTATAGGACTAATGGAGATTACGAATGCACTTCCGTCATCAGAGTTGTATCCGTCAATCTTTGAGAATACCAGCGATTATCTACGATCTGAGGGTTCCGTAGTACAATCGTATTTTATCGACATTTTGCACGATAAATCGAAAACTACTTACTAGATCTCGTTCATACCAATTTTCGGTGGAAATTTGCATGTACATCGTATATTTTTTTAAGTTTTATCATTCTCTTATTTTAGAAGTTACAAACTTCAATATCATTTTTGAAGACCTATCCACAGATATGAGTTTGATGAAAAAAAAAATTGAGTTTCAGTTCTAAGTATGGGGAACCCCAAAATTTATTGTTTTTTTCTATTTTTGTGTAAAAATCTTAATGCGGTTCACAGAATACATCTACTTACCTACCAAGTTTCAACAGTATAGCTCTTATATAGTTTCGGAGAAAAGTGGCTGTGACATACGGTAGGACAGACAGACAGACAGACATGACGAATCTATAAGGGTTCCGTTTTTTGCCATTCGGCTACGGAACCCTAAAAAGGAACGTATTTTGTCGGACTCGGATCGGATGAGTTCGTAACCGCCGTAAAACTCTATATTTATGCCTTAGCGCATGGCAGTGACTGATGATGTGTAGAGACGTTTCCGCATCCTCTTGACAGAGCCTTCGTACACACATAAGTACCCGTAGTACAAGATTTTACGTCTCACCAAACCAAACCAAATTCGAGAGTCGAAATACTTCCGCGTTACAGTAAACTGGATCTTAATTGCCTTGTTTTAAAGCTCAAGTTTGTCTACACTTCTACAGCCAGCGCTCCAAGCGGAAACATTGCGAAATTAAAATCAGTGGCATTGAATATTTGACTTCAATTCAAGGCTGTTTAGGGTCCATTTTACTGTAACGCGGAAGTATTTCAACTCTCGAATTTGGTTTCGTTTGGTGAGACGTAAAATCTTGTACTACGGGTACAGTGTCTTGAAGCTTCAGGTTGAACATAAATTGTGTCTGTTCAAGCCACAGTGTCCTGTTAATGCCCGCACTAGTGTGCATAATAAGTACCGTTCTCGGCCAAAAGTAATGTACATCGACCTTTAGACGGAGATAGCCTTTAGCAAATTTGTAGAGCACTGTCTCTGTCGTTGAGACCGACAATACGTCATATAGGTATGAGTGACAGAGACAACGCTCTACAAAGCCGAAATATCATTCTAAAGGCCGTTACTTTTGGCTGCGTACTGTAGGTACTTACTGGCTTAGTTTCCTTTCAGACTATCATTTCAATGGATCAGCCTCTGAGCTATAAGTACTAAGTAGAAATCTAGCTTTAATAATTGCGGTTGCAAATTCTTTCCGCGAGCTTCGCAATTTTCCGCGTCGTAGATCAAAAGGGGTCGTGAAATGCCTATTCATAAAGAATTCTAGTTTCAGGAGACAAAAACTGAAAAGTCGATTGTTCGTCGACTTATTGGCAAGCATTTAGGGAAAGAGAACGCAAACCCCATGCGAAGTCCAAGGAAGCCTTTATCTAAATATATAAAAGGAAAAGCTGACTGACTGACTGACTGACTGATCTATCAACGCACAGCTCAAATTACTGGCCAGATCGGGCTGAAGTTCGGCATGCTATTATGACGTTTGCATCCGCTAAGGAAGTATTTTTGAAAATTAAAACCCTAAGGGGGTGAAATAGGGGTTTGAAATTTGTGTTGTCCACGCGGACGAAGTCGCGAGCGTAAGCTAGTAATATATAAGAGGAAAAGCTGACTGACTGACTGACTGATCTATTAACGCACAGCCTAAACTACTGGACGGATCGGGCTGAAATTTGGCATGCAGATAGCTATTCTGACGTAGACATCCACTAAGAAAGGATTTTTAAAAATTTTAACCCATAAGGGGGCAAAATAGAGGTTTGAAATTTGTGTAGTCCATTAGTGAGTTATATAGTTAGTTAGTAGTGCCACAGGGGCCATATAATATGTATATATATTTTTAATTGAATATGTTATAATATGGCGTCTGTGGCTGTATGGCGATATTATCAAACATGAAAAAATTACTTTTTAGTTTGTTGTTTGGCACGGCATACTTGTTTAGATTTTATTATTTCCACTTGACACTACACTTAAAATTATTTTTTTAAATAATATGCTTCGTCTGCTTGATATTCAGGTCAAGTTTGAGATACTTAAGTATGACATTTCAAATTCTCGTGTACTGATTTTCACTAAAGTTGAAGCAGTATTTAATAATGTTTTCCGTTGAAAATTAAAGAGAAAAGTCGCTAAATCCGTACTCAAGGAGAATTCTAGTTGGAATTGGAACAGACAAAATCTGAAAAGTCGACCTTCACAGACTTGCACTTAGAAAGTCTTGCAAAAGTAAAAGTTTAATGTGTGCGCTTAAAATTATTAATTAAAAAGCATCTCTAAGAAAGAGTTCAAATTGAATTCAAAGCTAAATTTCGGTAGGAAAAGCATTCCGAACTAGTGGTAGATGCATTTGACGATCCAAAAGTACTTGTAAAAGTTTAATTGAATAATAAATATCAATTTGTCACTTTTCATACTAAGTAGTAATATTTATTTAAAGAGCTCGTCGGGAATAATAATACCACATAATACCGAGTAAGGTATTCTACATGTAGCAAAGGTTTCAATGAAAAATTCTTGCCTAACGAGAAAATTCGCAAATTGAGCTTGAAATAATAAATAATAAATAAAAAATATTCTTATTTATTTTATTAGTTTTATTCATTGATGTTGGAATCCCCCTTATTAGACGATAGGAGGTTTTATTTGCAGAGTACGTTAATTTCTAAAACGCATACCATAAGGCCGTCATTTATCAATGAAAATGATTCCCCTTATACAGCTGGTCTTATAACCGGTGTTTATATGGGGTTTTCAAATGGGTGAATGAACAAATTTTTCAAAATCTACGCTTGTTCTAGTCTTCTTGTCCGGAAATCCCTTAAAATCAGTTGATCCGCCTGAGATCGTTTACTTACTATTAATTTTATTCATATCACAAAAATATTAATAACCTAATGGATAATATCAAAGCTGAAAAGGCCAAGTAGCCTTAGCGATTTCTCGTTTCTTTACATTCAAAATGATGGTCCTAATAAATGCCACATTTCTTTTGCTTTAGGTACGTCTATCTTGCCCTATTTTTAGACTGCATCATTACTTTAAAAAGCAATGATGTTTAAGTAGTTACAATACTTTTTGAGCCTGTGAGCACTTGAAAAAGTTTACTTGGATAAAAATATATTATATTCTGTCTAAGGAACAAACTAAGTAGGTAAGCTCAATTTAGCAAAAGTCGAGATTTCATTTTTTTACTCGAGATAATTATTACTGAAAACCATAGTTTTTTTTCATTTTGCATATTCTTTAAACGTTAACTAAATTTGAATATGGCCAGTATTTTACTTTTTATCAAATTCGAAATAAGTAGGTAGGTACTATACCTTTGTCGCATTCATCAGTCTATTTTAATGCTATCTGCAAAAGTGGGGGACTTGAAAGAGCGTATTTTGATTTTGTTAAGACGTAGATAAGACACAGTTAAAACAAGACAGATTGATGTAACAGACAAAAATCTGCCTCGTTTAACTTTAAGGCTGAAATCTATACTTTGACTTTGCTCAGACATCAGACACGGTTAAACCATATCCTATCTTACGGCTGGCCATAGATTCAGAAATGAGGAAATCCGTAGGAGTAGCAGAGTCACCGACATAGCTCAATGGGTCGCGAAGCTAATAGTTTGAAAAACCGATTCATCTTGGCTTGGGGTGTTAGAATAGCGGCCTCGCACAGGACAGCGCAGCGATGGAAGACCCCTTACCAGATACACAGACGACATCAAACGAGTCTGTGGGAGCCCCAGGATGACGGCGGAGTAAAACCGTGGAAAGTACAGGAGATCCTTATGTCCAGCAGTGGACCTCTATCGATTGATGATGATGATGACTCAGGATATACAGTTTTATAACCTTACCATGGAGTTCTCATCGATGGAGTCCAGCCCCATGACGGTGACGTGGAAGTTGACGATGGTGGGCTGGTCATCCTTCTTGGGCGGTCGCATCTTGTCGTAGAGGCGAGGGTCCTCGGGCAGGAGATCCTGGAAGGCCACCAGCGTTGACCTGGGCATATTGTGACAAACATACCAATTTTATTTATATGCAAATAGGCACTTCGGTCTAAGTTTAAAGTCGCTCAGCGAGCTTTGGAGAGGGTTATGTATATTCCTCAGTGCTTGAAGAGCAAAATTTTCGAACAGTGCGTGTTGCCAGTGATGACATGGATCCGAGACATATGGTCGCTAACTATGGGCCTCATAAGAAAGCTCACAGTCACTCAGCGGGCGATGGAGAGAGCTACCCTTGCAGTATCTCTACGTGATCAAATCAGAAATGAAGAGATCCGTATCGAGAACTAGCATAACCGACTTAGCTCAACGGGCTGCGAAGCTGAAGTGGCAATGGGCACTGGCAATGGCACATATTTCGTAAAACCGATAGACGTTGGGGTACCAAGGTGCTGGAATGGCGACTTAGCACCGGAAGACGCAGCGTTGGAAGACCCCCCCCCCCACTAGGTGGACGGACGACATCAGACGAGTCGCAGGGAGCCGCTGGATTCAGACGGCGCAAGACCGTGGCGTGTGGAAGTCCCTACAACAAACCTATATCCAGCAGTGGACGTCTATGGTTGTTGATGATGATGATGATGATGTTATTGAGTCTCTCTGAAGGAGAAGATTAGAAATGAAGAGATCCGCAGAAGAACCAAGGTCACTGACATAGCCCAAACCATCAGCAAGTTGAAGTGGCAATGGGCACATAGAAGGAGCGTAGGTCGCTGGAGCCGGTAAGTTCTAGAGTGGAGATTGCGAATAATCAAGCGTAGTGTATGTGGGACGCCCTCCAGCATGATGAACCGACGATATAAAGAGGCTGGCGGGAAGTGGCTGGATGAGGAAGGCTTTGGACCGCGTGTGGTGGCGCTCTTTGAGGAAATGTTCTCCATAATGTTTTCAAAGGTGTTTGAAGTCTGTCAATCCGCTGTTGGCCAGCGTGGTGGATGGCCAAACCCTTCTGATACCGAGAGGAGACTCGTCTCTGTAGTGAGCCGGCTATGGGTTGATCATGATGATTTCTCCGTGCGTGTTATGTGTACGTCAGACCCAGAAAGGGGAGACAGACTCATAGGCACAAGGATTAGATAGAAATAATTTGTAGGGAGTCAAGAAGGCGCCCCGGGAAAGAGTCACCGAGTAAGTACCGAACGTGCGCCCTTCCGTGCTTCGGCCCATATAACCGCGAGGTTGGTGGCGCCATGGGAGGTGGTGTGGTGGTTTGTCTCCTCCGTGCCTCTCGGGGAACATGTTAAGCCGTCGGTCCTAAATATTACCACTAACATTGTATTTGTGGTTACATCACAAAAAGTATTAAAATGGTGGTTAAAGTGGAGTTATTATATGAAAGGGCTTTATTCTCAAACAGATTTTTATTTATTTGTATGCATTTTAGTTTTCGATTTATCGTGAATTTTTTTGAAAAATACGTTTGCAGGACGGAACCCTCGGTGCGTGAGTCTGACTCGCACTTGGCCGGTTTTTATCTAATCTTACTACTCAAAATCGAGCTTTAGTCACTTCTTGGTACTTACTGTGCATAGCAAAGATCGCCTGCACCGAGCCACAGGCGAATCAGTAGCAAGGACATCCATAGAATCTTTCCCGCGGCCATTTTCACTTAAATCACGCTTCTAATTTATTATTACTACATATTCATTCAATTAATAATTTAAGAAACTAGTTTTTAACCAAATAATTAAAAGAAAATACATTAAAAAAATTCCACTCCAATTTCGTTAAATTAAAACTATATTTTCCTATCTATATTTTGTCATTTGTCCATCATAATTAGGCTGAAGATGTAACGCCCGTTGCCTCAATTTTTTTTTTGAGAAAATTAAAAAATTAAAAGTTTGTAACTCCGCCGCTTTGACAGCAGCCGTCGAAAGCGCGCGAAACAGTGATGGCGGACGTGAAAAAAATGGTTTTTGAAATATTTTGCACATGCGTGATGAAGTATGCAGGAATTTCATTAAAATACTAACTGACAGACTACTGGTCTAGGCATCGGCTTTCCGGGTTCGCTGTTCGATCCCGGGCACGCATCTCTAACTTTTCGGAGTGTGCACTTAAAGCAATTAAATATCACTAATTGAAACCTCGTGGGGAAACCTGTACACCTGAGAATCCTCGTAATATTTTCTAAGAGGTGCAGTGAAGTCTGGCAATCAGCTCTTGGTCAGCGTGGTGGACGATACCCTACACCCTTCTCATTCTATGAGGACATCCGTGCTTTGTAGTGGGCTTGCGATGTACCTATTGATGATGATGATGAAAACTATCGCTAAGCGCTCAGATGCTGTCTGTCTGTCAGCGTGCAGCGTGCTGTATCTCGTGAACCGTAAAAGATACAGAGTTACAGATTTCGTAGTGTGTATTTTTATTGCCGCTTTATTGCAAATCCATATTAATATCATAAACGCGAAAATAAGTCTGTCTGTCTGTCTGCTTACGCTGCCCAACAGTGTAACCGATTTTGATACAGAGTTAGTTTACATCCCGGGGAAGGTTGCTCTTTATCCCGGAAGACTAAAGAGTTCCCACGGGATTCTCCTCGGAAGTCATAAGTTCTTACCCAAGTTGCAGCCGCCGAGTGCCCTCGGTGCCCTAGCACTGGTCTCGCGGAACATGTACTATAGTCTGTAGTGACGAATATACGAATAAGGTACCTATGCTATTACTATACTCGCAGCGTTTCTTTGGCCGCAGCAGTCCTTCCCCTACGTAACAAGTGTTACAATACTTAATAAAAATTAAAAAATGGTTCCCATGCAAATTAAAAAACGCACACACTTGCACGATGCACGATGGTTCGAAACCCTTCGTGTGCGAGTCCGACTCGCACTTGCCCGGTTTTTATGTACCTATTTACGTTAATAACACGTTAATATTTGATACAGGCTATTTTTGGCAAAATATTAATGAATTTTTGACAAAGCTTTTTGTGTAGACGGTCCTTCGCCCGCGTGTGCCAAATGTTCGTTTGAAAAAATTGGAAAACACGTCTATTGAAATGAAAAATTGAGGGATTTTGATTTCCTTTTGAAATGTAGGTACAAGAATCGGATCTCCATTTATAGAACGTTCATTATGAAAGAATTTTTATATCAATAAGTAGATATCTACTTACGTACGGCTGCTCTTCATAATCATCATCATCATGATCAACCCATCGCCGGCTCACTACAGAGCACGGGTGTCCTCTCAGAGTGAGGGAGTGAGATGTGTACAGTCAACCAATCCGATTTTCAAAACCTTCCGGTGCTAATAATAATAGGTATAATATAATAATCCTTGAGAGCTCCTGCAGTCAGCACTCGAAATTGTAGACGAGTATATACCTAGGAGACACAATCCAAGGTAGGTCCAATTTCGAGAAAGAGATCAGCCGCCGAATCCAACTCGGTTAGGCAGCGTTCAGGAAGCTTCGAGACCTAGTGCTTGAAGACCAAAGTCTTTGAACAGTGCGTGTTGCCAGTGATGACATAATGGATCCGAGACATAGTCGCTAACTATGGGCTTCATAAGATAGCTCAGAGTCACTCAGCGGGCGATGGAGAGAGCTATGTGAGGAGTTTCTTTACGTGATCAAATAAGAAATGAAGAGATCCGTAGGAGAACTAGAGTAACCGACATAGCTCAACGGGTTCAGAAGCTGAAGTGGTAATGTGTAGGGCACGTAGTTCGTGAAACCGATAGAGGACGGACGATACGGACGACGCTGGGAGCCGCTGGATTCAGGCGGCGCAAGACCGTGGCGTGTGGAAGTCCCTACAAGAGACCTATGTCCAGCAGTGAACGTCTATCGGTTGATGATGATAACGATGAAAACTTGCACCTATTGGTTGTAAAATAGTTGAACTTGACCTAAATCGGTACATCATATTGGATACTTGTCCCATCTCTGGGAGGGGGGTATCTTGTAATACCTCGCCTATTATTGGCTCAGCATCGAGGCTCGCCGCTGCCTCACTTGAGCACGCTTGCCGGATTTCAAAATTAAGTGTATAGAGATGTTGTTACCACAGTTGTCTAGTTAGAGGAGCACAAAGAATCAGCTTGGCAGTTCAGTGCGGAGCTGCAACCACCATTTGATGAGAGCTTTGACTTGGACAGTATAAAATCTCGATCGCAATCACCTATGATTGGTTGATGCTCGCTTTATTAATAAATAATAAATAAATAAATAATATTGGCTACAATGTATTGTTGCAACAAAAATAACATCAATTCAGCGACAACGATTGCGATTGTAATAATGATTGATGCAGGTTTTACGGAATCGAGCAGCCAGCAGGGCGATTGTCTAAAACCTGCATCAATCATTATTACAATCTCAATTGTTCTGATTGGCTGAATTTGTGCGATTCTTGTTGCAACAATGCATTGTGGCCAATAGTGAGCGAGCATTAACCAATCAGAGCTGATTGCGATCGTGACATTGTAGCTGTCAAACAACCGCGGTAGAGCCATTCATTGTGTGTCAAGGATTTCCGCAAAGTAACCCTTGCTTCTATACAATATAACCTCTTAGTTATAAGATGTGATGTGTGGCACAATTTAAGAAATAAACGTATTAGTATTTTCTTTCTTTCTTTTTCTATTAAAAACGTCGTAAAAGGTTGTAAAATCATCTCTCAGGTAGTCCTAAATATGTAATAATATGATATAATGTGAGTCGTCCCGTTCGTCTCTGCGTGCTCAAGGGGCGACGACGCTGCGCTCTCAAGGAGTCAGCCACCCGCAACTGGCTCCCGAATAAGAAACATTTGTCGCTTCGATATTTCAGAAAATAATATTGGTACACATACTTTAGTTTTTCTTAGCTGATATAAAGGATAAACAAATCGCAGAAATCTTCTCGGAGAAACGCGTAATCGACGCGATCTGTCCGGTCCTTTAGTCCTTCAGGCCTTAGGATTTTTACTCAAGTCACAGAATATAAATAATAGTACTAACGTAGCTCAAGTATCATAATTTCATTGTCAGTTTGCGGTCTGTCCGTATGTCACAGCCACTTTTTTCCGAAACTATAAGAACTATAACTGTTAAAACTTGCTAAGTAGATGTATCTGTGAACCGCATTAAGATTTTCACACAAAAATAGAAAAAAAAAACAATAAATTTTGGGGGTCCCCATACTTAGAACAGAAACTCAAATATTTTTTATATTTACATCAAACCCATACGTGTGGGATATCTACGGATAGGTCTTCAAAAATGATACTGAGGTTTCTAATATCATTTTTTTCTAAACTGAATAGTAGTAATAGCGCGAGAGACACTTCCAACACTAAACACTCAACTAAAATGTGTGTGTGCCCCCCCCCCCCCCACTGTAACTTCTAAAATAAGAGAGTATATGCTAAGTAGTTTTCTTAATAAACACCATAAATTCAGTAGTAGATATGCTAACTAAGTGCCCATAAATTATTTTTCAAGCCGAAAAATAAAGGTTATAGACAGGACTGACAGACGAACAAAATTTTTTTTTTTTAAAGAATATTAGCCATGTTAAATGACTAATATTCCCCTTTCCTCTCCAACTAAGCGTCAGGCTTGTGCTAGGAGTAGGTACGACAATAGTGCAACGGGCGGGGTTTGAACCGTCGACCTTTCGGTTTTCAGTCCACTCCTTTACCGGTTGAGCTATTGAGGCTTCAAAAATGGTTGTATTTCGCTGCATTTCCAATGTCTAGAAGCATTTAAGATAATCAGATCCATAGAATAATATACAGACCGTGATAGAATAGAATAGAATAGAATAGAATAGAATGTTTTTTTATTCATGTAAACTTTTTAAAAGTGCTTATGAATAGTCAGGTAGTTTTAATTTACCACTGGTTCGGATATAGTGTGGATAAAGGTAGTGTGGTGCAAAACAAGGTCCCAATAAAAATCTTCTAATATCACTTAAAACAACTTTATTTGAGTTTGTACATTGGTATAGATATTAATTTTTTTTATTAATTATTAACATTATTACAATGAATAGTGGTACAAAAATGTATCACAATTTCAATTATTTTGTGTACCTGATACAAAATAATTAACTTAAATTACTTATTTCTAACTATAAGTCCCACAAATTGCTATTGCGCTGGAACCATGTCTCATTAACATCAAAATGATGTCATTTTGACGTCAGCCGAAATGAAAATATACCATCAACTCGAAACTTCAATCTAGTGCTGACGTCACTAAAATGGCGGCCACGCGCATTAGCAATTTGCGGGACTTATATAATATACTGATGTTAAATATAATTTGTTTCTTATTTTCTAACGAGATTACTTTTATCATCCATTAAACTTAGTTGTACTTCGATATCAGAATTCCTTTTGCCTTTGAAACTGTCTTCTATGTCTTGAAGAGTACGGTCTTTCGTCTCTGGCAACATCGCATACATGACCAACAAACATACTGTTAAGGTAGCAGAATAGACTAGGAAAGCACCTTCTACGCCTATAGAGGAGTAAAAATGGGGTGCCGTTTTCATTGAAACAACGAAAGCAGGGGTTAAAAATGAAGTGGATAACGTTGATCCTAGGCTTCTATATGTCAAAGGGAATACTTCACCACAAATCACCCAGTTTAAAGGTACTAAGCCTAAACAAAATGATACACTATAAAAAACCATCAAAGTCATAGGTACTGTATCCAATAACCAAGTCTGAGTAATAATCTCGGCTTTCCTCAAGTAAACAAAAGCAGATATTAAAGCAAGAGACAATACTGTCATCGCACCACTAGTAAATAAAATTGTTCGTCTTTTAACAGTTTTAAGTAAAAATATAGCAAGCAAAGCGCAAATTGTCCTTAACATATCTATTACAGTAAACTGCCATGCGACATCTTTAGCATCACTCTTATCCAAAACTGCTTGTAAAATTTGGTTTCCATATGCCGGCACCATATGTGCACCCCCAAATTCAAACACAATTAACATACATATAGCTATTATTAGCGGTTTGTAAAACTCTTTTTTCTTAAATATCCTCATTATAGTTTTAAGCGTATCCGTTATTGATTTGAAAATCCTGTTTATCTTGAACTCCTTTCTTACTTGTCTGTTCTTCCTCATTTCTGCTGACTGAATCTCTCTTTCTTGTGCCCTGATCATGGATTCTAATTCTTTTGTTTGCCCCTCGCCTTCCCCACGTACCCATCTGAAAGCTTTCTTAGCATCTTCAAATCTGCCTTTAGAAATTAACCAACTAGCTGATTCAGGGGATAAACTTATTATCACCATAGAAATTAAAGGGAATAAAGAACAGACTATAGCAGTATTCTTCCAAGACAAATACGCTCCCCAGATATGAGATAGCATAATTCCTAATCCTAAAGATATAGCGAAAGTTCCCAAAAATACTCCTCTGTATTTAGGTTCTGTATATTCTGCTACCAAGATGGCAGCTAAAGGTGTACGTAAGCCTAATGCAAGCCCGTGTAAAAATCTTGCGAGTAAGAAAAGTGGCACAGTGTTTCCTAGAACGAATACTATCCAGCCGAGTAACGCTGGGATGGTGCAGATGAGGTGAGACTTTTGTCTGCCGAAGCGGGTCATGAGGACTGGTGATATGAAGTTGCCGACGATGCCCATCACGCCTACTGCTGACCCTGGAACAGAGAAAGAATTCAAGTTAGTATATTAGATACACCTCGATGCAAAAAGAGAGTGGTATTTGGAGTTTTTGTACGTTCATAGGTTTTGAAAGATTGTAGCTAGTAGCTCCAAAAATACGTAACGGAAATTTCATTGTTTTTGACTGTTCAAGAGATAATTTATCCAAGATGGTCCTTAGCTATGTTTTGTCGAGGTTTAACTAATGAAGATCCCGATACTTTATAAGTTACCAGTTCTAGTGAACACAAATCTCTTCATTCAAGGTAACTTCTTCGTTTTTTTTTATTGGGCGACCCTCCTCACCAGTGATTTAAAATAATCGATAACAAGTTGACTTGACTGCAATCTCAACTGATGATAAGTGATGATGCAGTCTAAGATGGAAGCGGGCTAGCTTGGAAGGGATATGGCAATTTCCTTAAACCCATACACCTGATCGGTTTCTATAGGGCATCGTACTGAATAACTTGGCGGTATGGCTTTGCTGGCAGGGTGGTAACTAGCCTCGGCCAAAACCCACCAGAAACACATTAGTGCAGGAACAGCCTCAAAAGGAGAAGAACAATGAGGAGGTATTTACCTATCCAGGACGTGTCATGATCGGTCAGCGTGACGGGGCCCCCGTCGGCCTGGAGCTGCGCGAACAGCACAGCTGGGTAGCCGTGTGCGCAGCCGTGACCCACGATGTTCAGCGCTGCGCCGGATACCACGAACGCCTGGAACATTGGAGCAGAACATCTTAAAATCCTGACCATATTATAAATGAGAAAGCGTGTTTGTTTGTTGGTTTATTGGTTTATACTAGCTGATGGCCGCGACTTTATCCGCGTGGAATTAGGTTTTTAAAAATCCCGTGGGAACTCTTTGATTTTCCGGGATAAAAATTAGCCTATGTCACTCTCCAGGTCTTTATCTATACCCATGAAAAAAATAACGTCAATCCGCACACCGTTGCGACGTAATTGAAGGACAAACCAATAAACCAACAAACAAATACACTTTTGCATTTATAATATGGGAAGTGACAATATGGGTAGTGATTGGTTTGTTGGCTTGTTGGTTTGTCCTTCAATCACGTCGCAACGGAGCAACCGATTGACATGATTTTTTGCATGGGTATAGTTAAAAATCTGGAAAGTGACATAGGCTACTTTTTATCCCGGAGAATCAAAGAATTCCCACGGGATTTTTAAAAACCTAAATCCACGCGGACAATCAGCTAGTGTATACTAACGTACTTGTGGTAATACTAGTACTCTGGTGTACTTGCTTGCTACACGCTATTGATAATGGACATTATATGGGAGGAATCTACGTAAAATACAGTCCGCGACAGGTCGAGTTGGTTATCGGGGTATGAGACGCTCGCCCGCAATGGGTTACAGAGGGGGCTGAGCGGGTGTGCGGGGCGTTTCCTACCCGATTGCCATCTTGATCTGTCCCGTACTTTACGTAGGAATTCATAGGGCAACGGACGCCCGTCCGGCGTCCAGTGATCTCGCTTGAAGCGGGAATGTTTTTTTTTAGATAAAAATAGCGAGCAAGTAAGGAGGCGGGGCACCTGATGTTAAGTGTTATTTTATGGAGGTGTTCAGTTAGCCTTCTGTCCGTGCAAGCGAACAAAATGTTTTTAAAAATAAAAACTTCTTTAGTTCCGTTGTGTTTTGAAAGACGATGAAACGAAAAACCGACACTAAAAAAAATATTTAAAAAACCACGAGTTTCCCACGAGATTTAAAAAAACTAAATCCACGCGAATCATATAGTTCAATATATAATTACTTTATTTTCTCTTTTATTTTGATTTACCTGTTTAATAAAGGGCTTCATCTTGTTACGGCTTCATCAAGAACTCGAGCTGTAACAAGAAATACAGATTTTTAATTTTATAGATCGGGAAAGTACTTAATTATGTTTGATTTCCAGTGACATGAAATCAGGCATCTGATGTCGTAACTGGATGATCTAAGATTTTTTAAGATTATTATTCGAACCACAAAGAATTCAACCTCAAGAGTGTACGCATATACAAGGTTTTGCATGAAAAAAGCGTAAAATATTAGCGGGGGACAGAGGAGAATGCTTTGTTGTGATTGGTGGACTCAAAAGTCACGTAATCAAGAAAATGTGCTGAATGAGGGTACCAAACGGGCATGGGCTGACTTTTATGCTAAGCAACTACCTAAGCTTGCCGATCGGGGGTTTCCGGCTATTAGACGTTTATAAGTGGTGATCTGTGATTCGAACCATCAAATTCGAATCTGGTTCGAAGGACTATTTTTACCACAACTTTTTGCCAACTTTGAAAAGGTGACTACATTAAATTTGTATATGTTTAATTTATTGCTAAAATATGACTTTCTAAACTTTTAGAGCACCATCAACCGAGAACTCAGTCAAAAGTTTAAAAATTAAATGTAATTTTCTAACTACCCTCTCACACATTATTCATATAAAAGACATTGTTCCGTGACAAACGCACACTTAACCAGGTTAAGTGTCTCTTAAGTTACATGTAGGTACTCTGTAAATGTAAAATGTCAAACTGGATTGCGAGGGTACTTGGTTAAACTAAGTAGTGTTCATGTTACTTTTTAACCATTTATAATGAGATTACAAAGATAGAGAAGTGGCTCATTCTCTCTTTATCCCTGCAACATACTTCCTCACAGCTGAAGGTCGTGACCTCTTTCCATTAATCACATTAAGAGGGCGGAGTTCGGTGCTTTCTTCATTCAAACGTAGAAGGGTGATTATTAGGTTATTTGAAATTGTACGCTCAAAAATAAGTATTATATCGGTTTGTCTTGCCATTATCTACGTTCATCGATATATAAAACATTGAAAAAATATTGATTTTAAAGTTACCTACAAGCCTCGAAATAAAAATTATGTCAACTTTGGGCGTAAATAAATAAAATTGTGTGTGTGTGAAAATTCTAAAACAATTTAACTTTAGATATAGTTTATCTATTTATTAGTTGAAATATCTTAACTTTGCAAACATACATATGTGCTTTTTTTTTCAAAAATACTTTATCGGTAATAGAAATACACTACAATTGTAAAGATTTCAACTCTCTACCTATTACGGTTCACGAGATACAGCCCAAGCGACAGACAGACGGACTGACGGATGGACGGATGGAAAAGAAAAAGAAAAATATCGACATTGTAACATGAAATCGGTCTTTATATGTGTGTTATACAGATAGTAGGTACATATAACAAAATGGTTGTATACCCCACATCTTTTGTTGTAAGCCTCGTTTAGCCGTCGCCGTGAATGTGTCCCATTACATCAAGAGCGATTACATGCTCTTAACTCGTGTATGTGCTGCCGCTAGAATATGAAATACGGTAGAGTCTAGAGGTAAATCGTTTAGAGCGAAATTTTACCTAAAATGGCAGATTTTTGCACTTAAATGTGGGATAGCTTAGTGGTTAATATATCAGCCTTCTATTAGTGGGTTGGGGGTTCGATTACGGGCACGCATCTTACTTTAGGGAGTTATGTGCGTTTTAAGCTATTGAATATCCAAATTGCTCTAATGGCGATGGAAAACATCGTGACGAAACGTGTATGCCTGAGTGTTCTCCATAATGTTGCACTCTTGTCGTACCTACTCCTAGCACAAGCCTGACGCTTAATTGGAGAGGAAAAGGGAATATTAGTCATTTAATACGGCTAATATTCTTTAAAAAAAAAAAAATGTTCTCAAGGGTGAGTGAAGTCTGCCAATTCAGATTTGGCCGGCGCGGCGTGGTGCCATGATGATGATTTTTAATTTTTTGTCGTAAAGTACTGACACGAGTACTTTACTACCATTACAATCTAGCCTATGAGAGAGGCTCATAAGCAATAATTATATTAACCTAAACTTATAAACGTACTTATACCTAAGTACTTAATCGGTCCATTGACTTAGCTTAGTTTAGTTGAGATACCTTATTGGAAGACACTTTGTTCTTGTGTTCTTTGATATTAGCACTAGCACTACACTTTCACTATAATGATGATGATGATGAAGATAGATAGTTATAGTACGTATCAGGTATTTTGTTGCAAGCCTCCCATCGCGGTCGTCGTGAGTGAGTTCGTTGCATCAAGAGCCATCACATAGGTAGGTACTCTTAATTATTGATGTAGATGACGTGTTACCCCTACAAATCAGAATACCGTACAGTCTGAAGATAACCCGGTCAAAGCGAAATTTTACCTAAACACTGAATTACCTGACTTTACTTAGACTTATTCTTTTTTTTTTTTTTTTATTCAGATACAAGTTAGCCCTTGACTGTAATCTCACCTGGTGGTAAGTGATGATGCATTCTTGGTAGCGGGCTAACCTGGAACGGGTATGGCAGTTCTTATTAAACCGATACCCCTTTGGTTTCTACACGGCATCGTACCGGAACGCTAAATCGCTTGGCGGCACGGCTTTGTCGGTAGGGTGGTAACTAGCCACGGCTGAAGCGTCCACCAGACCAAAACCTGTACCGAAAATGCACGCTTCTCTATACAAACGTATTAAGTATGCCAATTATTATATTAGTTGTTACACTAGATCTAAAATAAGCCAATTAATTTTATTTATGTCCAACAATAATATAAATTTGATAAAATTATATTTATTTTGAAAGTTATGGCCCCTGAAATATCTCTATTTTAAGCCAAATGAGGCAGCTTGGTGAGTAAATAAACCATGTAAAAAACAATAAAATTGCAAAACTAATAGCTTTAGCCGAGACACGGTCGCAAGTATGGGTGGGAGAGATAGCTTACCTTATAAGAGAGCTCAGTCACTCAGTGGGGAGAGAGCCATAGATAAAAGAAGGAGAGAGCTATACTCGGAGATACTGATAAAACCAGAAATGAGGAAATTCGTAGGAGAACTAGAGTAACTGACATAGCTCAGATTCAGGCGGCGCAAGACCGTGGCGTATGGAAGTCCCTACAAGAGACCTACGTCCAGCAGTGGACATCTATCGGTTAATGATGATGATAATGATTATTGGATATCCATTTTCGTAGTTCTTACGGAACCCTAACAACTTGACATAACATTGCATTGTCTGGACAATGCAGAGTAATCAAATAAATAATGAATTAATGACGATGTACAAGTATTATTACAATGCAAAATCACTTAATTGCCAAGTGCTGACTTCAACAAGTCCTACTTATCTATTACAGCTATATAATTAACTAGCTTATGCCCGCGACTTCGACTGCGTGGACTACACAAATTTTAAAACCCCTATTTTCCCTCCTTAGGGGTTGCATTTTCAAAAATCCTTTCTTAGCAGAATTTCAAAATTCAAATTTCAAACAGCCTGATCTGTCTTAGTTTGAGCTGTGCGTTGAGTCAGTCGCAGTCAGTCACCTTTTCCTTTTATATATTTAGATGTATTATAATGCTATAATATTTTTTGTAAGATTGGCACGTGGCACGGCAGAAATAAAACTGAAATGAAGTAAAAAAAAAGTAATGACAAATAAAATAAACCTTTTGTTGACAAATCCGGCTAGCTACGTACCTACCTACTGAAAAAAATGAATTCTTTGTTACTTTAAAACGTGACATGAAGGGAATTGATAAACGAATCAATGCCAATTTAAAGCATGATCTATACAAATTGCAAAGAAATAAACTGGCTAAGTGCGTTACAGATGCATAAACGCCGGGTTCATAGTCTTGAAACTAAAGCGCACAATTTCACCGTCACCACGTCTGGTACACTTCGACCGCCCGTTGTGCCAGATGCTATTTCCCACGCACATGCACACTGTGGAATCAACTGCCTTCGGCGGTGCTCCCATTAGATTACAACATGGGGTTAATCAAGGGGCGGACCAACTAATTCCTGAAAGGCCGGCAATGCATTGGTGGTTCCTCTGGTACTGCAAATGTTCATGGGCGGCGGTAATCACTTAACATCAGGTGACCCGCTTGCTCGTTTGCTCGCCATTTTTATTTAAAAAAAGCTTGTAAACCAAAAGCAAGAATTATAAAAAGCAAAGTTAACAGACTTGTAACGTGTGTTTGTAATCAGTAAGTACCCTTATTATAAATGCGAAAGTGTGTTTGTTTGTTGTTTTGTCCTTCAATCACGTGATTTTTTGGATGGGTATAGATAAAGACCTGGAGAATGAGAAACTTGTATTGTAATGTAACACTTAAAGGGAATTCGCGAAAAATCCGATAGACGAGTGGAGCACGCAGCGCTCGCCGCGAATGATACATTACAAACTTATGGTTTGAGTTACAAAAACTCGATACATTACACCAAAATGTTACAAGTCAATCTCCAGCATTAGGTATCTAATTGTCCTTATTGTATAAGGGCACACGTAGCGTTGCGAAATGTTATAAATAAGTAATGACGAACGCTGACTGCTGTTTACGTATTTAATAATTATTATTGTTGCTTTGTTTCACATAAGGGCTTTACTTTCGCATTTGATTACATAAGCATCTATAAATAGGTACCTTACATTTGAAAAATCACGGCCTGAAAATCCGAAAAGCCACAGTTCTACAGTTTATTATTGTAAGGGGTAGGTACATAATATACCTACAGTAGTAGGCTCTGTTATAAAATTACTGCACACTAGCTGAAGCCCGCGATTTCGTCCACGTGGATTTAGATTTTTAAAATCCCGTGGAAACTCTTTGATTTTCCGGGATAAAAGTAGCCTATGTCACTCTCCCGGTCTTTATCCATATTCATGCAAAAAATCAAGCCGATCCGTTGCTCCGTTGCGGCGTGATTGAAGGACAAACAAACAAAACAATAAACCACTGCCGACAAACAAACACACTTTTGCATTTTTAATATGGGTAGTGATAGTTACAATAATAAATAACATCTTGCCCATAGATTAATTATTGGTTTCGCTGCATCTTACCCTTCTAATTAAAAAAACATTCAGAATCAAAATTAACCAAAATCAAAATATGGTTTATTCAGATTGTATTTTAATGAATTTTTGAAGGTCAGTTGTTGCATTTGTAAGATGATATTATAGTGGTGATAATTTTTTACGCGAACTTAAAAACTAAAGCTACAAGGGTTCCAAACGCGTCTAGGTTTGAGAAGAGCCCACAACAATCTCAGAATTTAATCCCAAACGTGTTAAATACCGTGACTCCATCACAAAATTAGTGAAAAACGACAACAATAACATTCGATTCTGCTTTTTCTGTTTCCGTATTTCGTTTTACGGATCAGCAGTTTTACAATCGAGTAGAATAAAGGCATAATCGATTTTATAATGATTCCCAGTAGAATAACAGTAGGGCGATTGTCTAAAACCTGCATCAATCATTATTACAATCTCAATTGTTCTGATTGGTTGAATTTGTGCCATTCTTGTTGCAACAATGCATTGTAGCCAATAGTGAGCGAGCATTAACCAATCAGAGATGATTGCGATTGTGACATTGTAGCTGTCAAACAACCGCGGTAGGGCCACCGATCAATAGTTTAGAGGTACAGTACGCGGCCGAAAGTAATGTACATCGACCTTTAGAAGGAGATAGCAGATTTGAAGAGCGTTGTCTCTGTCGTTGAGACCGACAAAACATCATATAGGCACGAGTGTCAGAGACAACGCTCTACAATACAAAGCCGAAATGTCATTCTAAAGGCCGATGTACATTACTTTATGCCACGTACTGTATCTAAAATACTTGAGATAGACTTTTTAACTACAACACTGGCGTTTGCCTTCGGAATTGCATAATAAAGGAAACCTGTATTTAAAAAAAAATATAAACAGCAAGGAACCAATCAGGCGAGTCACCTGAAGTTAAGTGATTATAGCCGCCCATGAATATTTGCAGCACCAGAGGTACCACCAATGCGTTGCCGGCCAAGGTAGTATTGTATTCTTCTATATCTCGAATCAATCTGAAGACGTTAGGTGACGCAGCACAACACTATATTACATTGCGACACGGCTATCTTGGCGCGTGGCGAAAATCGGAACTAACGAAAATGAAATGAAAATGAAATGAAATGAAAATGAAAATGAAAATGAAAATGAAAATGAAAATGAAAATGAAAATCTTTTTTTATTCGTATAAACTTTTACAAGTGCTTACGAATAGTCGGATGTATCTACCACTGGTTCGGAATTGCTTTCCTGCCGAGAAGAACCAGCAAGAAACTCGGCGGTTGCTCTTTTCAAATATTTGATATAGGTACAAGATTATGCCATGTATAAAATAGTATTTGCAGTCTTGTGCGTTGCTGGAACGAGCTGCAGGTCAAATCCACGTTCTTTTATCATTTGCATAACGTTGCCGTTGAGTGTCCCCTTTGTTCTTGTTTGAATATTCTAAGCCTTTGTTCTCCAACAGCGCCCCCCTGTCAATGTCATTCAAGTGCCAAGAGAGCCTTGTAGCACCGTATATCCATTTGCACAATGGACGCTACGACAGATTGCTTTGTGAAATTGCAACAAATCACATCATTCACGCCAGTAGTCAGTAGTGTGTCTGCACCTTTAGACAGTAACACCATTCTCCATCAGATGAGACCGCAACAATCGCTCTTGACATCGAATGAAAACTTTTTTTGTGGAATAAAAAAAAAAACGATCAAGTACTTACGCCCTATTCCATCAATCGGAAAATTACCGTTCGCGTAAAAACGCTACTAATAAGGAAACGAAATTATTGTAGTGTTATTGATTTTTTTAAATTTGATAATGAAATCAAGGGCCATTTGCATGACAGTCGGTTAAAATTACGCTACGATTAGTGCTACACTTTGTTTACAAAAAAACCTTTCAAGTGCGAGGCGGACTTGCATACGAAGGGATCCGTATCATCGTAAAAGAAATACTTGCTATTTAAAAAAAAATGTTTGACGGCGGCTATTTTGAATGTTTTATTATTTTGTTGTTATAGCGGTAATAGAGGAGTATTTGGGCCGGTAACATAGCTAATCATTTCTCTTCGGGGATATTGTTGGCTATGGCTAATGACCTGGCAGGGGGAGGTTTCTCCGCGTGTCCCTCTGACTAGCAGGGGGCATAGTGGACGAGGCGAAGAATGAGACGCGGGTGACGTGTTGGGATCGCGTTGTCGGCCGTCGGGTTTCTGGGGGAGGGGAGTTGCACATAGTTGGTGCACCTGGGATGTGCGGCGGGCGTGAATTTATATCCAGGAAAATCAATTTATATCTAATTTTTATCCAAGAAAATCAAAGACGTCTCGCAGTATTAAAAAAATCAAAGTTAATGCAACCCAAATTCCGAGCATCACATACCTAAGTAATATTTGCTTTTTTTTAGCAAAACCCGACAGATAGTTACTGACCGAAGAATAAATATATACATAGCGTTTTATGTGTGTATGTAAAATGTATGCAAATATTATATTTTTATGTTTGTCTGCAATTCTTTTAGAAGAAATACCGCTACACATAAAATACTTACACGTACGTCATCATCATCATCATCATTATCATCATCATAACCCATCGCGTGTCTATTCTACTAACACGGGTCGCCCTTCAGAATGAGAAGGGCTTAGGCTACAGTCCAACACGCTGGGCAGGTGCAGATTGGAAAATGATATTTGGCTTGTTCCGAAAAGTTAGAGGTGCGTGCCCGAACTCTAACCCCGGACCTCCGAATAGGAGAGCGAAGTTTTAACCCCTAGGCCAATCCAACCCTCAGCGTACCTACGTACTTACTTAAAGCTAGCCTTATCTAAATTCTATACAAACCATGCCCGCGTGGAATGGTGCCAAGAATAATAGCTGCATTTCCGCGCTGGATAGCCAGGCTGATCCGTTGCGCAAAAAATGAGCCAGCCCTTCTGTCACCTGATGAGGCTATTAATCGCGGTGAATTGTCTCGTAATTTTTTTTAGCACTAAGACTCCATGGCCCCAGGGTCTCCACAGCAAACGGAACATAAATGTAACTCTTGATAAGAAAGGCATACTTGCGCCGCTTGCCGTTTAGCTGTTTCTGCTGCGGCTCCCGGTCTTGATGCTGTCTCCCTGATATGACACGGGGCCAATTTGTCAACGCATGTTGCGTCCCACATTAGCGCCCGTCCCCGTTCCCAGGAAACCAGCGTCAATCCATCAGGTCTCTTGCCATCATCCAGATCAATTGTGCACAATTTTTCAAAAAATTTACATTAAAACTTTTACCTTACCTAGATTAGGCTTGTTACCTTTCACGTAACTTTTTGCTGAAGTTGAAACTAAGTATATGAAAACTTTTCATTAAAGGCTTTTTAAAGCACATTTTTTGTAATCAATAAAAAAAAATTATACTCTGGTATAATATTTTTCTTTTTCTTTAGACAGATTTTTAACAAGAAAAGCAAGTTACTTACTTATCTTTGCAAAAAGTTTTGAAATTCGCTTAAATATTTATCAAAATATAAGAGCGCACTGCGCTAGGTAATTAGGAAACTATTGAAAGTGTGATATAAAATTTTGATAATATCAAGATAAGTTATAATGTTATTTTGTAACTTTTTATTCAAAAAAAATCTCTTATTAAAAAAACGCTTCCCTACTAATAAATAAAAAAACAAAAGCTTTGCATTAAATTAAATTACCCTAAAATCATTTTTATATTATTATTAAATTTTGTTTTTATAAAAGGTTCTTTCTTTTTACATGAAGCTGAAAAGGTTATTTTTCACCAAACTTACCGTAAAAAAGACCGCGTTTCACAAAAAAAAACCACACCGACATAAAAAACTACAGCACCATTCCTATTGCTCCAACAATGAACTGACGATGAGAACTAAATCTTTGACGATTGGCGAACAAATTATAAGCTTATTCACACATTTCGACCTTGACTTTGAAGAAAGCTAATTTAGAGGAATTGTTAGGTTTATTACTAGGAAATAGTACTACTGATTGAAATGTTCTATAGACACGTAATATCGTACTGGAGGCAGAGAAGGTGTATTGTACACTTCGTGATTTTAATTTTTAATAATAATAATAAAATAAATATTTTATTTTATTTTTGTTGTTTCTGTTATTTTATTATTTGTTGTATTTAAAGGTATAATTTATTGTAATTTGGAAGGTAAGTAGGTATAATAATAACAGACAATTCTATTAAATAAACTCAAAACGAGCAGGCGGGTAGCCACTTACCTATGAGATTTTAACTTGACACGCAATCACGCCATAGCAATTTGTTTTTCAAATTTTAACACTGATATAACTACATATTAAAGTAAATTAAGTATCTTGTTAAATTAATATGCATGTGGAAGGAAAAAAGAGGAGAGGATGACCAAAGAAAAGGTGGATGGATTGTTTGAAAGAGGATATATGCGTGTAAAAGGGTTGGATAATACGTAGACGGATGACAGAAGTGAGTGGAAGAAGAAGACATGTTGTACCGACCCCACGTAACGTGGGATAAGGTAAGGAAGAAGAAGAAGAAGATACATAATAATATAGTAAATAATATGTTCTTAGACATGTATGTACAAGTATCTTTTATATTACACGACTGCCCAAACAAAATGTAATGCTGTAAAAACAAGTGCGAGTCGGACTCGCAAATGAAGGGTTCCGTTCCATTATACAAGAAATAACACTTTTTCATGGTGGACATTTTGAAATTTTTAGTATTTTTTGTAATTTTTTTTTTAATAGAGATAGCGAGCAAACGAGCAGGTGGGTCACCTGATGTTAAGTGATTACCGCCGCCCATGAACATTTGCAGCACCAGAGGAACCGCCGTGCGTTGCCGGCCTTTTAGGAATCTGTTGGTCCGCCCGCCCCTTGAATAACCCCATGTTGATGTTGTAATCCAGTGGGAACAGCCCCGATGGGAGTTGGTTCCACAGTTTGCATGTGCGTGGAAAGAAGGATCTGGCACAACGGACGGTCGAAGTGCACCAGACACCCGGGTATTTGTTGTTATAGCGGCAATAGAAATACATATTCTGTGATGTTTGTCCATCAATAACACGTAAACTCATTAAAAAATCATATTACAATGTAAAGGATTATTTAAATTATAAGAAAGCCTAAAAAAGAGCTGCTAAACTGCTTTGATAATTCAACCCCACACTAGTCAGACAGACGACGTCAAACGAGTCGCAGGGAGCCGCTGCATACAGGCGGCGCAAGACCGTGGCGTGTGGAAAACCATATACAAGAGACCTATGTCCAGCCGTTTACGTCTATCAGTTGACGATGATGACGATCTTGAAGTGTAATAATATTATGACGTTTGAATAATGTTATATAACCATTGCTATAATAGGTGCCTGCATATACTTATTGACCATTGCCATGCTTACCTCCTCACAAATACAAAAAAATTACGTGTGTAGATACTTACCATAAACCAAACTTTTTTTTTCACATCTAGGTCACATCACGCACTGGTTGACGCAACTTCACAGCGTAAAAAAATTATATAATTGTTTTAGCATTTATAAATTTGATTCAACTGTTTATTTAGATTTAATATTGTATTCACTTTTCACATTTTTCGTATTAATATTTTTATAATCCGCGCCATATTTTTTTTTGTATACGTAATATTTAGCTATTCGAATTTTAAAAATTAAAAAGTAGCGTTTTTAAATTATTGAGGAACGCGTCGGCTAGTGAGGGGAAAGTGTGTGCGGTCGATTTCTCCCTCGCCGGCAAATCGACTGTCGTCAGTGCATCGCACGCTATTGCAACACTGCTTCTTACGTGTTATTAGAGATCCGTGGTGGAATGATAGGTTTTTTCACGAAATAAGCCGGTATTAGGCATTTGGGGAAGTATGTTTGTTTGCACTTGTTAGGGTTACCGGTGGCGGTTCCGTACCTGAAGGGTGAGACTTTATTAGTCTATACTAAGCCTCCGCTGCCCGTCCGTCCGTCTGTACGTCTGTCTGTAAGTGGGCTGTCATAGTCAAAGTCAATTGCAACACTGCTTCTTACGTGTTATTAGAGATCCGTGGTGGAATGATAGGTTTTTTCACGAAATAAGCCGGTATTAGGCATTTGGGGAAGTATGTTTGTTTGCACTTGTTAGGGTTACCGGTGGCGGTTCCGTACCTGAAGGGTGAGACTTTATTAGTCTATACTAAGCCTCCGCTGCCCGTCCGTCCGTCTGTACGTCTGTCTGTAAGTGGGCTGTCATAGTCAAAGTCAATTGCAACACTGCTTCTTACGTGTTATTAGAGATCCGTGGTGGAATGATAGGTTTTTTCACGAAATAAGCCGGTATTAGGCATTTGGGGAAGTATGTTTGTTTGCACTTGTTAGGGTTACCGGTGGCGGTCCCGTACCTGAAGGGTGAGACTTTATTAGTCTATACTAAGCCTCCGCTGCTCGTCCGTCCGTCTGTACGTCTGTCTGTAAGTGGGCTGTCATAGTCAAAGTCAATTGCAACACTGCTTCTTACGTGTTATTAGAGATCCGTGGTGGAATAATAGGTTTTTTCACGAAATACGCCGGTTTTATGCAAATAAGCTGTGATAGCCTAGTGGTTAGGACGTCCGCCTTCTAATCGGAGGTGGCAGGTTCGATCCCGGGCACGCACCTCTAACTTTTCAGAGTTATATGCGTTTTAATTAATTCAATATCACTTGCTTTAACGGTGAAACATCGTGAGGAAACCTGCATGCCTGAGAGTTCGCCATAATGTTCTCAAAGGTGTGTGAAGTCTACCAATCCACACACGGCCAGCGTGGTAGACTATGGCCAAAACCCTTCTCACTCTGAGAGGAGACCCGTGCTCTGTAGTGAGCCGGTGATGGGTTGATCATGACGATGATGATGCATTGGGGGGGGGGGGGGGGGGGGGGGGTATGTTTGTTTGCACTTTTTAGGGTTATTGGTTCCGTACCTGAAGGGTGCCAACGAGGCTCTATTAGTCTATTAAGTACTAAGCCTTCGCTGTCCGTCCGTCCGTCTGTCTGTATGCCCATTTCTTTGTCTGTCTGTCTGTAAGCGGGATGTCAAAGTCAAAGTCAAAGTCAAATAATTTATTCAAAGTTTCAAATTCAAAGGTAGGTATATAGTACGCAACAGCTCGAGATGCCAATCAAGGTATGAGGCACGACGCCCTGCACACCCGCTCTTCACCCGCGCATTCCCGCATCGGGCTAGCGAGAGGGATGTGCGGAAATGCGGGGCGTCCGCACCCCGATTGCCATCTCGACCTGTCGCGACTGGCAGACTATGGCATTAAACCCTCACTCTCAGAGGAGACCCGTGCTCTGTAGTGGGCAGTGGCGTGCACAGGAGTTCAAGCCAGGGTATGGTATATAAAGCATATTACACAATTGAAGATTATCTAAATGATAAAAGAGCGTGGATTTGACCTGCAGCTCGTTCCAGCAACGCACAACACTGCAAATACTATTTTATACATGGCATAATTTTGTACCTATATCAAATATTTGAAAAGAGCAACCGCCGAGTTTCTTGCTGGTTCTTCTCGGCAGGAAAGGCATTCCGAACCAGTGGTAGATGCATCCGACTATTCGTAAGCACTTGTAAAAGTTTATACGAATAAAAAAGATTTTCATTTCATTTTCATTTCATTTATGCATTTAGGTATGAACTTATTTTCCGGCAGGTTTTAATGAAAAATAAGCATTGATTTATTACAACGAGGGTAAGCAGTGCGTTTATGCCTCTATCAGCTGCACGCCACTGGTAGTGGGCCGGTAATGGTTGATCATGATGATGATGATGACTTGACATGTAAGTACCTACTTACAAGTACAGCTATAGGTACGTAGCTATATCAAAATTATTACGCAAATTATGTAGCGTAAATAATTTTTAATTACTTTAATAATCAAAGCCGGAGCATCTTCAGGACGCAGTGTTTGAAATCGCGGTAATTGCATTGCATCACAATTCACAACGTCTAAGTACCTACCTACTGACTGTTTACTAGGGCGTTTGTGCACAGATCCGTCTGACGGATTCGTCAAAATACGAATCGAATGTAGGTATATTGTTAGTTTACTTACTTAAAATAAAGTATGTTGTAGGTACTTATATTTAAGTATGTTATTTATGTCATATTTCTTGAAGAATGTATAACTTGCGCTTTTCTGTTTATTAATTCATAGATTAATTATTGGTTTCTTTTTTTTCTTTTTTATGTGTTCCTCCCTTTTTTTCCTCCGACATGGCGGTCGGAGACTGTTCTAGGTCGGTACTAAGATTGGCTTTTTTTTTCCCATTTGCCTTTCTTATTGCTTTGTTGAAATTGGTGCTATTACACACTAAGTGCAGTGCGTTAGGGATACTACGTTACACTAGGCTTTTACTTAGACTATGCTAGTTTTTTTTAAAAATAATATAATATTCTTATTTTTCTTTTTTGTCTTTTTTTTTAAGTTTTATATCTTTACAAACAAAAACTTGCTTTCCGTTTGGTTATTATTATACGCATAATACTTACTTTTTTTTGCATCTTTCATAACATTTTTTTTTTTTTTTTGGTTTCGCCACGCTCTTAATTTTTCTTTTTATGTCATTGTTTATTATGTTAGGTTAGGACTTTTGTTTTTCTATGTACTTACTTAGATTAAGAATATAATAGGGCTAACATGTATCAAATAGGTATGTATGTATAGAATAGAATAGAATAGAATAGAATGTTTTTTTATTCATGTAAACTTTTTAAAAGTGCTTATGAATAGTCAGGTAGTTTTAATTTACCACTGGTTCGGAATGCCGTTCCTACCGAGAAGAACCAGCAAGAAACTCGGCAGTTGCTCTTTTTAATTCTTAATTTTTCAATTTACAATGTTATTATACCGTACTATACAAGCCATTGCAGCCCCGTGCATTGCTGGAGCGAGTCATATGGAGGAGTATGTAATAGGTAGGTATGTATGTAAGTATGTTATACTTATGTATCAAAGCCCTTAAATAAAAAAATAAAAAATATTCAACTGATCTCAGTACCTACTCGGTAGGCATAATAAATAGGTACTTACTTAAGAAGCTGTGATAGCCTAGTGGTTAGAACGTCCGCCTTCTAATCGGAGGTCGGGGGTTCGATCCCGGGCACGCACCTCTAACTTTTCGGAGCTATGTGCGTTTTAATTAATTAAATATCACTTGCTTTAACGGTGAAGGAAAACATCGTGAGGAAACCTGCATGCCTGAGAGTTCTCCATAATGTTCTCAAAGGTGTGTGAAGTCTACCAATCCGCACATGGCCAGCGTGGTAGACTATGGCCAAATCCCTCTCACTCTGAGAGGAGACCCGAGCTCTGTAGTGAGCTGGTAATGGGTTGATCATGATGATGATGACTTACTTAAGTAGTTAAAGTAGTTTTGTAAACAAAGAGATGGGGCTGGTTTCATGGTTTTATTTTTCTTTTGCAGCCAACTAGCAATTATTTTAAATGTCAAGGGCTAAGTATTGTAATTTACGTGTTGTCCGGAAATGAACGGCGATGCTTCTGGTTTCAGATGATAAATCCCTTTTAAGAAAAAACGCGCATACACGACGGGTCCCGTACTATTGTACAAGATGTACCTACCTACCTACTTATTAAATTTTTGAATTACAGACATTAAAATAAAAATAAAATAAAATAAAAATCTTTTTTATTCGTATAAACTTTTACAAGCACTTACGAATAGTCGGATGCATCTACCACTGGTTCGGAATGCCTTTCTCATCCATACTAACATTATAATCTAAATATATAAAACGAAAAGGCGACTGACTGACTGACTGACTGACTGACTGATCTATCAACGCACACCTCAAACTACTGGACGGATCGGGCTTAAATTTGGCATGCAGATAGCTATTATGACGTAGGCATCCGCTAAGAAAGGATTTTTGAAAATGTAACCCCTAAGGGGGTGAAATAGGGGTTTGAAATTTGTGCAGTCCACGCGGACGAAGTCGCGAGCATAAGCTAGTCCATACTAATATTATAAATGCGAAAGTGTGTCTGTCTGTCCGTCCGTCTGTCTGTCTGTCTGTCTGTCTGCTGACGGATGGGCAGTGAACAGCCGTTCACTGCCCATCCGTTCAACCGATTTTGACTACAGCGATATCTTGCATCCCGGGGAAGGACATATAGGATCATTCATCCCGGAAAATCAAAGAGTTCCCACGGGATTTTTAAAAACCTAAATCCAGACAGACGAAGTCGCGGGCATCATCTAGTATTAATATAATGTACTAGATAATGCCTGTGACTTCGTCCGCGTGGATTTGGGTTTTTAAAAATCCCGTGGGATTTATTTTTCTTAGATAAAAAGTAGCCTATGTCCTTCCCGCGGGACGTAATCTAACTCTGTACCAAATTTCATCGAAATCGGTTAAACTGTTGGACCGTGAAAAATTAGCAAACAGACAGAAAGACAGACACACTTTCGCATTTATAATATTACTAGCTGATGCCCGCGACTTCATCCGCGTGGAATTAGGTTTCTAAAAATCCCGTGGAAACTTTAATTTTCCGGGATAAAAAGTGGCCTATGTCACTCTCCAGGTCTTTATCTATACCCCTGCAAAATCACGTCAATCCGTTGTACTGTTGCGACGTGATTGAAGGACAAACTAACAAACCAACAAACCAATAAACCAACAAACCAACAAACAAACACACTTTCGCATTTATAATAAGGGTATACTGATAACATTAGTATGGATGGTAGCCTGATTCGGGAATCGATCCCAGGACTTCGTCATACGCAGTCGAATATGCTAACTCACTAACACTAGACAAACGAGGCACTTTCATTGCAGCAGCTGCGCAGACATTGCATACGTAACACTGTATGCATGCAATGCAAGCAATGCAGTCTGTCTACGCCTAGGCACTTGTCCCACCGACGAGGAAGTAACTATAGCTATCGACTATCTTCTCGTAACCGATTTGTGAGTCCATGTCAATAATAGATCGCTGTCTGTCAGCGAGAACCATAACTCATCGACATAGGAATACACTAGTAGTCTAGTAGTACATGCAAGTTCTTTGGCCATAACTTTCTCTCCTGACAGAAGCGAAAGTTCTGTCAGATATATTAAAGAAAAATCTCGGTTAGGGACGCTCTTTTGACGGTCAACACACTCGCGCAGTTTGCGCAAGGATTAAAATATGCTAAACGACCGGCAAAAATGTTAAATGTCCTACAAGAGACCTATGTGCAGCAGTGGACGTCTATCGGTTAGTGATGAAGATGAAGAAACGACCGGCCTGAGTTTATTAAAATCGCCTATCGCACTTGCAGACTCGCTCATACTTAGCGACAAAAGCTTTCTTTTTTTTTAATTTAAAATATAGTACAAATCAGCCCTTGACTGCAATCTGACTTGGTGATAAGTGTAATATTCCAAATTTCCCCTGCCAGGAATCAAACCGAGGGCTCCCACTGGTGAGATCACAGCGCTTATCACTCCGCCATAGAAGTTCTCGCTGCTCGCTTACGTTTCTAGTTTTTAGCTTAACAATAGTTTCTCGTTAATCGTCGGCGGTCGGACAAGTGCCTCATCCTTGCCTCAGCGATCTTTGTCGCTCATGTCACGTCACGCAGGTTTCATCATAGCTGTATAATCCACGACTGGTCGAGATGGCTATCGGGGTATCAAGCTGGGGGACGCCCCGCACATTCGGACGTCACTCGCGCTCGCACGCACCAGGTTAGCGTGGGGACTGTGCGGGTGTGCGAGGTGTTCCCTCTCCGGTTGCCATCTCGATCTGTCGCGTACTATAGGAAGAGGGCTTAGGTTTCATCAAGTGTGAGTTATGTGACAACATATATTTTATGCATTGTGATATTGCTCCACTGACATGGACTTATATGAGTACGCTGGAAGATCAACGTCATCATCATCATCACCATCATCAACCGATAGACGTCCACTGCTGGACATAGGTCTCTTGTAGGGACTTCCACACGCCACGGTCTTTGCCGCCTTAAGCTGCGACTTGCCTGATGTCGTCAGTCCATCTAGTGGGGGGTCTTCCAACACTGCGTCTTCCGGTGCGAGGTGGCCATTCCAGCACCTTGAGACCACAACATCTTTCGGAAGACGTACTAATTTAAAAAAAAAAAGCTAGTAGATGATACCCGCGACTTCATCCGCGTGGATATAGGTTTATTTAAATCCTTCGGGAACTCTTTGGTTTTCTGGGATAAAAATTACCCTATGTTTTAAGTTAGGGTTTAAGCCATCTCCATTTCAAATTTCAGCCAAATCCGTAAAGCGGTTTTTGCGTGAGATAGTAGCAAACATACATGCACACAAACACACACAATTTTAATAGTAAAACTGTGCTAATAATCCCCTTTCCCCTCCAATTAAGCAATGTAACTTAATTTATTATTACAATTTATTATTTTATTATTCTTATTATTATTACAATTTATTATTATTATTACAATTTTGGTACATGAAAAATAAAAATAAATAAAAGCTTGTGCTAGGAGTAGGTACGACAATAGTGCAACGGGTGGGGTTTGAACCGCCGACCTTTCGGATTTCAGTCCGCTACTTTAACCGTTGAGCTATTGAGGATTTTAAAATGTGTCCATCAATCAATTAGCCTGCTTGCGTCCACAGCTGGACATAGGGCTTCCCGAGAGTGCGCCACCACACCCGGTCCTCTCCCTTCCTCATCCACCCACTTCCCGCCGCCGCGCGCCGAAGGCTCGCTGGGGCAGACGTGTTCTGGAGTGGAGACCGCGTATCGGCAAGTGTGGGACGACCTCCAACCCGCTGGACTGACGTCCTCAAGAAGGTAGCGGGAAGTGGGCGGATCAGGAAGTACCTACGTGTGCCATGCAAATGCCATTCGTACGTGTGCCATGAAAATAAAGTTTCTTCAAAAACAGTTTGGCAATTGCAGGTCTAGCGTGTAAATTAATAGGTCAGTGCATTGTTCACATAACGTACGCTGACGGAATAACTGCCTTTCTAGTGCTTTCTATCCATTTAAGCTTTCTACCTTACAGTCCTTAGGTCTTATAGTATGACCGAAAAGAGTCAAAATTTAATGAGGCCACTTTCGTTCTTATCAAAGTCAAAGTCAAAGTCAAATGATTTATTCAAAATAGGTAATAAATTACTCTTCGTATCTTAATTATCGTATTATGCTATAAGTCTCTCAAATTGCTATTGCGCTGGAACCATGTCTCATTAACATCGAAATGACGTCATTTTGACGACAGCCGAAATAAAAATACATAGCGAGACCAATAAAATTATCCTGTAAAAATCGTGGTAAAAATATAGGTAGGTACCATCAGCTCGAAACTTCAGTCTAGTGCTGACGTCACTAAAATGGCGGCCACGCGTGTCGCGTATTAACAATTTGCGGGACTTATACTACGCTAAATAAATAAAAAGCTTTGCCTGTCTGTAGTTTATGATATGTTTTGTCAAGTCATGATTTCTGATTTAATAATTTTTTAACAAAGGATCTCTTAACTGGGCACGTTTCATTTACCTAAATTGAATTGAACAAAAAAAAGTTCAAATATCGGCGTTTGGTCATAAACTAATTGTAATTGGTTATATTCATGACTTCAATATAAATCTAATCGAGTAAAATATATCTAACTAGCTTATAATTTTCAAAAATCCTTCCTTAGCGGATGCCTACGTCATAATAGCTATCTGCATTCTGCATGCCAAATTTCAGCCTGATCCGTCCAGTAGTTTGAGCTGTGCGTTGATAGATCAGTCATTCAGTCAATCCTTTTAAGAAAAAGATTACCTATATTCATAATACTAGCGACCCGCCCCGGTTTCGCACAGATAGCTTATTACAATTTTCGTAGGCATTTCGTATTTCGTGGGCTATGTCACTCAGGAATAATGCAGACTAGGCTTTCTACTGATAAAAGAATTTTCAAAATCGGTTTAGTAGTTCCAGAGATTACTTGCCACAAACAAACTTACAAACTTAACCTCTTTATAATATAAGTATTTATAGATAATGTTTAAACAAGGAAGTAGGTAATAATAACAATAACATAAATGAATTGCAGTGCAAACGCTATGTTACAGTCAAAGTTCACAAGGTGGGCTAATCTGGCACTGCCTGGGCCGAATCGATGTCACACATCATTATCCATCGCCGGCTTACTACTGAGTACGGGTCTCCTTTTCTAATGAGAAGGGTTTGCCTATAGTCTACCACGCAGACCTAGTGCGGATTGCCAGTCGTGAAGTCTGAGAACATTATCGGAACTCGCAGACATGTAGGTTTCTTCACGATGATTTCCTTCACCTTGAAAGCAAATTGACATTAATTAATTGCGTAAGACCTCATAACTCCGAAAAGTTAGAGATGCATGCCCGGGATCGAAACTTGGATCCCCGTGCAAAGTTTACTCTGCCCGGACAATGTCAACTTTGCACACCTTGCGAACTAGCTAGCTAGATGATGCCCATGACTTCGTCCGCGTGGATTACATTTTTATTTTAAATCCCGTGGGAACTCTTTGATTTTTCGGCATAAAAAGTTGCTTGTATAAATTTCCGGGATGCAAGCTACCTCTGTACCTACCGAATTCCATATAAATTGGTTAAGCGGATGGGTCTTTAAGAATCCCGTGGGAACTCTTGATTTTTCGGGAAAAAAGTAGCCATGTCCTTCCCCGGAATGTAAGTTAACTCTGTACCAACTTTCATCAAAATCGATTTAGCTGTTGGGTCGTGAAAAGCTAGTAGACAGATAGACAGACATACATTCGCATTGGATGGAACAGCTAGTAAGTACTAGCTGTAGGTACCGACATAAGGACTTCATGCACACGATTGAGTAGTTATAGCTGTTATTTATTTACGCCAATACATAATCAAATAAAAACTAAATATTAAGGAAGTACCACTTAACTTATATACTCAGGTAATAACACTTATATTAAAAAATAGCTTGGCCCGCGACTTCGTCCACGTGGATTTAGGTTTTTAAAAATCCCGTGCCTGTCCGTGTATTCATTTTCCGGGATAAAAAGTAGCTTATAGGAGACCTTAGGGCCTTTATTAAGAAGGTACCTATTCATTATTCAAAGTAGATTACATAATAATTATGAACATCGATATAAATGACAAGATATGGTCAAGCGAACAAAATTTTTCACCGTTTAGGAACCTAATAAATCAACGCCACCTCTTAGATACTAATGAACGACCCGTTTGAAATCCAGACGTCACTGAGGTTGCATTGTCGGTTGGAGGTCGGTTGGAGCACCTATGAGTCGGTGCCATTTTGTTTGTTCAATAACCCTGTCCATACGAAGTAATATATAAGTCAATGGATATGAACGACAATGCAACTTAGAACGTAGTGGTTACATACTCTTTGATACGATCATAGTAACTAGAACTACTCAAACAAATTATACAAAAATGTATAAATTAAAATGCACTTCAGTAATTTTACTGTTCGGTCAGAATAATAACAGTTTTTTTAACCCTGGGAGATCTGTATAATAAAATAACAATTTTGATAACAACACGATAACGACTGCGCCTGCAAAAAATATTATACATTATTGTCGTTCAGAAATCTTTGCTTCATAATTTGTACAGGCGCTATTTTTAAGAAAAAAAAAGAGATAAATCTTGTAATAAGATAATTACTTTGCTTAGTTACTTTAACTATTATAATAAAATTATTTATTCGTTGTGCTAACTTTTATTTGAAAATATTCAATTTTACTGTATGTGATTTATTGTCTATGATATGTAAGCATTTTTTTAAATGACCACCCCAAAGCAACGTGGAGAAAAAAAAAAGATAATTGTCTATTCGCCATCAAAATGGCGTCATCGAAGGAAACCTATTGTTTGTGTGGTCAACCATATAATCTTGGACAATTTATGATAGAATGTGACTGCTGCCGCGAGTGGTTTCATGGGAGGTAAAGTGGAAAATGTTAAAGTTTTTCAGTTAAAGGCCTTTTGTGTGTGAGAAAAAATTGAATCAATTTGACAGCACTCGGCTCTTCGGCCATCATGTTGTAAAGATATGTTTTCTTTGATTTTTCTACATTGAATCAAGTGGAAACTGCGATATTGGTAATGTAACTTTCCTATTCAAAGCGTGCCAATATTTTTTTAGGGGTTCAAGGCGATTTCTCGGTCCCAGTGTTTGTTTATATTGTCGGTCACCATAGGGCCCTAAAATGCGTGTTTCTTTACACCAAAGCTTTGTCTAATATTATTTTTAATATATCCTAGTACAAGAAACATTAAACACAAACAAATTTTCAAAAATTCAGCATAGCCCCATGTTTTACATGTTAATATCTAGATTTTCTTGTTTTACCAATCAAAATATGCAGGTTGCTCCTAGTACAAAGTAGGTAATTAGGTTCTTATTGTTTATTTTTTTCAGCTGTGTGGATGTCAAAATATACCATTCAGACGATATTGACAAGTACCATTGCCCAAAATGTGCCCAAACCTACGGCCCTTCTGTATGTAAGTGAAACAAAACAGTACTTTACAGATTTCCTATTTGTATACAGTATCATCACTATCATGATCAATCCATCGCCGGTTCACTACTGAGACTGATTCTCTTCTCAGAATGAGAAGAGTTTAGGCTATAGTTCGCCATGATAGCCTAGTGCGGATTGGTAGATTTCACACATCTTGGAAAATTATGGAGAACTCTCAGGCATGCAGGTTTCCTCACGATGTTTTCACCACTAAAGCAAGTGATATTTAATTACTTAAAATGCACATAACTCCGAAAAGGTAGAGGTGCATGCCTGGGATCGAACCCCCAGCCTCTAATTAGAAGGCTGTCGTCCTAACCACTAGGCTATCATAGCTTACTACTAGGCTACAAAACTAGGGTACAGAACATAACCACAAGTAAAGATCACGCATGCTTGTGAATTTAAAAATCTAAATTAACACACCTATTGCAGTATTAAATACAGCTATAAAAATGTTTTAGGGACATGTTTATTTTTTGGTAATAACTAATCACCAAGGTGAGCCAAGCCTATTATTATGACTTCATACCAAAATATTGCTATGTCATAGTTTACTAGCTACATACCAGCTTTTTTGTTAAAATGGTCATTAAAGTGGCATAATTTATATTTTACTAGCTTATGCTCTCGCGACTGCGTCCGTGTGGTTTACACAAATTTCAAACCCCTGTTTCACCACGTTAGGGGTTGAATTTTCAAAAATACTTTCTTACCGGATGCCTACATCATATAATAGCTATCTGCATGTCAAATTTCAGCCCGATCCATCCAGTAATTTGAGCTGTGCATTGATAGATCAGTCAGCCAGTCAGTCAGTCACTCACCTTTCCTTTTATATATTTAGAAGGATTATGTTGGTATTTTAATGATACATATTATTTACTGTGAAACATGTGAGTTTTCTAACCTTATTCCTCCCCACTACCATTACAGATTTAGTCAATGCATTGAAATAATATTGTTTTCAGTGAAAATCCCCACAAACAACCACCGTGCGGACAGATACGAGATCGGGGCAGAGACTCGGCCGTCTCAAGCGGGGACTCCTGCCTGGGTGCGAGCGTTGGCCGCCCGACCCTTGCGCCCGACCTCTGCATCTCTGCAACGGATGAGACCTCAGCACTTTACCGAGGAATTTGTCAGAGATAATGGTAAATCAACTCTGTATTCTATTAATTTATTCACGTATAGTTTGCGACAGGTCGAGATGGCGATCGGGGAGGAAACTCCCCGCATAGCCCCCGCGCTAACGCGGTGCGGGCGAGCGCGTTTGACGTGCGTCATTCTCCAAATGCGATCTCGACCTGTCGCGTACTGTAGATTTAGGATTTGAGCAATCCCATATGAACACTTGATTTTCCCGTAGCTTGTGTTGTCTGTCTCCAGGATGCAAGCTATCCCTGTACAAAATTCATCAAAATCGGTTAAACCGATGCGCCATGAAAAGGTGTTAGACAGACAGACAGACTTTCATAATTAAATGGATGACTAGCTTATGTTTGCGACTTCACGAATTTCAAACCCCTATTTCACCACCTTAGGGGTTGAATTTTCAAAAACCCTTTCTTACTGGATGCTTACGTCATTTGTACGAATGTGTACTTATATGTTGCAGGGTTCACCCGGCCAGTGATATTCAACACTACTGAGGGTTTGGACATGAAGATACCAAACCCTGCCACTTTCAATGTCAGATCCGTGCTGAGATATTGTGGGGCACAGTTAGAGGTATATTAACTCTAACCTTATTTGAGACTTCCATATTTTTAGGGTTCCGTACCTCGAAAGGAAAAAGGAACCCTTATAGGATCACTAACTTATGTGTGTTTTTAAAAACAATTAAATATCACTTGCTTTAATGGCGAAGGAAAACATTGTGAGGAAAACTGCATACTTGAGAGTTCTCCATGTTCTCAAAGGTGTGCGAAGTCTGCCAATCGGCATTGGGCAGACTATGGCCTAAACCCTTCTCACTCTGTGAGGAGACTCGGCTCAGTAGTGGGCCGGTAATGGGGTAATGGGTTGATCATTATGATGATAGGATCACTTTGTTGTCTGTCTGTCGTGACTGTCAAGACCTGTCAAGGGAATCAAAATAAATATGTATACTGTCAATATAATATGGATACCTAGAGAGTGACATAAGCTACTCTTTACCCCGGAATGTTCTTCCAGGTGGAAGTAATAGACGTGCGCAGACAAACGACGCTGCGCATGCCGCTGGCTGACTTCGTGGAGTACTTCGAGACGCCGCCCGAGCTGCGCGACGACAAAGTGCTCAACGTGCTCAGCCTCGAGTTTACTGACACAAAGTTAGTTGCACTTCTTTTCATTATAAAAAATAATGTTCCCTAGAATGTTCTTCAAATTTTATTTGCTAAAATGTTCTTCAATATTAGCATCGTTTTACAGTCCTTGTTACAGTAGATTTTTAATTATTATCATCAATAGGTTTTTAGCATAAGTTTTAACATTTCCATTAAATTTTGAAGCACATATTTTGAAGAAAATAAATTAATGCTAGTAAAAAGCTAAAGCCATTGCTAAGGCGCATGGCAGTGCATAGGCCAAATTCATGGCAACAAGATTTTTTTTAGTGATACTTACTTCTCTATCTGCAATGTCACATAAGATAATTTAAAAAACGACGCCATTTTGAATGTGTTTGTTCTGTTATTGAGTTGGGATTCTTTCAAAATCAATATCTGTGCTTCCTTGTGACTATAAAAATTAACTATTGTCAAAATTTTTAGTTTCACTTCTTTGGCACGTACGCAATGAAGACACGCAAACATTTTCTTTTCAGCATGTGCAATCTAGTGGACCCGCCCGGCATCACTCGTCGTCTGGACTGGGCTCAGAATGTATGGCCTGCCAGCGGCGAGCCCGCGCGGCCTGCCGTGCAGAGATACTGTCTGATGTCTGCGCGCGCCTCCTATACCGACTTCCACGTGGATTTCGGCGGAACTACTGTGTGGTACCACGTGCTGCATGGACGAAAGGTAATATGAATGAAAATATTTTGAAACGTCGGATGCATCTACCACTGGTTCAGAATATCTTCATCAGAATATATCATAACTACAACCGGCTACGGGAATTCGCGCACCATTGGCATAAGAGGCGAAGCAGCTCGGAGCGTACAGGTGCCAGGACGGCACCACGGAGGAGCAGCAGCGGAGATCACAGCTGTATTAGAGACGTCTAGCCCCCAAGGGGGGAGAGTGAGCATAAGGGACAAGGAAGAGACAAATAATTTGTAGGGAGTCAAGAAGGCGCCCCGGGAAAATGCCAAGAGCAAGTACCGAACGGGCGTCCTCCCGCGATTCGGCCCATATAACCGAGAGGTTGGTGGGGCCATGGGAGGTGGAGGGTTCAGAATATCTTATGTAGTATTTTTTTTTCAACATTTACAATATTATAGTAAACCCACCCGGTATCACTCGACGTCTATACTGGGCTCAGAATGTCTGGCCTGTCGTACAGAGATACTGTCTGATGTCTGCGCGCGCCTCCTATACCGACCAGGGTTGTTGCGGATGCGGATTATTAGAAGTTCACATCCGCGGATGTGGATGCGGATGTTTGAATTAATGCGAATGTTCCGCATTCGTGGATGCGGTTCCGGATATCCGTAATACCCCTGATACCAACTTCCACGTGGAACTGGGGTAACTGGGAGCTTGAAATTAAGCAGTAAATTTTTTTTCAGATCTTCTACCTGATTCCGCCCACCACCACCAACCTGGCGCTGTACCAGCAGTGGAGCGCAGCCAACAATCAGTCCGAGAGATTCTTTGGTGATATGGTGAGTTGGGCTGTAGTTCTACAACCGCACCCCACGTCACCGCAAACAATTCCACTTCACATCAAAATCACTTAACATCAGGTGACCCGCCTGCTCGTTTGCTCGCTATCTCTATTAAAAAAAATGGATGATACAGAGTTGAAATAAATTTATTACGTCTCTGCGGTGCTCCAGGCTTTCCAACGAGCCGGTTAGTTTGGGATCGTCCACAAGTCGAACCCGCCTTTGGGTCCGATCTAATGGAAGGAGTTGGTACTGGTATCCATGTAACTATTACTATTATGTAGTCTAGGTCTAGGAAGTGTTTCATGTAACGATATTTTATATGTACAAATATGCACTAATTAACAGCTTTTAATTTTTATAACAGTTTTTTACTTAGATTTTATTAAATTTGTATAACGCGAACTCGCCATCCTCACATAAACTTTAACAGTTTCTAGAGGATGGCGAACTGTTTATTTTAAAATGTATTATTGAAATTTACGTGATCAATAAAAAAAAAAAAAAAAAATTTGTTCCAGGTGGAATGGTACGGCACAGCAGAGCTGGGTCAGGGGGAGACGCTGTTCATCCCGACGGGCTGGATCCACGCGGTGTACACTCCCTGCGACTCGCTGGTGTTCGGCGGCAACTTGCTGCACTCCTACGCTATCGAGATGCAGTTGCAGTGAGTATTGTCTCATCATCATCCATTTGTCCAATTTTAGAGCATTCGCATACTCTTCTTACTTATATAATATGAAAAGGACAGACGTAGTTTGACTGATTTAAATTAAATTTAGAGCCGTCAAACCTCATGAGTTTAGCTGCTAGTCGCGAGCCTATTGTTCAAATTTGTGAGTCTTTTAATGCAAAATTCATGTTCCGTCCATTTTTAAGGAATATTTAAAAAATAAATAAAAAAAAACCGACTTCAATAACCACAAACACTAAAAAGTAAAAAATAATTTAATTCATTACCCAATATATGTATTATGTAATATGTATACAAGAGTTATTGTAGTTCTATAGTTATATTTTTTGGAGCCGGTGCCAATTAGCCGCACGAACCGTCTATCTACTCTTCACATTGTTTTATGACTCCACATTGGCACCTCATATTTTTTGGAGTCGGTGCCTAGTTAAAAACCTACCGTTTACTAGCAGCAATTTACTCTTATCCACTGAGGAGTTCCGTTCTCCATCTCCGAAGATATTCATCAGATCTTTACCAAATTAAAATGGGACCACTTCTGAAATATGTCCTACAAAACAAAAAAAGAATCATTAAAATCGGTTCATAATTGACCAAGTAATCGCGTAACAAACATACAAAAAAACAAAAAAAAAAACCGGTCAAGTGCGTGGCGGGCCACGTGCAGTGTAGGGTTCCGTAGTCACAATCCTCGAAAAACAGATATAACTCCTTAACCTGTGAACTTTACATAACCCTGATAGTTTTCCTTTAAAATTGATTATATAATATACTACTGCTGTGAATTTTTTCACGTTCCTATATATATACTACCATTTGGTTGATAGAGGGGGGGGACACTTGACTCTAATAAAAATTAGCACTTTAAAACATATTTGTTTCAAACGAATCTAGAAATCGAAAAATGATGTTCCCACACCCGCAGTATTTTTAAAAGACCTATTCAACGATACCCCACACTATGGGATAGACGAGAAAAAAAATAACTCATCCCCACTTTACATGTAGGGGAGCTACCCTAAAAAAAATATTTATCAAAATTTTATTTCACCACTTTGTCGGCGTGATTAATGTTTATACCCATGCCAAATTACAGATTTCTAGCAGTAATAGTCTCTTGAGATTAACCGAGGACGGACGGACAGACGGACGGACATGGCGAAACTATAAGGGTTCCTTGTTTACTACGGAACCCTAAAAACATTCAGATGAATGAGAACCTCCTCCTTTTTTTGAAGTCTGCTGGTCCGAAATTTTTGATATGTATTTGAAATGATTGTGCTATATTTACAGGATCTATGAAATCGAGGGTCGAGTAGAGACCCCCATGATGTTCAGATACCCCCTGTTCGAGGCGCTGCACTGGTACGCGGCCGCGCAGCTACTGACTACGCTTCGTAGGCACAATGAGGAAACACAGGTAAATACACTACTACTATACTAGTAAACTATACTAGTATACTAGTAGGGTCGTTCTATAGCGGGATCCTATACGATCCCGCTATAGAACGACCCTCACCGAGCTGGTTAATGGATGAAACGTATTTTATATTCAATTTAATATGTCAATAAATATATTGCATATGGGTTGCCTAAAAAATTTCAGTCCAGGATGATTAATCTAAATATATAAAAGGAAAAGGTGACTGACTGACTGACTGACTGACTGATCTATCAACGCACAGCTTAAACTACTAGACGGATTGGGCTGAAATTTTGCATGCAGATAGCTATTCTATGGGCTTTTTACTTTCGATTGATATGGAATTTGTGAAATGATTTTAAATTTTTTTTTAATTATTAACTAGCTAATGCTCGCGACTTCGTTCGCGTGGACTACACAAATTTGAAACCCCTATTTCACCCCCTTAGGGGTTGAATTTTCAAAAATCCTTTCTTAGCGGATGCCTACATCATAATAGCTATCTGCATGCAAAATGTCAGCCCGATCCGTCCAGTAGTTTGGAGCTGTGCGTTGATAGATCAGTCAGTCAGTCAGTCAGTCAGTCACCTTTTCCTTTTATATATTATTTTAATTAATCATCCTGGACTGAAATTTTTTAGGCAACCCATATGCAATATATTTATTCACATATTAAATTGAATATGAAATACGTTTCATCCATTAACCAGCTCGGTGAGGGTCGTTCTATAGCGGGATCTTAGACCATACCATTGATATGTAGAATAGTGGGTAGTGGGTACAGATGACAGATCACAAACAAAGATACATCGCTCAAGTGACCATGTTTTTAAAATGAGAACAAGTATATTTATTGAGTTATTGACTGACTGATCTATCAACGCACAGCTCAAACTACTGGACGGTTCAGGCTTGAAGTTTGGCATGTAGATAGCTATTATGACGTAGGCATCCGCTAGGTAGGTAGGGGGTGAAATAGGAGTTTGAAATTTGTCTAGTCCGTCGGACGAAGTCGCGAGCTAGTCGCTTATAATATTATTGAGATGAATGAAGGTTTCTTTGTTCCAACCAGGATGAAGACTTCACATTAAGCGAGAGCTGCGTGTCCACTCCACCGGCAGAACTACCCCCCTTGTTGCTGCGAGGGATCAAAATACTATCCAGTGCCCTTAAAGAGTGGCATGCACTTAAAAGCGTAAGTATCCTTTCTGCGACGTATTCCTTATTGTTGAGGGTCGTGACCCTTTCCATTAACCACACAATCATCATTATCAACCAATAAAGGTCAACTGCTGGACATAAGTCTCTTCCTTCGACTAGTTTGATGTCGTCTGCCCATCTAATAGGGGGTCTTCCAACGCTGCGCTTTCCGATGCGAAGTCGCGCTATTCTAGCACTATGGGACTCCAATGTCTATCGAGGAACCGAAAGCTTAATTTGCTATAATCCGTTGAACAGACAAGTCTGTAAGTACAACATGCAGCATGCGATATGCGGTTCTTCTAAATATATAAAAGGATTGACTGACTGACTGATCTATCAACGCACAGCTCAAACTACTGGACGGATCGGGCTGAAATTTGGCATGTAGATAGTTATTATGACGTAGGCATCCGCTAAAAAAGGATTATTGAAAATTCAACCCCTAAGGGGGTGAAATAGGGGTTTGAAATTTGTGTAGTCCACGCGGACGAAGTCGTGAGCATAAGCTAGTTGGTATATATAATGCGGTGGATTCGCTTGATCCTTCTGCATATGATTCTACTGTCTATAGACATAGTTTATATTAAATTCTACACAGATCTCGGAAAGGTATTCTAAGCCATGCGTATGAAAAATGATGGCGCAAAGCGTTTCGTGCGTGTGCGTGCAGTTCTTTTCATTTCGCGAACCTGTATGATTTTGTGTAATATATTATAATTTTTGGGGTTTTTTTGTTTTAAACAGTCTGACTCGTCAAAACGCGACAACGTGCCCAAATGCTTAAACTCTGGACAACTGGTCAGAGAACTGTGCAAGGAGTTGCGCCTTTTGGAGAAAAGGAGTTCTAGCACTAAGGATAAGGTAAAATTATGCTTTTAAATTGCATATTAATTGATGAGACCATTCCTAATCTTATTTCTTAGATGTATCCTAGGTATCCTGTAAAGGTCGGGACATGCTAGCGCAGAGTTGAAGCGCATCAAAGTTGAAATGCGTCAACCAAAATATTTTCCCTGGACGCATGTGCTGTCTCTGTTCAATAATAGCCGATTCTTTCCAACTTGAGTCATCTAAATATATAAAAAGAACAGGTGACTGACTGACTGACTGATCTGGTATTATGACAGAGACATCCGCTTAGAAAGGATTTTTGAAAATACAACCCATAAGAAGGTAAAATAGAAGTTTCAAATAAGTGTAGTCCACGGGGACGAAGTCGCGGGAATAAGCTAGTTTAAAAAAAAGATTCAAATACCATTAAAAACATACGTTTAATAATAAATAGCTGTAAATTGTATAATTTTTAACAAAAATTGAGATTAATATTTTGGTTTTTTTTGCAGGATTTAAAAGTAAAGAATCACTCGCCAAACAAATCTCAGAGCAAAAAGCAAGCGACACCAAAAAAATCACTAAAACTAACATTACCCAAACCTATAATGCATATGCAACCAAATGCAAATGGCGATTTTGAAGAGAAAGTATATGCTGACAAATTCTATATAGACAGTAAAGAAGTTGTCTACCCAGAGAGATACATACAGGATGTTAAATATGTGACTAGCGATGTTAAATACGTGAATAGTGGTGTTAAATATGTGGACAATGGTGTTAAATATATAGACAGTGGTGTTAAATATGTGGACAGCGGTGTTAAATATGTGGACAGTGATGTTAAATATGTGGACCCTAATGTTAAGTATTTGGACGCTAATGTTAAGTATGTGGACAATGGTGTTAAATACGTGGAAGGCGATGTTAAAATTGTGACAGATGATGTTAAATATGTGAACGGTGTACCTGATATCAAGTATGGTTTGGAGAAGGATTTTTCGGAGAAATATGCATATCAAAATTATGACGAGGTTGCCTATCAAGATGGGAACGGATATGTGGATAGACAAGATAAGAAAGTTGGCTTGAAGATTAAACTGAAGTAAGTTTTTAAGAACTTTAACATACAAAAGACTCAAGCGTTGAAATATTTTTGAGTCTTTTGTATGTTATATAGTTAACTAGATGATGCCCGCGACTTCTTCCGCGTGGATTTAGCTGTTTGAAATTCCGTGGGAACTCTTTAATTTTCCGGGATAAAAAGTAGCCTATGTCCTTCCGCAGCATGCAAGCTATCTCTATACCAAATTTCGTTAAAATCGGTTGAACGGTTGAGCCGTGAAAAGCTAGCAGACAGACAGACACAGACAGACAGACACACTTTTGCATTTATAATATTAGTATGGATAAGTTGAAGATTTTTTAGATTACAATGATCCATCCTGCTACTATAAAGTAGCTAACCCCAAAAAATTGTATTTGAGTTATCGCCAATGGGAATAAAGTAAAAAAACTGATGTTTCTGCAAAAGTATGCTATACAAGAGCTAGGTTTTTAGCTTAGTTTGGTCATATGTGGTATTTTTCTTTATTTTCATGTTTTTGGTAATACATAACTCCAAAATCGGCCTAAATCTGGCTCAATCCAACCCAGTGTGACAATCAGCTAGGTGATTCGCTAACTCAGTGTCTAACACTGAACGATAGCCACTGAGGTTGGTTAGTTCTACATTGCTGCTTCACTGGTGTTAGCTTATTGAAATTAGTTTAATGAATTGGCAATATTTGACTCATCCGATGTCGCGCAATCTGTGGTGGGGTAGCCATCTTGATTCGATTTGTATAAATACGAGTGTTTGACAGTTATTACTTCAGTCTCGTTCCGATTCGAGACTCGACGACTATTAAATACTTTTGTGTTTAGCTCGTTATTTTGATTAAGTGGTTACAATAGCAATTGTGCCCTAATCAAGTTAATATTGCAGTTAGGTTATAATAAAGATTAAATCTCTCGATTAGCCTCTACGCGTTGTGATCTACATCCACGTGCAAGCTTTATATGAGGGAACATTTTAATAACTTATAAAATTAGTTAAATTTAACCTGCTTTTCTGACTTATGCTTAAACTGGGTGATTTTAAATATTTTTTCATAGAAAACCTTTGTCGGATTAAAAAATGAGCTTGGTGGTTATCATTCAGTGTTACGACACTAAGTTAGCGAATCACCCTGCTGGCAGTGGCGTGCAGCTCATAGAAGCATAACCGCACTGCTTACCCTCATTGTAATGAATCAATGCTTATTTTTCATTATAACCTGCTGTAAAATAAGTTCATACCTAAATGCATACCCTGGCTTGAACTCCTGTGCACGCCACTGCCTGCTGGTCCTATATTATAACCTGATCACTGGTCTACCCCAGTCCAACACAATTCTAATTAAAATAATCAGAGTTATTGTGACCCAATCAGATTGGGTTGGCTAATGTGACCCAATTGATTGTGTTGGCCAGACATTTGCACTCACACTGACATAGATCATTAGAGTTGTGGGTTGTGTTACGTTGTATTGTTTCTTTAGTAAAATATTGGTTCACTTCAACAATCTCTCTTCCAGCAACTCCCCATCATCATCACGCGAGGAACCGCCTCCATACAGCCTTCCGGAACATTCCATCCTCAAATCCCATCTAATACGAACGGAGCGCGCTCTCAAACCACTTCAGCAGTGGACCATCTCAAAGAAAGACATCGGAGACTACCATGAGGAGCAGATTCTTTTCACCAACGAGAATCTTCCCAACATACGGCCAGAAGGACAGGAGATGAACTATGGAGCAGGTATGCCAACATTGCCACATACTTCAGCAGTGAACCATCTCAAAGAAAGACATTGATGACACAGTCAAGCAGTGCAGCTCCAGCAGTGGATCCTCTTACATCATGATTGCCATTTTCAGGAAACATTCCAGCCAATTGGGAATTTCAGACCAGTGTTCTGCATTAGTTTGCAATTTACAGAAGCATTTATACACTCTTACCCCAATTTGAAATAGATCAAAACAATTTATTTTCATTTTTTTTTTTTTTTTTTTTTTTTTTTATTGCAATCAACAGCGATATATACAATATAATTTTACATAATAACAGACTGAAATTATGTCGTACCTGAACCTAACCTTCCAATGCCTGTCTTGGTTTCAAACCCTGTGTACGCCATTGGTGTAGCTCCCCAAATCTTTGTGTAAACCTAACAACCTTCGCAGAGATCATGATGAACTGCTAAATGGGTGTATTTTTCCAGGAATGTATTCAGCGGAAGACATGCAACATGAGTACCAATATGGAGATACGGCTCGCGCGGGCTACCAGCAGATCTACCAGCAGCCAGAGCTGGCCTACAGCGAGCCTGCTTACCAGCGCTACCCAGAGGTGGAACATCAGGTAAACAACAGCAACAAGAGTACCAATATGGAGATACGGCTCGCGCGGGCTACCAGCAGATCTACCAGCAGCCAGAGCTGGCCTACAGCGAGCCTGCTTACCAGCGCTACCCAGAGGTGGAACATCAGGTAAACAACAGCAACAAGAGTACCAATATGGAGATACGGCTCGCGCGGGCTACCAGCAGATCTACCAGCAGCCAGAGCTGGCCTACAGCGAGCCTGCTTACCAGCGCTACCCAGAGGTGGAACATCAGGTAAACAACAGCAACAAGAGTACCAATATGGAAATACGGCTCGCGCGGGCTACCAGCAGATCTACCAGCAGCCAGAGCTGGCCTACAGCGAGCCTGCTTACCAGCGCTACCCAGAGGTGGAACATCAGGTAAACAACAGCAACAAGAGTACCAATATGGAGATACGGCTCGCGCGGGCTACCAGCAGATCTACCAGCAGCCAGAGCTGGCCTACAGCGAGCCTGCTTACCAGCGCTACCCAGAGGTGGAACATCAGGTAAACAACAGCAACAAGAGTACCAATATGGAGATACGGCTCGCGCGGGCTACCAGCAGATCTACCAGCAGCCAGAGCTGGCCTACAGCGAGCCTGCTTACCAGCGCTACCCAGAGGTGGAACATCAGGTAAACAACAGCAACAAGAGTACCAATATGGAGAGACGGCTCGCGCAGGCTACCAGCAGATCTACCAGCAGCCAGAGCTGGCCTACAGCGAGCCTGCTTACCAGCGCTACCCAGAGGTGGAACATCAGGTAAACAACAGCAACAAGAGTACCAATATGGAGATACGGCTCGCGCGGGCTACCAGCAGATCTACCAGCAGCCAGAGCTGGCCTACAGCGAGCCTGCTTACCAGCGCTACCCAGAGGTGGAACATCAGGTAAACAACAGCAACAAGAGTACCAATATGGAGAGACGGCTCGCGCGGGCTACCAGCAGATCTACCAGCAGCCAGAGCTGGCCTACAGCGAGCCTGCTTACCAGCGCTACCCAGAGGTGGAACATCAGGTAAACAACAGCAACAAGAGTACCAATATGGAGATACGGCTCGCGCGGGCTACCAGCAGATCTACCAGCAGCCAGAGCTGGCCTACAGCGAGCCTGCTTACCAGCGCTACCCAGAGGTGGAACATCAGGTAAACAACAGCAACAAGAGTACCAATATGGAGATACGGCTCGCGCGGGCTACCAGCAGATCTACCAGCAGCCAGAGCTGGCCTACAGCGAGCCTGCTTACCAGCGCTACCCAGAGGTGGAACATCAGGTAAACAACAGCAACAAGAGTACCAATATGGAAATACGGCTCGCGCGGGCTACCAGCAGATCTACCAGCAGCCAGAGCTGGCCTACAGCGAGCCTGCTTACCAGCGCTACCCAGAGGTGGAACATCAGGTAAACAACAGCAACAAGAGTACCAATATGGAGATACGGCTCGCGCGGGCTACCAGCAGATCTACCAGCAGCCAGAGCTGGCCTACAGCGAGCCTGCTTACCAGCGCTACCCAGAGGTGGAACATCAGGTAAACAACAGCAACAAGAGTACCAATATGGAGATACGGCTCGCGCGGGCTACCAGCAGATCTACCAGCAGCCAGAGCTGGCCTACAGCGAGCCTGCTTACCAGCGCTACCCAGAGGTGGAACATCAGGTAAACAACAGCAACAAGAGTACCAATATGGAGATACGGCTCGCGCGGGCTACCAGCAGATCTACCAGCAGCCAGAGCTGGCCTACAGCGAGCCTGCTTACCAGCGCTACCCAGAGGTGGAACATCAGGTAAACAACAGCAACAAGAGTACCAATATGGAGATACGGCTCGCGCGGGCTACCAGCAGATCTACCAGCAGCCAGAGCTGGCCTACAGCGAGCCTGCTTACCAGCGCTACCCAGAGGTGGAACATCAGGTAAACAACAGCAACAAGAGTACCAATATGGAGAGACGGCTCGCGCAGGCTACCAGCAGATCTACCAGCAGCCAGAGCTGGCCTACAGCGAGCACCTACAGAATATCAGGCAAGATTTCTTGTTCTTTTCGCTGGAACGAGCAAAATACATTCACAACGTCATTATTCACAAGTCGTACGATGCTGTCTTGCATCAGCTAGTAATATTACAATATAGCTGTGATAGCCTAGTGGTTAGGACGTCCGCCTTCTAATCGGAGATCGGGGGTTAGATCTCGGGCACGCATCTCTAACTTTTCGGAGTTATGAGCGTTTTAAGTAATTACATATCACTTGCTTTAACGGTGAAATAAAACATCGTAAGGAAACCTGCATGCCTGAGGTTTCTCCATAATGTTCTCAAAGGTGTGTGAAGTCTACCAATCCGCACATGGTTAGCGTGGTAGACTATAGCCAAAACCGTTCTCACTCTGAGAGGAGACTCGTGCTCTGTAGTGAGCCAGCGATGAGTTGATCATGATGATGATGATTATAATATGGTTCTTTACGGTGTTTTTTTTTAATTAGCAGCAAGCAGCAAGCTACAGCGGCGACCCTGCGTACGCGCACACCCAGTTGCCGTCGTACGACGCCGCGGTCGCGCACCAGTTCCACACCACTAACTATGTAAGTCTTGTAAACATCATTTTACCTACGTTTTTTTTAATAAAGAATATTGGCCATATTAAATGACTAATATTACCCTTTTCTCTCCAACTAAGCGTCAAGCTTGTGCTAGGAGTAGGTACGATAATAATGCAACGGGCGGGGTTTGAACCGCCGACCTTTCGGTTTTCAGTCCACTCCTTTACCCGTTGAGCTCTTGCTCTTGCACTAAACGCGATCAATTTACTATTATCCGTTGAGGAGTTCCATTATCTATCTTCGAAGATTTTCATCAGATCTTCACCAAATTCATATGAGAGCACCTGGGAACCCTTATAACAAAAAAAAAATCCATTCGGTCCAGACGTCTTCGAGTAATCGGTGAACATACATTACAATACAAAAAAAAGATTCCGACTAATTAAGAACCTCCTCATTTTTTGAAGTCGGTTAATAATGATTAAAAAGTATGTCAACATTTTTTTTTTTAATATTTAATAGGTAGTCGAAGAACAAAAGCCCGTTGTACCAACACCACCAGCCAACGCAAGCCCACTTCCGGTGCGGCGGTCCGAGCGTCCGGTACGAAGACGCGTATCCAGTACATACGAATACGAAGACGCGGACTTGTACATAGACGAAGCCCCTCCCCCTACAAGGCGGAGGGCGGCCAAACCCAAACACCAAAGACATCATGCGCATAGGAATACAGGTGAACTATCCGAATGATCCACAAAACTGTTACACCTTCCAGCTCTCCATGCTAGATGGCGCTGTACGGAGTTCAATCGCACTAGAGAAGTTACGACCAATATATTGAAGATTGCTTCTCTGTACGCACTGCGCTTTTGCACATGCTTTTCTTCGTTGCACATGCACCTTAGCTCAGCATATGCGCTTGCCCGTTTAGTGAGATGCATGAGTGATTCTGATTCCTACTGTGACTACTTCCACATGTAGATGGCTTTGTACAAAGTTCAATCACGTTAGAAAAAGCCGTGTAATAATTGTTTTGAAATGACTCATTCAATTTTGTCCCAGCTTCCACATATAAATACTAGATGGCGTTGAATGAAGTTCAATCGCGCTAGAGAGCCGTGTATGAACGTTTTGTAATATAATATGTGCGGAATGTCGTATAGACCAAATCGTTTTGTTGCAGCATCAAACAGCAGCGCGTACCGACAACAACAACAGGCGGCGCAACAACAAACACCACAACCCCCGCCGGCGAGACCTGTGCCCGCCAATGGCATCGAGTCGCTCATCCAGGCGTCTGTGTTGGCTGAAGACCAGCCTGTTAATGACACGTGAGTCTAAATCTTGTACATATCGACCAGGATACAAATATAAAAATCGTGTCAGCAAAAGGGATAAATTTGCCTATCAGAATACTTTCTGTCGCACTCATTCTTCGAATATGAGAAGCGTGTGTGAGATTTTTGGATAAATAGTTAAAACAGTGGGCTTTAATAATGATGATTAATAGAATCTAATGACGACTAATAAAAGTTATCATCTATCAATTATTTGAAATGTAGGTAGTTGTAAATTTTGTCAGGTAAGGCTAAGTAATTAAAACTCAAGCAAAACATCGATATGATATGACACGTGCGTCCAATTCGGTTACATGTTCTAATAGAGGCATGTTTGCAGAGTCTAGAACAAAATATAGCGCATATAGGCAGAGCGCTTTCATTGCGAGTCAGATTTTTTCGGTCAAAACAATGCGCGGGCGCAGCGAGCGTTTTTTTTTGTTTGAATACAGGAATTAAAAGCGAAAACTATAGCAAAAATTGCTGTTTTAATTTTTTTTAGTGAGGATGCGGCAGTGGCGGGTATGCTGAGTATCGGTGAGCAGCGATTCGAGGCCCCTCCACGGACCTTCGGACTAGCAGTGGACACCCCCCAACCGACTACCGACACCTCTAGAGTCGAAAGGTAGGGTATTTTTCTATTGATTTTAGACTTATTTTGTGGTTTATCAACGTATATAAATAACCGGTACTGTACTACGATTTTTAAGAGTCGCATCGGCAATATTCTTTTGCGCAGAGAAACGCAACCTAACGCAGACTAAAACCGAAAGTACACCAATGAAATACAGACCGTATTGCAAGCAATAATCTCTTTATATGGTTGTATGGTGTGGTAATAATCTTATTATATGGTTTAGTTTATTTAGCTATTGGTATTTAGGTTTATTTTACACCACCTCCCATTGTCCATTTGTTCGTTTTTTCCCTAGCGTTAAGGTTGTCTGGAAGAGATCGCTATTTAGCGATAAGACCGCCTTTTTGTACCTACTTATTAAGATTTCTTTTTGTAACCTGTCATTTGTGTTTCTGTGGTGCAATAAAGTATATACATACATACATACAATAACGTCAAGACGTTAAGATTTTAAACACAAGAAAAGCAGACTCGTGCTATATCGCTCACAATTGCGGACTCCGAAAATGACGCGTAGGCAACAACCAATAGCGGACGGACGCGCGCTGATTGACTGAGATATTTCGCGCCATTCATAAATAAGACTTCTGCGCAGGTACATCAGCGTAACTTATAGAAGCGGTACTCATTTTGTTTTTTATCGAAGTGATAATGAAAATTGACTCTTATTTCTACAGCAGTAGTGGTGGAAGCCGGTCGCGGTCGCGCAAAGCAGCCAGCAGTGCGGACGACGACGACTATGATGAAGAAGACGTCATTAAGGAGGTGCATCGAGACGAGGAGTATGGTAAGCGATATTGAGCTTTATTACCATAGCAGTAGAAGCGAAAGTCGCTCAAAAAACAGGTCATGGCGTCACATGGCTTGGTAACGGCGTTTTCTTAGTGAAATACAATCTAGGTGACGTCACAGTCGGAATTCATCATGGCGGCTACTGCTTCGTGCGTTTCGAATATTTGTAGAAAGGATAAAAAAAGTGAAATCTTTGTTTGTTATTTTTAGATTTTTTCTCGCTTGATGACAGAATCAGTTCTCACGCGCCATTTTAACTTTATGTGTCAACTGTCATGTCAAAAGTTTTTTTCACTTTTTAAATACGGACTAAAATAGTACTTTGACATGACAGTTGACAGATGAAGTTAAAATGATGCGTAAGAACTCATTCTGTATAGGTCTAGCAATTCACGAAAGCGAGTGAACTTTACAGTACGCGGAAAGAGATAGCAGTTTTGTAGAGAATTGTCTCCGTCTTCGAGACCGACAAAACGTCCCATAGGTATAAGTGACAGAGACAACGCTCTACAAAGCCGAAGTCTCATCTAAAGGTCGATGTACATTATTTTCTGCCGCGTACTGTACTTGTGGTTACGTCGTATACATGGGCATTGCGCAAGTTTGCGTGCATGTTTGACCAATCAGTCCCGAGTAAGCGCTCGAAAATGCACACATTTAGACTGTTTGTGCACTCATCCGTATTCGGTTCGTATCCGTGATTTCACGGATGAGTGTGTACGGGAGCGGTGTGCAGGCTCGACCGTACCAAAGGGGAGATCTCCCACCGAGCGGTTGGTTGTGCTCGGTAGCGCCAGCTGGGCCGACGGTTGTATCTTGAAACTTCTATATATAGTCCAGATTGCAGAAAACTCCGTTAGTGCGATTGCTATCGGCGGTACATTTGTTCGGGACTACGTCATCGATTGAACAGCGCCATCTAGTTGCTATTGTGGTAACCGCCACAAGTGCACAAACGTCCTAGGTGTACCTTATTTATACCGATACGACTTAAACACAAGCATGAGCACTCTGTTTCGCTCGCAGTATACCCGTCGCTGGAGATGAGTTCGGACGAGGACGAGGACTGGTCGGTGCGGAGACGCCGCGCGCCGCGCAACCGGACCGACAGCAGGAGCAAAACCGACAAGTGAGGTTTTTTCCCTTTGTATATATAATACTAGCTTATGCTCGCGACTTCGTCTGCACGGACTAAACTAATTTCAAACCCCTATTTTACGATTTTATGAGACGACACACACGTAAAAATTAGAAAACACTAAACTATCATAACTAAACATTGGGGCCGATTCTCTTGTACACAATCTCTAAGCTAAACTAAATTAACGGGTCTAAATCTAGTGCTATCCTTTTCCGCAAGCAACATTGTGACAGGGATAGCAATAGATTTAGACGTGTCATTTTAGTTTAGTTTAGAGATTGTGTACAAGAGAATCAGCCCCATTGTATGGCGGTATCCACATACAAAGTTTGTATGACTAGTGTTTGTATCCCTATTCCCCAGCTATTGAAGCCATACGAAAGATTCTACAATCCACTCCCATCGCACGGTGGGGTGAAGTAACTTACAACGTAATAGATGTCGCCACAGGATCTTAGTCATAGATCCTGAATTACGCTAACGAAGTTTCTCTAGTGCCAACGGGAGTGTCTATTGCTAAGCTTTCGCGGTCCGTCCGTCAGTCTGTCAGCGGGCTGTATCTCATGAACCGTAATAGTTGAGTGAGTTGAAATTTTCATAGAATGTTTATTTCGATTATGGCTTTAACAACAAATAATAAAGTTTTCAAAATGGCCGCTATGAAAATAAAAAGTGTTATGTCTTGTGCGATGGTACGGAACCTTTCTTGTGCGAGTCCGACTCGCATTTCGCCCGTTTTTTTTATTTCTATTATATCCTAGGGACGAGTCTTGGTCCCCCCGCGCGCGGCTGGGCCGCGTGGCGCCGCGGCTGCGCGGGCCCGCGCGCTCGGCCGTGCGGCGCGAGTGCGTGCGCGCCGCGCTGCACGCCGCCGCCATCAGCAACGCGCAGGACAAGCACGACAAGCACAAAGACCACGCGGTGCACGACAAGCACCATCCACAGGTAAGTGGCGAGGAAAAATTTCGTGCTCACTGCTCTTGCGTTTCCATCCTTTTCTGGTGGGAGGCTTCGGCCGTGGCTAGTTACCACCCTACCGGCAAAGCCGTGCCGCCAAGCGATTTAGCGTTCCGGTACGATGCCGTGTAGAAACCAAAGGGGTATGGGTTTAATAAAAACTGCCATACCCCTTCCAGGTTAGCCCGCTATCATCTTAGACTGCATCATCACTTACCACCAGGTGAGATTGCAGTCAAGGGCTAACTTGTATTTGAATAAAATAAAAAAAATCCATCCAACCACTTGCAGCTGTCTTCTTTAAATCGTCAAGCCTGCAGGCTGGCGGTCGTCTAGTATAAGTCCCGCAAATTGCTAATGCGCGTGGCCGCCATTTTAGTGACGTCGGCACTAGACTGAAGTTTCGAGCTGATGGTATATTTTTATTTCGGCTGTCGTCAAAATGGCATCATTTCGATGTTAATGAGACATGGTTCTAGCGCAATAGCAATTTGCGGGACTTATATACGCAGGCCCGCTTGTTTTAGCACTACGAATCTACTCACTTCTGATTGGAGCACGTAGAGAAACTCCAATCATAGCCCTCTGAGTTACTCTGACCTTTCTTAAATATTATTTAGCGAGGATAGAACCGTAGTGATTCGAGTAACATTTTTTTCAAATTTTTGACATGAAGGCGCAAAAAATGCACGATCGGTCCATACCTCACTGATCCACGCTCTATTTATTAACAATTTTCTTTGAAAAAATCCCAAGTTATTACTATCCATACTAATATTATAAATGCGAAAGTGTGTCTGTCTGTCTGCTAGCTATCCACGGTCCAACAGTTTAACTGATTTTGATGAAATTTGGTACAGAGCTAGCTTACATCCCGGGGTTAGGACATAGGCTACTTTTTAACCCGGAAAATAAGAGTTTCCACAAAAAATTTAAAAGCCTAAATCCACGCGGACGAAGTCGCGGGCATCGGCTAGTTGTACAATAATGGAATTAATAGCACTTTTCTCTTATTTCTTAAAAAATAAAAATAAAAAAATTCGCCCGTTCGGTACTTGCTCGGTGGCTCTTTCTCGGGGCGCCTTCTTGACTCCCTACAAGTTTTCCTTTCTGCTTCCTTGTCCCCATCATGTCACTCTCCCCATTCTGGGGCAGACGTCACAGATACGGGAGATTCCCGTCGCCGTTCGTGGTGTCTCCTGTTCCCACATCCTCTCCTGTCATTGCGTATCTGGATACCTAGCTCTCGCTTCCCTCCTCTGAACTCGTCGCGTCGTCGTCGTCCTCCTCGCTTCCTTCCTCTTCCTGCTCTCCGTCGTCGCTGCCGCACTTCGGAGCAGCTCCTTCTCCTGTGCCACGCGTGCGCGAACTGCCGCATGGCGATAGAACAGTCAGCCGCTAACTGAAGATGTAAATAACGGTGTAATGTGCAGAGCGCGAAGCGAGCGGTGCTGGCGACGAAGAGCAAGCGACCGCCGCCGCCCGTGCACACGCCCCAGACTAGCAAGAGTGAGTTTTTTTTTATATATCTAACTAGCGACCCGCCTCTGCTTCGCACGGGAGCTTATCACAATTTTCGTAGGGATCTTTAAATTAAAATATATAATCAGGAATAATGAAGCTTTCTATTGGTGAAAGAATTTGCCAAATCACTTCAGTAATTCCGTAGATTACCCCCTACAAACAACTTTACCTCTTTATAATATTAGTATCTAATTAATAAAATTATTAATACAAACACAAGAAGAAACAAAATACAAAAATATAAAAAATATAAAACATTAAAAGGATATTGAATAACAGGGTCGTTCAATGCTCTCAGCTTACTTCAGTAACTCATGATGAACCCATTCATAGCTGTTGTCAGAATTACTTTCACCGAAAAATTCGAAAAGTGTCCCTGACGCTTTTACAAAAAATATGTTCTGAAAAGCCCCGTATTTTATGAAAACTGTTTAAATAAATGAAAAAATACCCAAAATAGTAAGTTTTATTTCTTGTTGTACTTTTTGTCTACGCGTCGAATCAATTTAACTTCCTTTTCAGATATGAGACTGAAAAAGGGTATGAAGACGGCGAAACAGCGTCTCGGCAAAATCCTCAAAATACACAAAATGATATATTAGCTTAAATTAATTAATTAAAACATTAGTAATACTGTTAACATAGTTAATTGTATATCTGGTAGACACCGCACTGGCGCCCGATTTTGACCCATAAATTACCCTAAAATTTGGGACATTCTTTTATTATGCATTCAATCAGTATAGTTAATATTGGGGACACCTTATTGATGTACTCGTATGAGAAACAGTTTTAATGTTTGTATATTTGTGTGCTAAATGGCAGAAAAACGTGAAACGTTTATGAACTTTATTTTATTTTTAGTGTTCGTTGTAGTTTTGAAGTTTAGGAGCTATGAGGTAATCATGCATCGTCATGCATTGGCAACCCTCTGCCAATAAATTGAATAAATTGTTAACGTTTAAGAGTGTCTTGCAATGCATGACGTTATTTCTAATACCCTTCCGAAGAAAGAAAAAAAAATTGAGTTTATACTTTGACGAAGATTTTTTTTACACCTTAATTACCTGTTATCTCCCAAAGCCACCATGATCCAAACTTCATAGTCACTGATCGTTCCTCCCTGTGTTGGGGACAATACGCAGAGCAACTTTCAGCATTTATAAAATAACGAAGGTCTGGTACGCGCTGGCTCGTAGTCCATAACGTGCCTATACTTATTTCTTTTTCATATAGACCTTGATTGAGGATAATAATTTTCACATATCTATATTAGACCTTGACTGAGGATAATAATAATTTTCACATATAGACCTTGACTGAGGATAATAATAATTTTCGCAATTAGACCTTGACTGAGGATAATAATAATTTTCACACATGGACCTTCACAAGGATAATAATTTTCACATATAGACCTTGAATGAAGATAATAATTTTCACATATAGACCTTGACTAAGGAAAATAATAATTTTCACATATGGACCTTGACTGAGGAAAATAATAACTTTCACATATGGACCTTGACTGAGGAAAATAATAACTTTCACATATGGACCTTCACAAGGATAATAATTTTCACATATAGACCTTGACTGAAGATAAGAATTTTAACATGCTTTTTTTGTTTTTTGTCTGTGTGTGGATACGGCTTTAGGTCCCAAATGTTAGGGTCCAGGTCGTAAAAAAGCGGGTATGTAAGATGTATATTTTATATTATGTATTTAGATCACGGACCAATATGTGTTGTAGGCGCACTTGTACATTGCGACATTAACTAGTGTCTCACTGAGATATCATGAATTTATTTAATTACTAAAGAAATATAATAAACATCAGTAAATTACTATAAAATTTCCTTTTTTCATTAATTTGTCAAAGTGATTGCTTAAAAATTTAATACTATTATGTAAAAATTACGGTACCCGGCAGGAAATATTGCACATCGGGCTTTAGAAAGAGATAACAGTTTCGTAGAGCTTCTGTCGTTGAGATCTACATTACGTCACATAGGTATGAGTGAAAGAGACGACGCTCTATGAAGCCGAAGCTATCGCATATCTCTTTCTAAAGTTCGATGTTTAATCTTTCCTGTGAGGTACCTACTGTAAACACTTACGTAGTCGGGTAAAATACGTACGGTACGCGGCAGAAAGTAATGTACATCGACCTTTAGAAGGAGATAGCAGATATATGTAGAGCAATGAGAGGAGACCCGTAGTCAATACTGGGCCGGAAATGGGTTGTGATGATGATTATTACTAGTGGTCCATCCCGAACTAAGACCTCACGGTATCCCATAATTCCCAATAGTTTTCACAAAATAAACAGCGCCATCTAGTAACATTATTACCAATAATTCTGAATAAATAATTTGAGTTTGAATGTCTTTGTCGTTGAGACCGACAAAACATCATAAAGGTATGAGTGACAGAGACAACGCTCTACATAGCCGAAATGTCGTTCTAAGGGCCGATGTACATTACTTTCTGCCGCGTACTGTATTGTCATTCTCATGTACAGGGTTTTCTAATAAAGGGGTTTGAATATTTTAGTATGGAGCCTGGCCTGCCTACATTTTTTTTTTCAAAATATCTGCCACGCACAAAACCTACATTAATCAATAGCTGGCATCAATACAAACAAGTAATGTATGAGATATGAGACAGACAGACAGACAGACACACTTTCGCATTTATAGTATATATTAGTATAGATCAAAGTTGTACTAGTACTGCACGCTAGTGATGGAGTCTTCAGTACAACTTTGATAGTTTAAATCTCAGAAATGTGACACTTTGGAAGACTTATCTCATACAATACTTGTTTGTATTGATACCAGCTATTGATTAATACAAGTTTTATGTGTGGCCGCTATTTTGGAAAAAAAGAAAAATGGCGGCCAGTAGCTAGGCCAGAACCTTCAAAACCCTTTCGCGCATATAAATAAAAATGCATTTGTGTCTTTATGTATCACATACCTAATTTATTATTTTATATGTGACGAAACTTACTGCCGTACTCTGAGTCGCTTAATCGTTACTTAAGTTTAGTGAAAACGAGACAGAGCTATATCTTTCACATAAATCTGTCTCGTTTTAACTCAATCTTAAGTACCGATTAGCGACTCTGAGTACCGCGGTTAGATTAGTTGACTAATTCTATCTGAAGTTGCAATACGGGGGTTTGTGCAGGTTATAGTACCTAGTATATATGTATACATTCCGCAACAGATTGAGATGGCAATCGGGGTATGAGGCGCATACACCCGCACGTCACCCATGCCCGCCCGCACGCGGTTAGCATGGGAGCTGTGCGGGTGTGCCGGGCATTCTCTCCCCGATTGCCATTTCGACCTGTCGCGTACTATAGGTATACAAGGCCAGCTGAGATCTGTTTTTGTACAGTCTGCAGAAATACTCCTCGTGTCCACCATTGGACTAGTTGTTTTGCGCGCATTATACATCTACTTTGTATGGTATAAGTCCCGCAAATTGCTAATACGCGTGGCCGCCATTTTAGTGATGTCAGCACTAGACTGAAGTTTTGAGCTGATGGTATGTATTTATTTCGGCTGACGTCAAACTGACGTCATTTCGATATTAATGAGACATGGTTCCAGCGCAATAGCAATTTGCGGGATCTTATACATACGTTATAGATATTTATGTATATCTGCGTATCTTTTTCTTAACATTCAGTGTTTTTAATCAAAGATCTGAGTAAATGTATTGTTTTTTTAATAAAATATACTGATAAATTAGTGCTATGTATGTATGTACAGTCAGTGTGCCTTTTTAACTTGACATGCGTTTTCTGGGAGTTTTTCTTAAGAGACAACTGTTTTATTTTCTTTATCATCATCGGTGTTTTCGTACTAAATATCACAATACTAAATACGCTTGTCTAGTTAAGACGAATTTTAAATTAGTATTTTCATGTTTAAGACTAGCCCTACTACACTGAATCGTTTTTTTAAGGGCCACATAATAGTTTTTTTTTTTTTTTTTATAAAAAATGTTACAATAAAACATAAAGCTTTGTCTAATTACGGAAGAAATGTAAAATTTCTGTAAATCTCTTCGTACACTGCGTACGCCTTATGTAGTATGTATTTTTTCTTTACATTAAAAACAATACTATATCAGAGTTTTTGTACAATATTTTATTTTTTACTTAAATATTCAAGGTGCCCTTGATATTAACGTGTCAGTGTTGTAGTTATTGGTATATTTTGATCCGATTTTGAATTTTAAATTTCGAAAAATATGTAAAACACTTAACACATATTTTTTACTTTATAAATAAATCTAGACTAGAAATAAATTCGGAATCGGATCCGTCTTCTACTTAATACTTGTATTAACATAAAAAGATATAAATAATATTAGAAAAAAGACAAAAATATGTATTTTCGTAAATCGCTAACTCACCACCGACTTGATGTATGATTTTTTTATAAAAAAGGTTTAGTGGAATATTAGTTTTGTATTTTATATTTTTATCAGTTAAATTTTACTATTCAGCATCGATTCGGTGTTATTAGTGCAAAATGTTTAATTTAAAAAAACGTGGCCTTCCGTAATTTTTTTTTCAAAATATTAAAGTCATAATTAAATAGTATACCTACTTATAGATTAATTTAAAGAGAAACATTTTGCATTATTTAAACACGATTAATTTCAACCATACATAGGGTGTTACAAAGGCAAAATAAAATTTTGTTTTCTTTATAAAAATAATTAAACATTAACAAACTTATGGTATGCAGAAATTACCAAAATAAATTATATATTTCATTTTTAAAGTAAAATATGAATTTTTTGCTTAAAAAAATAAAATAAACACCCTGTACTCAATAGTCACAATGCTAGTACGATATGTGAGTGAAGAATTGCTACACACTACAATACTTTAATGGTCGAAAAATAATTAAAAAACAAATCGCAAAATGCCACGTAAGCACTCCCTCTCACTCGCACACTGTACAGGTATTGAGGGTAAGTGAGAGAAAATGATTATCGCCGCCATTTTCGATTCGGATCGTCACGACTTACGAGTTTACGGTTCGGCATCTTTCATTCAAACATCGTAGTATGAGACTACAGACTCCTAGCATCAAATGATTTGTTGTAATATTCTGTAACTATGGTACTCTTACTTTGACTAAATTTTACCCCATAAATAACACAGTTGTACAGTTCGTACAAAAATAGAACTCACTCGCCATTTTTACTATGTGTCAACTGTCATGTCAAAAGTACGGTTCTCCTTTAAAATAAGGACTAAAATCGTACTTATGACATGACAGTTGACATAAAGTTAAAATGGCGAGTGAGATCTCATTTTGTACGCACTATAGAGCAAAATCCCAGGACTGCCAGACCTAACTTATTTTTTGGGAAACAAAAGTATGGGATAGAGTAGTGTTAGTATGCAAGCTAGCAGATATATGGGAGCTAATAATACACACTACGAATGTTTGTGAACTCATCCATGATTTGACGGACTCGTCAAAAAAATACGAATCGAATGTACGTATTTGTATGACGGCCACTTCGAAGAATCACGGATACGAACCGAATATGGATGAGTGCACAAACGCCCTAAGGGTAATTTGTGCACTCATTCATAATCGATTCGTAAAAATACAACTCGAAGTGGCCGTCATACAATATGTACGGATGCTTGTGCACTCACTTGATTCGCATTTATGTGCCCAAGCGTACGTACATTTTGAATGACGGCCACTTTGAATCGTATTTTTACGAAAAGGAATACGAATGAGTGCACAAACGCTCTCACACTTCTCTATCCCGCACATTTTCTCAGAAAATAAGTACTGTCTGGTGGCACTGGGATCTTGGACCAATAGTAAAATGTTGACATGTAAAAAAACGCAATGATTGCGATCAAAGTTTGGTTCTAGGGGTATGTATAATGCAAAATGGGTGCTGTATATTATAATTTGATTTAAAAAGATCGTTATGTTATTAATAAAAAATAGTTTTAAGAGTTTTTTTTACTGTTATTTTTGTGTTAAGTAAAGTAGTAACAGATGCAAATTTTGTTTATTGCTACAAAATATAAATATTATAATTAAACAAAAAAATAAATGAGTTGATTATTGTAAATCTTTTGTCTTTTTATTTAATACACATTCCAATTTCCACAGGGGTTTTCCTAATTTTGAAAAAACGTCGTTAAGAGTTTCAATGATATAAATCATTGCTATTATTTTGGCACAGGCAACAGAATTCTTATTTCTTCTAAAATTGATAAAAGAAAGTTTAATAATTACGTAATCACTATAATAAACAAATCATATAAGAGGACTGCTAAACCGTCTGTCCGTGTTATATTGCTTCATATAAGTCAGAGATTGCGTAAATGACAACTTTTCGGGAGACAGCGGTCTACCTCGGAATTCGTCCTCTATTTCTTGCAGTGTCCTATCCTTCGTTTCTGGGAGAAATATCAGAGAAATCACGAGACAATAACCCACGACACATGCATACAAAACATACGCTCCGTAAATACCAATACTGTTGAATAAATAGGGAACTGTTTTAACCGTAGTAAACAGATTGAACGACAAGAAAAGAACGCTTATACCACCAGCCAAACTTCTATATTCTAATGGGAATACTTCCCCAGCTATGATGAATGGTAAAGGCACCGTACCAGTTGCTATTGAGAACATATGTATGTGAATTAGGACAATTCCAATAGCTGGGTGATCGAAAAGTAACAGGTCATGTCTTTTGCAATAAGTGTAAGCTGCTAGAGAAAGAAACGCGAATAAATTTATCCCAACAGTTCCCAGCAACATGGTCCGTCGCTTGACTTTCCTAATTACAAAGACAGCCATGCTATTCGAAAGAATTCTCTGAATATCTAGCGTGATCATCATGAGAGGGAAATTCGCTCCAGGCCCGATAATGTTTGTGAAAATATCTATTGTGTACGCAGAGATAACGTTCGCCCCAGCCCATTGTCCTAAGGTGTAAATGTGGATCATTATAAAAATCGGCTTGTAGAACTCTTTCTTCCTCACTGTCGAATTTATGTACGCTAAATTACTCTTTAATTTCTTAGCAAAGGTGTCTGATATTTTTCCGAATTCTTTAGCTTCTCTTATCATTTTGCTGGCTTCTATCATTTTTGCTAATTCATCATCTTCACTGTCACCTCTCAGCCAATGAAACACTTTCCTGCACTCATCGTATCTTCCTTGATCAGCTAACCAACTGGGCGATTCTGGAGAGTATATCACTATTAATAAATCCCCGAAAACTAGGAATGCGTTCACCAAAGCAGTCATTTGCCAAGTGAGGAAAGATCCAAGAGTATGAACACACAGTACTCCTGCCGCTATCGATAAGGATATGAATGTGAGGAAAGCTCCTCTATTTCTCGGGCTGGTGTATTCTGCTATTAATACTGGTCCAAGAGATGCACTCATACCCATGGCAAGGCCCTGAAGCAGTCTGGCGATGAGCAGTGTAGTTATATTCGTCGCAAGGATGATGCAGAACCAGCCAACGAGCATTGGCACCAGGCTGGCCAGGTTGGCAGTTCTTCTGCCGTATTTGGCCATTATCGTGGGCACAATGAAATTACCTGCTACAAGGGCGAATCCCAGGATTGAGGCTGTAATGAAAAATTTCTATGTCAGGTAAGCAAGCGCAGTATAAAATTTGTGATCAAAAGAGATTTAGAAACTACGTAAGGTAAAGGCTCCAGTGAATGAACGCCCCCCAGTCAATGAACAAGAAGTCCTTTTGCGAATATTAAGAGCTGAAATAGAAAACCGTCTGATAGACATTTTTTTAATGTTTGCTTACAAGTTTTCCACTAGACCTACTAAATTGTATATGATTTCAGATTTGCCTGTTAGTGGCGGCTGATTGAAGAAGGCCGATTGTTGTTCCTCTACAAAACTGGTCAACAATAGTACGGACCGAGATAAGATAGGTAAAGCTTGGGAGAGTCACCTAGTCCCTACCGATATAATCCTTTACTTACCCATATTATAAATACGAAAGTGTGTTTGTTTGTTGGTCAATCACGTCGCAACGGAGCAACGGATGGACGTGTTTTTTGCATGGGTATAGTAAAAGACCTTGAAAGTGTTTATCTCGGAAAATTAAAGAGTTCCCATGGGATTTTTAGAAACCTAAATCCACGCGAACAAAGTCGCGTGCATCAGCTAGTAATAAATAATTAATTGAACACTACCAATCCAGGAGCCAGAAGTGTCGTCTATGGGGATGATGGAGTCAGGTTGTCGAAGCTGGGGCAGCAGTATGGCCGCGAACCCGATTAGAAGTCCGTGTGCTGCCATATTCACTGATACGCCGATTGTTACGAAACACTGAAATTATTAAGTTAAAATAATAATCCAAGGAACTAGGTAAGTACAAGCTTAAATTGCTAATCCACCAAAACAGACAAATCTTTATTAAATATTTCTCAAATAAACTTTTAAAAGTGCTTTTGAATCGTCAAAAAATTATCTTACCTCCTGTTGTTGTTCGCAATGCCTTTTCTACCTAGAAGAACCAGTAAGAAACTCGGCGGTTACGGTTGCTACACAGAAGCATGTTTAAATGAAAAAAAATCACCTACTAAGTAGGTAGGTAGGTACCTACTTCCTGAACGTGAAAAGCGTGGGTAAAAAAAATTAGGTTTACCCCCTCGAGTGATACCTTGGTAAATACCTACTTAGGTACCGTAAAACTACACAAGTATGGTCCTGATTTGCCAATTTTTAAATTTGTTCTTTTTCCACTAGAGAATGGATTAACATATTTAATACCTATTGATGTTTTTAGATAAAGTAGAACATAGTAAGTTAACACCCCAAGTCAAACTATGTTACGTGTGTTATTTCAAGTATTAAAAAAAAATTAAATTTGGACCATTGTTGTATGGCATGTTGCCAACTATGGTTCAAATTATAAATCATACTCGGGACGCATATTGTGACACATCAGACTATAATTGGATGGTTTGTTTGAATGCCTGAAGTTTAGTTTTTAAGAAAAACACAAAATAATGGGATCAAATCAGGTTTTATTGATTAAATTACATGTTACAATAGAATATTTTGTGAAAAATCTTTTAATCTCAAATCAAATGTTTTAAAATTACTTATCAAATGTTATATACACAGGAACATATTTGCCCAGGTTTTGCCAGGTAAGTTATTTTTGAATTGGTCTATTTTGCGACCATTTTTATCAAGGTACCTACATTTTCACAATGCATCTCAGATCGAACATCGTATTCGTTAAACTGTGGTAATAGGGAAGCCAAAGTTACACATTTCTATTGCATGCTGGATAAAACTGGCTGGCTGCTGGCTTCTGAAAACACACATTGAAGACCTGGCGGCTGCCTAACTTTGTTACCCCGATACGCTTTTAATTTCAAAATTATCGAGCTTCTCGGAATTTTATATTTTTCACCAGCTTGACGCTGGGTCAGCACTTTGTTGCTTATATATCAATCAAACAAAGTTCCATTTGGCGATCATTGTAGTACCTACTTATATGCACGCCCTCCAACTTTCCTTCTCATAAACTTGTCTCGTGACATCATTTCTGGAATAAAACATGTTGGTTTTTAATTATGGTCCAAAAAAACGTTAGGACCAAAGTTGAAACCTAAGTACCAAATTATTTAAAAAATCTTTAAAAAAAATTAATAGGTGCAATTACAGAGAAAACTATATGTCAAATACATGTTAGCAACATTACCTTTCTTATGAATTCAACTCCGTGTCTTTTTCCTCACTTTAGCCAGTGTTTACGAATAAAAGTTTGCAGAGTACTTACACGTCTTAGAAACAGGTTTCTCTCGCAGTAGGACGAATAAATTAAATTCACAACGCCATCTCACCAAAAAGCACAAAACTAGTAGACTTATAGGTTAAATCAAGTAAAAACTACGAAGCAATGTACTAGATGTCACTACAAGTCAAAAACAATTCGATTTTGTTTAAAGAGGTAGCAGGACTATAGTTGTGGCCCTGGACTATGGTTGTGTAGTTTTACGGTACCTAAGAAATTATTTTAAAATTTCTAAAAAATAAGTTTCTGACTTTTTCAAACGGAACACTATCGTGAACTGTGACCCCTACCTTATGCATGTAATTTATAAGTAGGTGTTGACCTACTTGACAAGTTTTTTTAGTGGTACCTAAGTGTTAAGCGATCATTCATTCCACTTCGGGATTTTAAGAAATCAACGCAGTTACTTGTTCTAATTTCTTCTATTTTACTTTATTCTACGTCAAAATAAAATCAATGAAAAGTTTAGTATACTTACCTGTTTCTTGAACGGCGTAATCCATGATTCCTTTCTCCCCATTTTCACACAACACGAGCAATTTTATGTAATTTAGTTAAAATAATGTTAAGCACATTTAAATATAATTTTACCAAAATATTTCAAGCACATTTATGTAATTTAACCAAAATATTTTAAGTAGCACATATTTTATGTAGTAGGTACAGCTACCACATTTAACCAAAATATTTTAAGTAAATACATATTTTATGTACAACAAGAATTTAATATACTTATTTGATTTAACACTTTCGACTTCTCGACATATTTGTCGTTAATGTTTTATCCTTCGCATTCTGTTGGATATCAATATTGTCATAAAAGTTCTTATTTAACTTTTTTTTTATTAATTTTATTACATAATCTTATCAACTCTTTTTATTATTAGAATGGTCATTTATGCCGAGCATATTAATTTACTGCCAATAAATAAATATATCTAATATATCACTGTATTATAGTATGTATTGTAACTACTTACCTTACCTACCTACCTAAATAATGGATTATAAAAACGTCATTATTGCCCTGTGATATGAAATATATAGTTAGGTACTTAGGTAGATAGGTACCTACGTATAACTGATATCGGAATTTATTCAATCAAAAATTTAGTAAAGTAAACTTTATTTTATTTTATTTATTATCACATTTTATTTATATTGATAGGTAAACAAGTACCTACAATTAAAATATAACTATACATACTTATTTCATTAGATTACTTACCTACTAACCAACATTTATTTACACTATCTTACTAGAGCAGCATCAGAAATTTTACATTTTCGTGAAGTATTTTCAACCCCAAATATATATCTTTTACCAATTTTTTTCGAATACATTTTTGCTCTACAGTCATCTTAAATCGCACCCATTTACTTTGTCTCATTATGTACATTTATAATTACCTATAACAATAACACTTAAAATACAATATTATGCATCATATAACGGGGCTACTACACCGTCTGTCTGTGTTGAATTGTTTCATAGAAGTCAGAGATTGAACGGACTTCAGTTCCTCGGGAGATAGCGGTCTACCTCGGAACTCATTCTCAATTTCTTGCAATGTCCTGTCCTTAGTTTCTGGCAGAAAGAGCCACGCGATCACAAGGCAGTAACCCACCACTCCTGCGTACAAAACATACGCCCCGTGGATGCCAACATTCGTGAACAAGTATGGTACAGTCTTCACCGTTATGAACAGGTTTGATGACAGAAAAAGAACACTTAAACCACCAGCCAGACTCCTGTATTCCAACGGAAATACTTCTCCAGCAATGATGAATGGAAGAGGCACTGTACCAGTTGCTATCGAGAACATATGAATGTGGATGAGAGCTATGCCAATAGCCGGATGTTCAAAAGGCAGGAGCTTATGCACTCTGCAGTAAGTGTAGGCTGCTGTTGCCAAAAATGCGAACAGATTTATTCCGACAGTTGCAAACAGCATAGTCCGACGCTTGACTTTCTTTATTACATAAACGGCCATGGTATTCGATATAATTCTCTGAATATCAAGGGTGATCACCATGAGAGAAATGTTCGCTCCAGTTCCAATAACATTCGTGAAGATATCAATGGTATACGCGGCCAAAAGATTCGCGCCAGACCACTGTCCTAAAGTATAAATGTGGATCATTATAAAAATTGGTTTGTAGAATTCTTTCTTTCTCATTGTCGTATTGATATACGCTAAATTACTTCTTAATTGCTTCACGAAAGAGTCTGAAACGTTAGCGAATTCTTTGGCTTCTCTTACAATTTTGCTGGCATCTATCATTTTTTCTAGTTCATCATCCTCGGTATCACCTCTCAGCCAGTGAAAAATTTTTCTGCACTCATCGTATCTTCCTTGATCAGCCAGCCAACTGGGTGATTCTGGAGAGTATATCACTATCAATATATCCGCGAAAACTACGAAAGCGATTACCAGAGCAGTCGTTTGCCAAGTGAGAAAGGATCCTAGAGTATGGACGAAAAGCACCCCTGTCGCTATCGTTAATGATATGGATGTGAGGAATGCTCCCCTATTCTTTGGGCTGGTATATTCTCCTATCAATACGGGACCGAGGGAAGCACTCATCCCCATAGCGAGGCCTTGGAGGAATCTTGCGATGAGGAGTATAGTAATGTTTGTGGCGAGAATTATGCAAAACCATCCAATAATCATTGGCGCCAAGCTGGCTAGATTAGCAGTTCTTCTGCCGTATTTGGCCATTATGGTGGGCACTACGAAGTTGCCGGCGACGAGTGCAAATCCCAGGATTGACGCTGAAAAGATACATTTTGACGTCAGATATTATTGGTTCAAATATTCGTATGATTAAAATTAAATATCGCTCAATGAAAACACCGTGAAGAAACCTGCTTGCCTGAGAGTTCTTTATAATTTCGACAAAAGTGTGCATGAAGTCTACCAATCCGCACTGACCGGTACGGTGGATTATGGCCCTTCGCCATGGCTGATTTTAAAAGCAATTTTGGTAATTGGGGGATACTCACATAAGATAGAAAAAGGTCTAAGGAGAATTGTCGTGCTCAATACCCCAAGGTCTAGTAGATAGAAGAGTAAGTAGATATACCACATCTACCTGTCTACCAGGCCTTGTAGTTAAAGACGACATCGACAAGTTTTTCTGCCCCATTCGTGGGTTCGTATATGTCGCTTGCGCATTAGCTTACAGTTTTATTAAACCATACCCCTTTGGTTACTACACGGCATCGTACCGGAACGCTAAATCGCTTGGCGGCACGGCTTTGCTGGCACGGTGGTAACTAGCCACGGCCGAAGCCTCCAGACCTTCAGACCAGAAATTTAAAAATTATAAAGTTCCAAGCCCCTGCCGGGAATCGAACCCGGGACCTCCCACTAACAAGACCACGGCGCTTACCAGTGCCAGGGAGATCGTCAAAAATCATCGACAGTTATCGACAGGCGACGATAGATATAAAAAAAAAAAAATCTTTTATATTCTAATAAACTTTTACAAGTACTTTCGAATACTCGGATGCATCTACCATAGTTAAAAATCTTTACCTATCCAAGAGCCAGAGGCGTCGTCTATGGGGATGATGGAGTCAGGCAGTCTGAGCTGGGGCAGCAGTATGGCCGCGAACCCCATGACCAGCCCATGGGCCGCCATGTTGAGTGACACTCCAAGGGTGACGAAACACTGAAAAAAGACAAGTATAGTACGCAAGTGCGAAACTTGAAAATACTAATTATTTGTTCATGAATAGGTACATATTAAATTTTTTTAATTGATGTAACCAGAAATTCACGGTTTTCAGATTTATTCCTTTACTGAGATCTACCTACCTACCTTTCATGATTTTAGGTCAACGGGTACCCTGTAGGTTTTCTTGACATACTCGACGGACTGACAGACAGACAACAAAGTGATCCTATAAGGGTTCCTTTTTTTTCTTTTGAGGTACGGAACTCTAAAAAGGAACCTTTATAGGATCACATTGTCTGTCAAGACTATGGGAATCAAAACCTATAGAGTCCCGTTAACCTATTAATTATAGAATCATGTGGCAACCTATCAATTAGTAATATCACACACAAGTAGGTAAAAGAAAAAAATCTGTGTAAGCAATAATAACATGAAAAAAAAATTAAGTGTTATTTCTTGCACAATGGTACGGAACCGTTTGTATGCGAGTCCGACTTGCACTTGACCTGTTTTTTGTATAAGATCGGGATTGAATTGCTTGCTTGACTGCAAGCAGCAGTTTTGAATATATTTGTTGACTAGCTGATGCCCGCGACTTCGTCCGCGTGGAATTAGGTTTTTCAAAAATCCCGTGGGAACTCTTTGATTTTCCGGGTTAAAAAGTAAGTAGGCTATGTCACTCTCCAGGTCTTTATCTGTATCCATGCAAAAAATCACGTCAATCCGTTGCACAGTTGCGACGTGACTGAAAGACAAACCAACAAACAGACACACTTTCACATTTTATAATAAGGGTACTGATTACTATAGATATTTTGCTTCAATGATGCTTCAATGGTATCCTTATCATTATCAAGATATGTAATACTTATCAATGATTATTATATGAGAAGAAGGTTCCTACCAAGTGTTTTATATCTTTTTGAAGTATTTATCGTTTTACCTAATTTTGATAAAATCAATTCTGATAACGCTTGAAGCGTGAGCGATAATAAAATAAAATCCTGATAATATGGAGATCTCTTGACAGATATTTGATAGCGCTAATTTTTCCAAAGCTTTGACCTTATTTCGGTATTATAATACCTATTACTAGATGACGCCCGCGACTTCGTCCGCGTGGATTTCGGTTTTTAAAAATCCCGTGGGAACTCTTTGATTTTCCGGGATAAAAAGTAGCCTATGTCCTTCCCCGGGATATAGGCTAACTCTGTACCAAATTTCATCAAAATTGGTTGAACGGTTGGGCCGTGAAAAGCTAGCAGACAGACACACTTTCGCATTTATAATATTAGTATGGATAATATTTTAACTTATCGGTAATCAGCCCCCTAATTGTGTAAGAATAACCATTTCATGGCTATCGCAATCGTCAAAAAATTCTGCCCTTTGATTGGTTGATTCGCTGCTTACATTTTTTCACAGCCAATCAAAGGGCAGAATTCTTGACGATTGCGATAGCCATGAAATGGTTATTCTTACACAATTGGGGGGCTGATTGGTTTGGGATCTTGGGAATAGGTAGTGGCGATTAAAATATATTGAGTAAGGTCGATAAGATAATTTAGGACTTGTTAACGTATAACCTCTACTTCAAAAAAAAAAAAAAGTCAAGCGTCACTCAAAAAAACAGGTATTATTGAAATAATGATGCCCGCGACTTTGGTAGGTACCTCGGTATCTACTGTAAGTAAATCTATAATGGAAAACTGACTGAAAATATCAACGCACAGCTCAAACTGCTCTGGGTCTAGAAACATGAGATAGAGTCTCTTTATAACGTAGTCTCATTACCATCATCATCATGATCAACCCATCGCCGGCTCACTACAGAGCACGGGTCTCCTCTCAGAGTGAGAAGGGGTTTGACTATAGTATATCACGCTGGCCAAGTGCGAATTGGCAGCTTCACACGCCTTTGAGACCATTATGGAGAACTCTTCAAACTCTTCTTCGTGCTGGTTTCCTCACGATGTTTTCCTTCACCGTTAAAGTAAGTAATGTTTTAATTACTTAAAAACGCACATAACTCCGAAAAGTTAGAGGTGCAGGGGATTGAAACCCTGACCTCCGATTAGGAAGCGGATCCTACAGCTTATAACGTAGTCACTAGTCACTATAAGAAAATATTTTCATTAAAGTAAGTAATGTTTTAATTACTTAAAAACGCACATAACTCCGAAAAGTTAGAGGTGCAGGGGATTGAAACCCTGACCTCCGATTAGGAGGCGGATCCTACAGCTTATAACGTAGTCACTAGTCACTATAAGAAAATATTTTCAAAAATTAGGCTTTATTCTTATCAGTTATCATAACAACACACATAAATGTGAAAATGGTGCCAAGTTCAATAGAGAAGTGGGCTTCGGCTTCGGGCGATAAAAGATTTCAAATCTAACTAAATAGAGCGAGATAATTTGTCTAAATAACTCAGTTGAAATAGAAATTTCAATTAACAAAATTTCCCACAGAGCTAAATATTGGTGGAGACCTTGGGTAGGTAGGTACACCATCTATAATATAAAAATTGAATCACTAAATGTGTTGGTCATCGCAAATCTCGAGAACAGCTGAACCGATTTCGCTAATTCTTTTTTTACAATATTCCTTGAAGTACGAGGATGGTTCTTACGGAGAGAAAATTTTAAAAAATTTGAATCGACTGTTAGGCGGAACGAAGTTCGCCAGGGCAGCTAGTTGCAAATAAAATATCAAAACACACATTTGGCAACCACGAACAAAAACCTACCGAAACAAAAATATAATGTGTGAGGGTGTACGTAGCATAATATTATGTTTAATAGCTTACCTGAAGTGTTAAAACTGACTAAATCCATTTATCAATTTAAAAATAGGCTAAAGAAATATATTGCGGACTAGGTATATTGTTTAACTAGAACTTGTAATTTACATAATTAAAATTGAATTAGTTAATAAGTTAGATAAAAATATTATAAATACGTAAATACATAGTTAAGATATTTTGGTAAAATTTTAAATTGTATTGTATCATCTGGGTTAGTAGGTACTGAAATGTATGTAATAATTATTAATCTTAATGTAAATGAACAGTATGTTCTTTTTGAAAACAAATTTCTTTGCTTTCCTTCAACTTTTAGAATCGCCATATCTCAGGAATGGTGATTCTTAGAACAAAAAAGTATCTGACAATTTTTGTAGATAATTTTATGATCTACAACTTTTGTCTGAGCTATTTTTAAATAAAACTTACCGTCTACAGGAAAACTCCAAAAACCCGGAAGTTTTGACTTTTGACCTTGAATAACTTTTTTGCAGACATGGGTTTGATGTCGGTATTTAATAATTCCAAATTTCTGACTTGGACTGGTGGGAAGCTTCGGCCGTGGCTAGTTACCACCTTACTTTCAAACGTTTCGTTTCGTTTCGTTGCGTTTCGGTACGATGCCGTGTAGAAACGAAAGGTGGTTAAAGGAAAGGTTAGCCCGCTTCACACCACCAGGTGAGATTGCAGTCAAGGGCTAACTTGTATCGGAATAAAAAAACCTTGCATCTCGGGGGTAGATTTGTTTGTCCCGGAAAATCAAAGAAAATCACGGATTTTTTATGATACCTAAGTCCGCGCGGACGAAGTCTCGGATATCATCTCTAGTAGGTACATAAGTATTAATTCTTATATATCTATATACGATACGATACGAGCTAATGATATAATTCGATTAATATACTGTTAATAGCTATTCACTTGGATTATAAAGATAAAAAAAGATACAATAAAACTGTAATTGATCATTGATCCTGATGCCTATAACACGAGTGTACAACTTATTTTAGGCATCGGTGGCTTAACCTAATATGGTTGTAATTCTCGTGAAACAATAAATTATTTATTTATTATTATTATTATTTATTGAATTATTCTGTAAGTACCTACTAAACTTTAAAGTAATGGTGAATAGGTGAACCCACCTGGGCGAAGTCTGCAATAAAATTGCACATTGCAATTCAATATATTTTCTTCTTTTGCAATTATCATTATAATAAGTAGGTATTTTAAGCGTGACCTTAAACATTATGATTGAGTAAGATAAATAGATAAGTAAACCTAAATTATTTTGTTTTATTGCAATCTAGTAGGTAGGTATATCTATTGGACCACACTTATTATGAATAATTTGCGCAACTTCGCAAGCATGCCTCTCTTATCGAGAGTTACATTTTTGTTCCGTTTGCCGTGGAGACCCTGGGGCCATGGAGTCTTAGTGCTAATAAAAATTTAATATAAGACATTTCAACACGAATAGCCTCATCGGTGACAGAAGGGGCTGGCTCATTTTGTTTTGTGCGCAACGGATCATCCTGGCTGTCCAGCGCGGAAACGCAGCCAGTATTATTGGCACCATTCCACGCGGGCATGAATTGTATAGTAATTAGAGATAAGGCTAGCTTTAAGAATTATTAATCTAGAGTAAATTATATACTTATATTTACAAAGGAGAATGCCAGGTGGCCATAATAAATTTGGCCCTTAGGCGCCCACACATGAAACTAAGTTTATGGAATCAACAATAGGTACCTACATAATACAGCAACTAATTGGTAAAAATATGAATTTAAAAAAAGAGAGGGTTTCAATGTTACAAATTATTTTTATTCTTTATTAGCTTATGCTCGCGACTTCGTCCGCGTGGACTACATAAATTTCAAACCCCCACTTCACCCCCTTAGGGGTTGAATTTTCAACGATTATTTCTTAGCGGATGCCTACGTCATAATAGCTATCTGTATGCTAAATTTCAGCCCGATCCGTCAAGTAGTTTGAGCTGTGCGTTGATAGATCAGTCAATCACCTTTTCCTTTTATATATTTACTTAGATTATTTTCCATAGAATCGATTTTCAAATTGTACAAACGCATCGTAGGTATATGCCAAATCTCGGTATTCTCCTTTTTGTCTGTCTGTCTTTTTGACTGTTTGTACGCGCTTCATGCTGAAACTACAAAACGGTTTTGAAATGAAATGCAACTTGGCATATACATACTTATATACCTATAAGGGGTTGGTTTTTGAAATTCATTAATTATTACTTGTTTAAAATACAAGTACTTAGATTAAAATATAGTTATACACAAATTAAACAATACACAGAACAGAATAAAATATTTAAGTAAGTAAGTACAAATAACTAGGTAATACATTAGTCAGTCGAACATGCAGAATTGTTTAAAATATTTCCATTTGGAAATAAATTCACAATAAGTACCTAGTTATCTGAGTTCGCACTACGCCCAACCCACTTCAGTTAGGTACTAATAATAAAAAGCAACAACATTTTAAATAATATTTAGACGCAAATCTACATAAAAATAATGTAAGTAGTTTACAAAATTGTACCTGTTTCTTGAACGGCGTAATCCATGATTCACTTTTCCCCATTTTTCATCACAACACGACCACTTTTATGTAATTTAACCCAAAACAGCACTTGTACCTATGTAATGTTAGGTTAACTGTCGCACATTATGACCGCCTCCCTCCGTTACTTGACTCCAATGGTTCGATTTGTCACGATTTGCATTGCACTATCGGGTATCGATATGATAAATACGTTTGCGAGTGTTGTACTTATGGCTATTTGTGTTTACAGTTAGTTCAGGCGCCAATAAAATCGGATTTTTCCGCGGACTTTTAGCACAAACGAAACAATGGGGCCAATTCTCTGGTACACAATCTCTAAACTAAACTAAAACAACACGTCTAAATCTATTGCTATCCCTTTCATAATGTTGCTTGCGGAAAAGGATAGCACTAGATTTAGACCTGTTAATTTAATTTAGTTAAGAGATTGTGTACAAGAGAATCGGCCCCAATGGCGCCGATTCTCTTGTATACAATCTCTAAACTATCTGGTTTTGATTGTATGTTTTTCGTGGCACTGTTCCAGTTAGTAGATTACCTCAGCTTGCTGGATCTAATTTTTAACATCTCTTCTCTTGTCCCTATTTCATTTTTCGTTTTTCTCCTTATATCTAGTTTTCTCATCGCAAGCTGTGGCAATCACTAAGTGGATCTACATTATAGCATATAATATGTACCTATTTCTAGTTGTGCAATTGTAAGTTTTCTTTGTGTAACCTGTTGATTGTCCTTTCAAATAAAAAATTAAAAAAAAATTAGAATTAAATTAAACTAAACTAAATTAACTGATTATAAGCTGTGATAGCCTAGTGGTTAGGATGTCCGCCTTCTAATCGGAGGTCGGTGGTTCGATCCCGGGCACGCACCTCTAACTTTTCGGAGTTATGTGGGTTTTAAGTAATTAAATATCACTTGCTTTGACGGTGAAGGAAAACATCGTGAGGAAACCTGCATGCCTGAGAGTTCTCCATAATGTTCTCAAAGGTGTGTGAAGTCTACCAATCCGCACATGGCCAGCGTGGTAGACTATGGCCAAAACCCCTCTCAGAGAGGGAGACCCGAGCTCTGTAGTGAGCCGGTAATGGGTTGATCATGACGATGATGAAACTAAATTAACAGCATCCTTTTCCGCGAGCAACATTTTGAAAGGGATAACAATAGATTTAGACGTGCCATTTTAGTTTAGTTTAGAGATTGTGTACAACGGAATTAGTCACATTATATTATTATGTTCTGAATTAGAATATGTACCTACCTATACGAATAAGAACAGGAAAGCCAATGGGTTCTACTTATTAACTGAAAAGTGCGGTTTATAAGGAAAATAGGTACCTACCTATAGTCCGCAACAGGTTGGAATAGGTATCAATCGGGGTATGAGGTGGGGGGGACGCCTCGCACCCAGTGGCGTGCAGGTCATAGAGGCATAAATGCACTGCTTACCCGAGTTGTAATAACTCAATTCATATTTTCATAATATGACCTGCCAGTACCAGATTCCTACCTAACAAATGCCTACCGTAGCTTCAAACCCTGTGCACGCCACTGCTCGCACCCGCACGTTACCCGAGCTCGCCGCACCAGTGGCCCTACCGCGGTTGTTTGACAGCTACAATGTCACGATCACAATCATCTCTGATTGGTTAATGCTCGCTCACTATTGGACACAATGCATTGTTGCAACAAGAATCGCACAAATTCAGCCAATCAGAACAATTGAGATTGTAATAATGATTGATGCAGGTTTTAGACAATCGCCCTGCTGGTTAGCGCGGGGGCTGCAAATGGCGGTCAGCAATTTGCGGGACTTATAAGTAGAATTACATTGAAGGAGGAACAAGACAAGTCCCGAAAATTATAGTTTTGTATGTGGCAAACCTACTTTTTACCTACAACTTCGTATGGAGATTTGCCAAATTGCATCTAAAATAGATGTTGATTATTATCAACACATTCTGTGCACGATAATGAAAAGAATGATCTATATTTTTATATTAGTTTCTATGTCCACGACAGGTCGAAATGGCAATCGGGGTATGAGGCAAGGGGACGCCCCGTCGGACCCGCACGTCGCGTCGCCCGCACTGGGTTAGCGCGGGGGCTGTGTGGATGTGTAGAAAGGATTTTCAGAAATTCCACTCAGGGATGCCAGGGCGGATAGTAAGATAATTAGATACTCGTAAGTATGCCCTTTTTCATCAATTCAAAGCCAAAAGATGTACATATGTATGTATCATGTATTTTTGTAACCTATTGTGTATCATACTTTTTTTATTTAGATACAAGTTAGCCCTTGACTGCAATCTCACCTGGTGGTAAGTGATGATGCAGTCTAAGATGGATGTTAGGTACCTACCTACATCAAAAAAGTGGGGTCTCCAAAATTTTATTTGCTATTTTATCGAGCGGGATATCAAATGAAATAGGAGGAAATGCTGAGTTTATAAATATACAACACTAGCTGACCCGCCCCGGCTTCGCTCGGGTGGAATTTAGAAAATCGAGGTGGGTGATGAATTTTCAAAAATCCTGTAACACCTATTTCTTCATTTGTGACCGAAAACCCAAATACCAATTTTCATGCAAATAACTTGAAAAATGACGGATTTTCATACAAATTTTCATCCCATATTTAACCCACTTAGGGGTGGAATTTCGAAAAATCCTTTCTTAGTGGATACCCACTCTTTACAAAGAACACACCCTCAAAATTTCATATCTCTAGGACCAATGGTTTAGGCAGTGCGTTGATATATATGTCGGTCAGTCAGTCAGGACTTTGAATTTTATATATATAGATTAAAATATACCAAGTGACAGAAAAACAATTATTAGGACAGCAATTATTAGGATTTAAGAAGATCGTATAGAGTTTTAGTTTTCAGCGTTATCTTGTTTTTATACACTAGATACCTATTTAGCAATTGATGCAAGTTTCATTTTCAATTGCCAACATTTTTTAAATGAAATTACGCAGGCATATCTACGAAAGGCAATTATAATTTACAATACCTTCGTATAAAAAACGCTTACAAAATATAGCAGTTTTGCAAGAGCTAAATAAGTACTACAACTTTCTTTTTTGCCGATCATCTAAGTATATAAAAGGAAAATGTGACTGACTCACTGACTGACAGACTGAGTGACTGATCTATCAACGCACAACTCAAACTACTGGACGGATCGGGCTGAAATTTGGCATGCAGGTAGCTATTATGATTTAGGCATCCGCTAAGAAAGGGTTATTCAAAATTCAACCCCATAAGGGGGTGAAATAGGGGTTTGGAATTTGTGTAGTCCACGCGGATGAAGTCGCGAGTATAGTAGTGTTATCTAAGCAGATAAGCCTTTCAAGGTAACTGAAAAATTATACATACCTACTTACAATACAACTATAATATTATTATTATAAAACTCCAGACATGCAAGCGTATTTAAAAAACTCGGCCAGGAGTGAGTCGGACGCGCACCCGAAGGGTTCTGCACAATCGTACCTACATGAAATAATGCTTTTTAATTTTTAATAATTTTCATGGCGGTCATTTCAGTACTTCAGTACTCTTATTATATATGCGAAAGTGTGTTTGTTTGTTGGTTTGTTGGTTTGCTCTTCAATCAAGTCGCAACGGTGCAACGGATTGACGTGAATTTTTGCATGGGTACAGATAAAGACCTGGAGAGTAACATACGCTACTGACTTTTTAACCCGGAAAATCAAAGAATTCCCATGATTTTTAAAAAACCTAATTCCACGCGGACGAAGTCGCGGGCATCAGCTAGTTTTTAGTATTTGTTCAAGTTACAGCGGCGGCAATAGAAATACGCAATATTTGAAAACTATAACTTTTACGGTTTACGTGAAGCAGGCCACTGACAGACAGACGGACGGACGGACAGCGTAGGTAGGTAGGGTCCGTTAGGACCCTCAAAATTCACACGATAGATTACATAGATGTTGATAAAACAAGTAAAATAAAAACATTAAAAACTGCGCACTTCACTCCTTAGCCTTTATTCTTTACTAATAAATAATTAAGCTATTCCTTCCGAATATAGTAGGTTACTGTAAATACAACAACTTCCTACGTTTGTTACGTCCTACAACTTTGGTATGGTGCAGTCCAAACTAGACTGTGAGGTCGAAATCCATATTGTCCGATCATGCGCAGTGCAGTGTGCGCTGGTGATTGCCAACAAGTTGACGACCTCCCTGGCGCAGTAGTACGCGCGGAGGTCCCGGGTTCGATTCCCGGCTGGGGTTAGGAATTTTATAATTTCTAAATGTCTGATCTGGTGGGAGGCTTCGGACGTGGCGAGTTAACACCCTACCGGCAAAGCCGTGCCGCTAAGCTATTGAGCTTTCCGGTACGGTGTAGAAACCAAAGGGTTTAATAAAAACTGCCATACCCCTTCCAGGTTAGCCCGCTTCCATCTTAGACTGCATCATCACTTACCACCATGTGAGATTGCAGTCAAGAGCTAACTTGTATCTGAATTAAAAAAGTGAAAAATCCATATGTTACCTACTAAATTAGTAGTATTTTTTGTAACATTAGTATAGTACCAACTAATGTTTTGAAAGTGTGTCTGTCTGTCTGCTAGCTTTACACAGCCTATTCGTTCATCCAATTTTGACATTTGGTACAGAGATCGCTTCCTTCCCTGGGGGATGGGACTCACCTAGGTTACTTTATTGCTTCGAAAAATCAGTGTTCCCACAGGACTTTTAAAAGTACCAATTATGACATTTGGTAGTTTTGGTATATAAGTAGATAGGACTAGCTAGCTTGCCCGTTGGCAGTGGACACACTTCGAGTGCGGAATCCTCAAAAAATCTTTCATAGATATATGGAATAGGTAAGGCCACCCGTGCGAAGCCGGGGGCGGTACCAATACCTAATTATAATAGACTAGCTGATGCCCGCGACTTCATCCGCATGGACTTAGGTTTTTAACTATCCCGTGGGAACTCTTTGGTTTTCCGGGATAAAAAGTAGCCTATGACTCTCCTATGATAGCCTATGATTGATGCAAAAAATCACGTCAATCCGTTGCTCCGTTGCGACGTGATTGAAGGACAAACCAACAAACAAACACACTTTCGCATTTATAACAAGGGTACCTACTGATTGTACGTCGTCGTGTACATTATGTACTTATATTAAAATCAATTATTATTATTTATCATTACGATAAAGTAAGTGGCACTTGGCAAATGACTTCGCATTATCACCTCACTCAGTGGCATTACCACAGGCGTATTACTATGTTAATAAGTAAGAGATAATATACGATTGGGTATGTAGCATACATTTTACTATTCAGGGCACCTTCACACTTATCTGGCTGCAGTGCGTTTTTTCAGCATGGCTTTTGAGATTTCGGCTTTGTAGAGCGTTGTCTCTGTCACTCATTTATTTATTTTATTTTATTTTATTTTATATCTTATTAGAACAGCAGTGCCACTTACACTAACTAGATAATTAATAATAAATTTAAATACAAATAAAGGTACAAGAAAAAAGACATAAAATACAAAACGAAAAAAAATCAAACGAAACCGCTACTTACCTATCTCTTTCTAGTTTAGATTATTAATATTATTGTAGTATTATTGTTATTTTAATAGACTAACCCAGCTTTCGCTGTTGCGTCTATATCAAAAGTGCTTCGAGTTTTCCAAATGTTTAAGTCTAATTTATTCTTGAACTGTGGCCCTACCGCGGTTTTTTGACAGCTACAGTGTCACGATCGCAATCGTCTCTGATTGGTTAATGCTCGCTCACTATTGGCCACAATGCATTGTTGCAACAAGAATCGCACAAATTCAGCCAATCAGAACAATTGAGATTGTAATAATGATTGATGCAGGTTTTAGACAATCGCCCTACTGTGGCCCTACCGCGGTTGTTTGACAGCTACAATGTCATGATCGCAATCATCTCTGATTGGTTAATGCTCGCTCACTATTGGCCACAATGCATTGTTGCAACAAGAATCGCACAAATTCAGCCAATCAGAACAATTGAGATTGTAATAATGATTGATGTTTGTTGTGGGCTCTTCCCAGACCTGGGCGCGTTTGGAACCCTCGTAGCTTTAGTTTTAAGTTTGCGTTATAATTATCACCACTATATCTTACAAATCTAACACCATACCAAACCATCAATAAGAGTAATTTATTACCTATTTTGAATAAATCATTTGACTTTGACTTTGATGCAGGTTTAAGACAATCGTCCTACTGGTTAACAGAATTTGACATAACCACATCCTTAGGCAATTTATTCCATATGTGAACAACTCTGTTGTTCAGAAAGTGTTTTAATAGATTTGTCGATGTATAATATTTTCTGCCGCGCATTGATAACGCTTTTGGCAGTTAGAATATAATAGAGAAAGTATCTGCAAACATGAACTTGTAATATAGTCCGGTTTCTTAAAAATATATAGCTGTAGTCAGCTAGTGCTTATGCCTGCGACTTCGTCCACATGGACTTCACTAATTTCAAATCCTTATAAAATATTTTACCTCCTCATAAATTTTCAAAAATTCTTAGGTTGTGTCTACGTCGTACCAACTATTGTACCTATCTAGTTCGGTAGTGTGAACTGTGCCGCCGCACAAGTGTGGCACTATGGGTAATTTACATTTTCGATTGTACCCAGTCATCATTTGTTTTGTTTTTAAGAATGAGGACTGAGGACTAATGCCTTGTTTCAATTGCGCAAAAATATGAAAGTTGTATAAAATATTAATATAATTTGTCTATTATGACTGAGATAGCTAGTCAAGTAAGACTTCGGTCTCCTTCGGGGAGTTCGGGAATCGATCCCGCTCACTCATTTCTAACTTTGCGGAGTTATGTGCATTTAATAAACCAATTAAATACCTACACCACTCGTATTTACCGGTGAATGAAAACATCGTGATGAAACTTGTATCGTGCATGCCTGAGAGTTTGCCATAATATTTTCAAAGGTCTAAGTATGTAAGGGTGAGATCTACAGAGCGCACTTTGACTTTGCTTAGACTTAAGACAGAGTTAAAACGAGACAGACGTATATCTTTCACATAAATCTGAATCGTTTTAACTCAATTTTAAGTCTGAGCAAAGTCAAAGATTTCAGCCTTAGTCTGTCAATCCGCAATTGGCCAGCAGAATGGACTATATGAATCATCTAAAACCCTTCTTATTCTGATGTTCTGAGAGGAGGCCGGTGCGTCAAAAGTACTTGTAGAAGTTTTATTGAATGAAAAATATTTTTATTTATTTAATAAAATCCGTACCTACTAAAATAATCATAATAGAAGGTACCTTATTATTATATTATTTAATTTTCTGTAACAATTTTTTTACAGGCAAACGTGTTTATAAAACATTTGATATAACTTTTACCATAGGCGTTTGCTTAAAAGCAAACTGCAAGCAGATAGATCATTACAGAATACAGTTGTATCATGTAGAGCTTCAATAGCTCAACGGGTTAAGGAGTGGACTGAAAACCGAAAGGTCGACGCGACGGTTCAAACCCCGCCCGTTGCACTATTGTCGTACCTACTCCTAGTACAAGCTTGACGCTTAGTTGGAGAGGAAAGTGGAATATTAGTCATTTAACATGGGTAATATTCTTATTTAAAAAAAATGTATGTAAAGCACGCTAAAGAGTGAACACCTAACTGAGATTAAAATTACATAGGTGCCTATTTAATCTAACTATATAAAAGGAAAAGGTGACTGACTGGCTGACTGATCAACGCACATCTCAAACTACAGGACGGATCGGGCTAAAGGGCATGTAGATAGCTATTATAACTTACCTAGGCATCCGCTAAGAAAGGATTTTTGAAAATTCTATTCCTAAGGGGGTGAAATAGAGGTTTAAAATTGGTGTAGTCCACGCGGACGAAGTCGCGAGCATAAGCTAGTTTAATAATAATAAAAAAACCGGCCAATTGCGAGTCAGGCTCGCGCAATGAGGGTTCCGTACTACAGTCGTATTTTTTCGACATTTTGCACGATAATTAAAAAATTATGATGCATAAAAATAAATAAAAATCTCTTTAGTATGTACAGGTGAAGACCTTTCATATGATACCACACTTGATATAGTCACTCACTTCGAAACTTGAAAATACTAATTATTAGTTCATGACCACAATTAAATTTTTTTTGTGTGATCTAACCCTAAATTCACGGTTTTCAGATTTTTCCCCAAATGTCAGCTATAAGATCTACCTACCTGCCAAATTTCATGATTCTAGGTCAACGGGAAGTACCATGTAGGTTTCTTGACAGACAGACGGACAGACAACAAAGTGATCCTATAAGGGTTCCGTTTTTCCTTTTGAGGTACGGAACCCTAAAAAAAATTCACCGATTCATACACAGTAAGCAGAATCTTGTTATCTATCTATGGCCTATGTTAAGACAAATAAAGCCACGAGTAGGTATGTTATCATTTATCTTATTAATATCATTAATAATATGCCTTTTATACACTTAACATATTATAGGTCCGCCTTCTAATCGGAGGTCGGGGGTTCGATCCCGGGCACGCACCTCTAACTTTTCGGAGTTATGTGCGTTTTAATTAATTAAATATCACTTGCTTTAACGGTAAAGGAAAAGATCGTGAGGAAACCTGCATGCCTGAGAGTTCTCCATAATGTTCTCAAAGGTGTTGTAACAATCATGGACTCTCATACTAATAGTCTCCCATACTAATAAAGCAACAGGAAAATTTATTGAAAAGCGTACTAAAATATTAGGTTAAAGTTTATAAAATCAGTTTAGTAGATTATAATAATGCTGTACTAACACATAAAAACATAAAATAACTATTTTAGAAGGTCAAATTTACAAAACGTTATAAACACTCGTATAACGAGGAAAACTGCAGTTGGGAAGGTAGTACATGGGAACGACCGAGCGGTCGATGCCTAAATGCCAAATGAGTTGTCGCGGGTGTTGACGGACCACCGGCACGGCGGTGCTTGCATACATTGAGTGCTAAGTGCAAGGGAACGTGCACAGAGGGAACACGTTCTTATCTGTAGGGCCACGCATGTGTCTGAAACTAGAATTGAATTGACTAGAGACACAGATAGGTCTGTTGATCTCTATGTTAAACAGATATTGCTTAAGTGCAAGGGAACGTGCACAGAGGGAACACGTTCTTATCTGTAGGGCCACGCATGTGTCTGAAACTAGAATTGAATTGACTAGAGACACAGATAGGTCTGTTGATCTCTATGTTAAACAGATATTGCTTGGAGTTCTGCACTCTTCTGATGGTTTTTATAAATACAAATACATAAATCAACTTTAGCGTTTGAAGACACTCATGCGAAGGAGAGTCGGAGCGCTCTGATGTTTGTACGTCCTGCCTAAAGGAAATCCTAGCGTCTCGGTGCTCTGAGAATCTTTTGCTAAAGTGATTTCGAACGTGAAATATTTTATCGCTTACATGTATAATACAAATACATCTAAAACCTAAAATTGTGTGGGGATAGTTATATACCCTTCTGAATGGCAATAATATATTAATACAAATGCATACACGGCAAACTCGAAGGATTGGGGTTTGGCCTGCGAATATAGCTCGTTTCGACGATACCGTAGTGCTGCCGCTCATCCTTGCGATCTTCTAAAGATCAACTGTGGGAATGCACCACGATAAAAATGCAACTCATGTTCATATTCATGATCATTATCATTATCGTAATCATCTATTCTCGATCGAACATAAGCGGGACGCACCGCTTTAAATAGTATGCTTGCATACGTTGCGCTATACAAAAAATGATGACGTGTTGTGGGGGGGGAACTACTGTTCGTTGGTATTTCATGAGATAAATTGCTCTCTCAATAACTTGAGAAATCAAGAACAAACGATGGGATACTAAGGGAAGGTAGAAGTTCACCGTTGATGGCGTGGCGGAGCGATCAACCATCATTTATCTTTTAATCTTTTCACCCATAAGGTAAATGATGCCAATACACAAAGCTCTTCTCCTGCTTCACCGGAGAACAGCTTGCACACGTCTAATAGATTCGGGTTTTAACTAATGTGTTCATCTCGTTGTTTACGGCATGATTCTATCTTGTTGTCCATACAAACTAAAGGAAGATTTACTTATTTAGATTCATGCTTAATAGGACTTAATACGTGAACCAACGAATTATTGTTTAGACAAACCCAATACACGAACGCACGTATAAGATAAATGGTTAGAGTTGCTATTTATTTCTTGAAATTGCTACTAAACTCTTTAGATTTTGCTTAAGAATTAATTCTAAACCATTGACATTTTATTTGTAAACAGAGGCACGTCAAAATGATAGACAAAATACTACAGACGTAACAGATAATATATAGCAGCTAATCCAAAGGTCTTACATGGTGAAATTGATTTTATTATATTTTAGAAGTAAAGTAATTGTAGATTTAAATAGAGTATAATGTGGAATTTTGAAGTGTATAAATTTAAAACTAAAGTTTAATCTCTATTGTCGACTCTATTGAATTTGAGTTTTATATGGTATCATTATACTTATGGAAAGGGTAGCCAAAGGGCTATAAATGGCTCTGCTTTGACGGTAGACATAATTAATTTTCCTATTTTTAATAAGAAGCTGTGACATACCTACAGGTACGAATATTGTTGATTTTATATTTCTATTGTTATACTATGTATGTTGTTTAATGTGTAATTTGTTATTCAACTGGTATTCCTTTGTAATAGTTTATGCTTATACCCGATGTGGGTTGGATATGTTATGGTAATACCATAGATGTATCTATTTTTCAATAATTGTGGATAGACACCGCCGAGTTTTTTCTTGCCAGTTCTTTCTCTCGGTAGATATGCTTTTTCGAACTGGCGGTAGATTTTTCTTAAAGGAAATAATAAATTATTTAATGATAAAGCAATAAGTAATGGTAAAGATAAACTTTGATATGGAGGGATTTTTCCCTGAATAAAACAGTTTATTTCCTTATACAATCTTTTATTTTGTTTTCTACCTTCAACCACGCCCTAGCTTATTGATAACGAATTAAGGTTTAGGCTCTCAGTAGGTGATTCCTGACTCTATTGTCTCTCTATTTCTGAGGCTAATCTAGCATCAGAAGTGGGATACGATATGGCTGAATTGTGCCTTTTCTAATGCAGTTTGTACAAGTTTCAGAAATACCGGCGAATTCGGATGGCTTTGTGAAAAGCCATCAAAGATGTTCCAACAGGCGTTGTGATGACTGACGTCCACGAGAGGTACCACAATGGACATTGGATACCCTAAATCTGGAAATCTTAATATGAAAATATGGTATGAAAAAAAAGTGAAAGTGAATTAAAACTTTTTTGCAAGACAATTTTTCAGGCAGGTAGGCCTTAGAAAGTTTTATTGCGTAATCATGGACCTATTAATACTCTGTGTAATGTAGTAACACAGTTTCATAGTACCTGTCGTCATTTTATTTGTTTTAAAACTAATTGTATTATAGAAATAAAGATGTGGGTACTAAATAAATAAAATTTTTGCGGGTAATTTTGTGTTCAGTATAGATGTTCTGTTTCAATGACTCAGATTATGTTTGAAGGTGTTTAATCGCATGATGTCCCAGCTAGTAACACAAATCGATATTACGTAAATTAATGTTAAAAATTTGCAGGTAGTTAGTTGGTATGAAATTTTTATTAAATGATCATACGATAAAATGTGGTTAAATGTCAGACTGACCGAGCGGTGAAAAACTAAAGCAAGTTTGTCAGTAAATATTTACTGATGATTAATTTGTGTTCTATTTTAATTTACGTCTGACGTCTAGCCGTATATTCGTAATTTATATGATAGTGATGTTGACATTGAATCATTGAATATTGTTTTACGAGTGATGAGTCATCTTACTTTTTTTTAGTTATGTTCTTGAGGCATTTCCTATGTAAGTACTTCGAGAACGAAGTACTTTTCAGGTTGGCCGAATAGATGTATATAATTTATTTATGTGTTACATAATGACAGAGAGAAAAGAAGGAAAAAAAGAACCAAAAAAAAAAAAGAAAAAAAAAAAAAATTTTTTTTTGTTGTAATTTTGTTTCAAATTAAGAACAATACAGAAATACATATTGCATCATTCGTTAAATATTGATGATTCATTGATCAGAAACGCGATTAGCGTGGCCATTTTTGTAAATTTGCTATTGACTTTGCATCGGAGTTCTCACTCGCGAAACGTAGAGATGAAAGATTTGTGATACCTACCTACAATACTTAAGAAATTTTGTTGGAGTTTATTTTTGTAGTTTTTATATAAGGATAGGTTAGGCTGCTGATGTCTTATCCTGTTGCTATGCCGCTAAGTCTAGTAGCTACTGATTGTTTGATGTCATTGTTTTTTTATATATACCCACCGTTATGTAATGTGATGTAATGGAGCTGCCAATCCACACTTGGCCAGCGTGGTGGACTATGGTTAAACCTGAAACTTAAATTTAGAATATTGGAATTTAGAGATTATTGACTACCCACTTGTGTTTAATATTTTATAATGCCGTTTTTGTTGTTTTGTTTGAATAATACTTTTGATTTTTTGATGTTTTTGATGTTTGAAGTGTTTAACTATTTTTGATATTGATTACTTCTTTGACGATCTTTTTAATGTAAATTATTTTTGTGGTATTTTTGACATTTTAGTTTTTGATACCTACCTTTATGTTTTTATTTACGATCTTTTTGGATTTTTATATTTTATTGTGGAAAAATGTTTTGGTATTTATTTAAAAAGGAAGGTTGTTGGCACATCATTGGATGTGGGAAGCAACAAATGTTTTTGTATAGTCCAAGGACTGATTGCAGATAGACAAAAAGAGATTGAATAGAAAATATTTTTGAAAGTAAATAACGATAATTAGATAAGTTTACTCTTTGATTATTTTTACTTCTTCTAACATAGTAGTTAGTTTTGTTTTGATATATCTTACATATACTTACTTTTTATATACCTACCCTTTGTTTTTGACTTTGGTACTTTAGGAGTAAGAGTCGATGGTATTTTATTAATTTTTTTTTAAATTATTAACTTGAAATTGAAAAAAAGTTCTTATGATTTAACTTATTTTGAAATATTAATATTTTTGTAACTTTTTCATTTTGATGGTTCTTTTTTATGAAACATATTATTTTAAATTCTGATAATTTACAATTTGTTCAGTTGCAATTTATCTTTGTTTAATATTCATCTCTATATTTTATTGGAATTTATTTAAAACTTTGATCAAATGTTCGATCAATGGAAAAATTGTATAGTGATATATGGATCAAAACCAATGGTGTTAAGGGACAATTTTATGATGGTTTACGATGTTGCCTTAAAACCAATGGTGTTGAAGGATATTTTGTAGATGATACTTTAAAACGTTGGAACCAACGGTGTTGAAAAGTACTTTTATAATATCGCTTTAATACCAGTGGTGTTAAAAATATTTTTTGATATTGGTTTAAAACCAATGGGGTTAAAGGATATCTTGTTTGGAAACATTTATGTGCTGTGGCGAGAAAAATATTTCTTGTATTTTTGAGAGTAAACTGTGTGGTAATTTTGTATGTCACACACATGTTTAAAATGTTTTTTTTTTAATTTTGTTGGAAGCCACAGACATGTTGTTTAAAAAAAAAAAAAAAAAAAAAATGTTTTGATGTTGTTAAAAATTTACTTTACGAATTGTTTGTTTTTATTTTGTTGCTTCGAGAACGAAGCAATTGTCAGTTTGGCCGTATAAGATAAATGGTTAGAGTTGCTATTTATTTCTTGAAATTGCTACTAAACTCTTTAGATTTTGCTTAAGAATTAATTCTAAACCATTGACATTTTATTTGTAAACAGAGGCACGTCAAAATGATAGACAAAATACTACAGACGTAACAGATAATATATAGCAGCTAATCCAAAGGTCTTACATGGTGAAATTGATTTTATTATATTTTAGAAGTAAAGTAATTGTAGATTTAAATAGAGTATAATGTGGAATTTTGAAGTGTATAAATTTAAAACTAAAGTTTAATCTCTATTGTCGACTCTATTGAATTTGAGTTTTATATGGTATCATTATACTTATGGAAAGGGTAGCCAAAGGGCTATAAATGGCTCTGCTTTGACGGTAGACATAATTAATTTTCCTATTTTTAATAAGAAGCTGTGACATACCTACAGGTACGAATATTGTTGATTTTATATTTCTATTGTTATACTATGTATGTTGTTTAATGTGTAATTTGTTATTCAACTGGTATTCCTTTGTAATAGTTTATGCTTATACCCGATGTGGGTTGGATATGTTATGGTAATACCATAGATGTATCTATTTTTCAATAATTGTGGATAGACACCGCCGAGTTTTTTCTTGCCAGTTCTTTCTCTCGGTAGATATGCTTTTTCGAACTGGCGGTAGATTTTTCTTAAAGGAAATAATAAATTATTTAATGATAAAGCAATAAGTAATGGTAAAGATAAACTTTGATATGGAGGGATTTTTCCCTGAATAAAACAGTTTATTTCCTTATACAATCTTTTATTTTGTTTTCTACCTTCAACCACGCCCTAGCTTATTGATAACGAATTAAGGTTTAGGCTCTCAGTAGGTGATTCCTGACTCTATTGTCTCTCTATTTCTGAGGCTAATCTAGCACACGTTTCAAAATAATGCGCGAACACATACTTTCAAAGCCCGAACGTGGTAGTCAGTTGAATTTCAATACGCAAACAACCGGATGATTGATTAGACAAATCCAATACACGAACGCACGTTTTAAAATAATGTGTTAGTTTTCAATATGTGAACACCCACTTCCTTTGCTCAAACCCCGTAAAGTCATTTGTCTGATGAACTCATTACTTCTGATACTCTAAAAGTTCTTGGTTTATTATGGGCACAACACTGCCAAAAGATCCTTCTGCTAGATGATGCACGAGCCACTTTAAAATTAAATTAGGAGTAACATTTATAGGTAGTTCTGTATCTGAGGTAGGACAGGGCTTTCTTAGGTAGGACCACAGGTCAGTTACAGTGTGTGAAGTCTACCAATCTGCACATGGCCAGCGTGGTAGACTATGGCCATAACCCTTCTCACTCTGAGAGGAGACCTGTGCTCTGTAGTGAGCCGGTGATGGGTTGATCATGAAGTGGAAGACTCCATTAAGAAACATTTCCCATTTACATTCGCTATAAAAATCCCTCTATTTAACAAGTCACAACTATTTACCTTTAGATAAATAGATAATTATTATTTATTCAGCGTTCTTCGTATGAGATTTTACATCAAACGTTGACAGAATTCGAGCATCGAACTACTTCAATGTTAAGGTAAAATGGACCTTAACAGCCTTGTTTTAAAACTCAAGTTCGCCCATACATCTATAGTCAGCTCTCCATACGGAAACATTTGTGAAATTAAAAACAGTGATACTGAATTTTTGACCTTTGATTAAGGACCATTAGATCCATTTTACTCTGGCCTTAATTGTTTCGATATCGAATTCTATCAACGTTGATGATATACAGGGTGTACAAAGAACGCTAGCAAAATCGAAAACAATCGACAACAACAAAAAAACGCATAAAATCTAAATATATAAAACGAAAAGGTGACTGACTGACTGACTGACTGACTGACTGACTGACTGACTGACTGACTGACTGACTGACTGACTGACTGACTGACTGACTGACTGACTGACTGATCTATCAACGCACAGCTCAAACTACTGGACGGATCGGGCTGAAATTTGGGAAGCAGATAGCTATCATGATGTAGGTATCCGCTAAGAAAGGATTTTTGAAAATTCAACTCCTAAGGGGTTTCAAATTTGTATAGTCCACGCGGACGAAGTCGCGGGCATAAGCTAGTATATTATACACCTGAATTTTTAAAAGTTCAAAATGAGCAAATAAAACATGTGATTGACGCTAGAGGTTACGAACTTTGTGTAGATAGGTGCCGCAGGGTCATTGTCGCGTCGTAGACGGTGCATTGACTTCGAGTTTTGCACGCGCATTGCGGGTTTAAAAAATACTAAATCACTAAAACTACAAGTATAAGCAAATGGTTATTGGTGTGTTTGGGTTAGGTAGTATAATGTTTTTCCATATTCGTATTCAAGACACGGACCCTTAAATCTGCTGACCGGAAAAGGATTGATGCCTTCGAAATGTGGTGCTGGAGACGGATGCTCAACATTTCCTGGACGGAGCATAAGACCAATGTCTCGATTTTAAATACATTAAAAATCAAGCTGCTGTCTAATACGAGAAGCGGTGGTCGACACACCCTTCTGCAATGCCTTCCGTACGGCCTCCAACAGGGAAAAATGGCACAACATCGTGAACAAGGTGATATCTCGAGGGACCCACGATCCTCAAAATCGAGGGATCGACGCGTGAAGAAGAAGTGGTAGTATAATAATAACGCTGAGTTTTCGCTAGCGTTCTAATTACATCCTGTAATATAAAGTCTCATACTAAGCAGACAGATATCTAAGTGTACCAACAGTTTTGTATGATATTGCTTATCATTGAATCACAAAGGATTTTCCTACTAAGTTATTAGAAAGTATGTTATAACCTCTTTGTTTGGACATTGATATGATAATCTAAAGCTTACTACATCTCAAGATTTTATTTGCGTAGAATATACGCAAATGCCTTAGTATCAAGTTAAGATCCAGTGCGAAAAGTCATTGCATGGTAATATAATCATAATAACATTATCGTGGTCATTGGCAATTTTGGTTTTGTGTTTTCAAAAATTATGGTGGCACCGGCAGTTAAACAGGTAGGTTACCTACCTACCTTGAACCTACCAACGGACATTGCGGAAGAAAAGTCGATAGGATACTAAATTTCGAATCGATCAGACTAGTGGAAGATGCCTTCGTCAACTAGAAACGAGCTGATGATCTTCAAACGGCTAAACATATTTTCTTGGGTTATAACTTATAACTAAGAACACTCTTTCAAACAACAAAAACTACTTAAATCAAAATCGGTTCATCCGCTTGGACCCTACGATGCTACAGACAGATACACAGATACACACGTTCAACTTATATAGCAACCTTTTTAGGGTTCCGTACCTCAAAAGGAAAAACGGAACCCTTATAGGATGTCTGTCTGTCTGTCTGTCTGTATGTCGGTCTGTCAAGAAACCTACAGGGTACTTCCCGTTGACCTACAATCATGAAATTTGGATTGTAGGTAGGTCTTATGCATTCGGGGAAAAATCTAAAAACTGTGAATTTGTGGTTACATCACACAAAAAAAATTAAATTGTGGTCATGAACTAATAATTAGGATTTTCAATTTTCAAAGTAAGATAACTTTATCAAATGGGGTACCTAATCATATGAAAGGTCTGTGCATTCTAAAACAGATTTTTATTTATTTTTTATGCATCATAGTTTTTGAATTATCGTGCAAAATGTCGAAAAAATACGACTGTAGTACGGGACTCTCGTTGCGCGAGCCTGACTCGCAATTGGCCGTTTTTTTTTAAAAGAATTTGTCCTAACTGATTGATGAGATCTACAACGCCCGGCCTAACCTGCTGGGGTTAGTAATCTTATATCAGAGGCCTACTACGTTTAATCCGCGACAGGTCAAGATAGCAATCGGGGTATGAGGCGGGGGGACGCCCCGCACACCCACACGTCACCCGCACTGGGTTAGCGCGGGGGATGTGCGGGCGTGCGGGGCGTTCCCTCTCCGATTGCTATTTCAACCTGTCGCGTATATAGTCTACTGAGCACGGGTCTCCTCTCAGAATGAGAAGGGCTATGGGCAGTGGCGTGCAGGTTATAATAGTTCAATGCATATTTTTCATTATGACCTGCCAGTGAACAGGCTTCTACTTAACTAGTGCCTACCCTAGCTTCAAACCCTGTGCACGCCACTGGCTATGGGCTACCAATTACCATACATTTTGATTGCAGCACACAACCTTTGAGAACCAGGCATGCAAATTTTCCGCACGATGTTTGCCTTCAGCGTTTAAGCAAGTAATAAATTCATTTACCTACTTAACTCCGTCGCGCAGTGATTTAAGCGCTGTGGTCTTATTAGTGGGAGGTCCCGGGTTCGATTCGATTTGGAATTTTATAATTTTTAAATTTCTGGTCTGGTGGGAGGCTTCGGCCGTGGCTAGTTACCACCGACAAAGCCGTGCCGCCAAGCGATTAAGCGTTCCGGTATGATGCCGTGTAGAAACCAAAGGGGCATGGGTTTATTATGGTACCTACCACAGAGTGTGGTGTCAGTGAGGAGATTTTATAGGCGCCGCGGCACCGTCCGCCGCGCCGCCCGCCTCCGTCTCGTTTTGTTGCGCGTTAAGGTTCGTACGCACCTGAGCGGCGCGGCGCGGCGCTTCAGTCCGACTGCAGAACGCGTCACCTCAGGCCGCTCGACGGTGTCTACCGCACTACAACTTCAGTACGCGGCACCTCGCGTCACTTGCGCGTCACTTTTATACCCGTTCGCGTACGAGCGCGAAGCGCCGTGCTGGGTATGTCGCACTAGCGTCACTGCACTGCGCGTCGCTTCGCTGCGCTTCAAAATATTCTCTCCAGCCGTGCCGCGCGGCAACGCGCGGTGAAGCGCTGTGCAGCGCCGCTCTAGTGCGATATGCGCCATACAAAATGATAGAAATGATATTTTGACGCTCTGTGCCGCGACGTGCAGCTCGCTGAAGCGCCGCGCCGCGCCGCTCAGGTGCGTACGAACCTTTAGTTTTAATCTTACGATATTTCATATTATTTTAATTTTGTGATATCTCTTAAGATTCTAAATTAAATGTAAAGAGCAATTTTGGTCTAAATTGAATATTACAGATGATCAACTATTTTATTTTGATAAGAATAAATAGTATGTCAGTAAAAACACCCTCAAAGGCTTTGTTTCAGATCACATTTGAAAATCATAAAATCGAGTATTTTGAGCCAATCTTCAAAGATATATGTAGGTTTCCGCTATCGCGGTTTTTTTTTAACTTTTTAAGCGAAACAATTCTACCATACATTATTTCCGTGTAACTTTGACCATTTTTAGGGTCAACGCGCCTCGGAAAATCTCGAATGAGAGGATTATATCCAACCTAATTCACATTATTTCAATTTCCCTAGGTTGTATCTCTAATTTTTTGATAACCTTCCTCTTGAATCACTCTATCGGTGGTCAATCAATCTATTGGTGAAAACCGCATTAAAATCCGTTGCGTAGTTTAAAAGATCTACGCGTTCATACATACATACATACATACATACATACAGACGCGGGAAGCGACTTTATTTTATACAAGCTTATGCTCTCGACTTTGTCCGCGTGGACTACACAAATTTCAAACCCCTATTTCACCCCCCTAAGGGTGGAATTTTCAAAAATCCTTTCTTAACGGATGCCTACGTCATAATAGCTATCTGCATGTCAAATTTCAGCCCAATCCGTCCAGAAGTTTGAGCTGTGCGTTGATAGATCAGTCAGTCAGTCATTCGTTTTATATATTTAGACTATGTAGAGACTGCCATACCCCTTCCAGGTTAGCCCGCTTCTATCTTAGACTGCATCGTCACTTACCACCAGGTGAGATTGCAGTTAAGGGCTAACTTGTATCTGAACAAAAAAGAAAAAGAAAAAAAAAACGCCAAAAGGTTAGGGGTGTGTGTTTGGCTGTGATCGAACCCTGAACCTCCAGAATAGGAGGTATGTCTTATCACAGCTCATGGTCTCTACATGGCCATACAATAAGTTACCAATTGCTTCTAGACATGGGCGGTGATGGGAGTGCTGCTCAATATGCTGGGGCAGGGTATGGTGCTGGCTTTCCCCTCCATCCTGCTGCCGGCCCTCCTGGCTCCTGACTCCAAGATAAAGGCTGACCTGGATGGCGCTTCTTGGGCAGGTACGTACTTATCTATATATTTACATAAAAGGAAAAGCTGACTGACACGCATAGCTCAAACTACTGCACGAATCGGGTTGAAAAGCATACAGATAGCTACCATAATTATCTAAGAAAGGATTTTTGAAAACTCAACCCCTGAGGGGGTTAAATAGGGGTTTGAAATTTGTGTAGTCCACGCGGCCGAAGTCGCGGACGTAACCTAGTAATTCCATACTTGGATATTTTGGATAGAAGCAGGCTACTGTGCGGGATCCGATGAAACACAGGAACAAACGCACTTTTCAATGGTGCGTGGGGGTCTACTTCTCCTGAAGATGCACGTAGGTTGAGTGTTTAAAAGATTTGTGTGGCGTTTGTTTTACCTCAGCACCACTGCACCTCAAAATCAATTAAACAAATGTGCCGTGAAAATAATATTAGTATGGATGGAAGCATTCATATGATTAATTTTGTTAACTTTTACGTCTACAGATTCTGGTCTCAATTCTAAGAACCTGGATCTTCGTAAGTCATCAGTTCATTACACTTATACGCATTTTGTTTTTATTCCAGCATCATGCGTAGCACCTGCTGGCATTCCTGGATTCTTTATATCATCATTCTTAATGGATCGGATCGGGAGGAAATTCACGCATATCATAGTAATGATACCAAGCATCGTTGGATGGGTTTTTATCTACTTTGCATCTAATATGTCTGCCTTGATTATTGGAAGAATTCTATCCGGGTTCACTGGAGCAGGTACTGTCATTTTGGGAGCTGTGGTTATAGGAGAATTTTCAAGCCCAGCAAATAGAGGAATGTTCCTCAATCTTAAAACTACAGCAGTATGTCTTGGAAATTCGATGGTACATATTCTTGGCAACTATCTCACGTGGAATCAAATCGCTCTGGTAGCCATGACTCCCCATCTTTTTGCACTATTAATCATTTTCACGTGGCCAGAAAGTCCAGCTTGGTTGGCCTCCAAAAAGAAGTTTGAAGCAAGTGAGAAATCCTTCTATTGGCTTCGAGGGACAAGTCCAGAATCGAGAGGGGAGTTAGAGGAACTAATAAGGGCACAAAAAGAAAGGGATGACCAGAAAAAATCGATGTCTATATTAGAAAAATGTTTAGAGATTGTCAACAAATTTACGAAGAAAGACTTCGTGAAACCCTCGATTATAATGTTATTCGCCGGGATCATTCTAGAAGCTTGCGGGAGACACTTCTTTGCTGCATACGCGTTACAAATAATTGGTGAAGTCACTGGGAGTAAAACAAATTCTTTTTACTACACTCTAGCAATTGATATCATTATAACTACGTCTGCTGCATGCTCATCAGTTTTAGTGAAAGTTTTCAAACGGAGAACTCTTTTCTTCTGGAGTGGATTTACAGCTTTGTTCATATTAGTGTGTGTCTGTGTGTATTTATTCCTTTCAGCATTAGGAATCATATCTAAAGATAGGCCATGGATCCCTATAGGTTTATTTGTTGTATACTTTATTCTGTCTAACTTAGGTTGTACTGCGATTCCTCTTGCATTATTAGGAGAGCTATATCCTTTAGCACATAGAGGGGTAGGAGCAGCCGTTTCAGGTATCATCTTAGCTTTAACTCTTATGGTAACCATGCAAGTAACACCATATTTGCTGGCAAGTGTGAAGGTATATGGGACGTTTGCGACTTATGGGGCGGCCATGGGTCTGTGTTTAGTTGGTATGTACTACATTCTTCCTGAGACCAAAGACAGAACTCTTCAAGAGATAGAGTACTACTTTAATTTCGGGAAGTTCAGGGATGATAAGATTGATAATGATGAGGAAGCGAAAATGAAGATGATACCTCACACAAATTAGATTTTTTGGTTTGTAAGGTCATGCAAGTACAGACAGAGTGGAGTAGAGAATCTTTTAATCTGTATGTGCATGCGACTGAAATTGGTATTCTGAAAACAAAATACGGCGAGACGTTTTCCTATACGTGTTCCTCGGCGCTTTCCCAAACACAGTTTGGTTTTCAATTGAATACTAACCAATCAAATTCAAATGAAATTTTGTACACGGGTTCTAGAAAAAATAGTTTTGAAGTCATAATATGGGCTCGATGGGCAGATAAATATTTATGAAATCTTTGAGCCCGTGTAACTTTCGGACGTGCTCTACCGCCGTTCCTTTATACATAAAATTCAAAGTACTGACTGACTGACTTACTGATTGACTTGGCCGATATCAACGTACAGCCTAAACTACTGGTCCTATAGATATGAAATTTTGAGGATGTGTTCTTTATAAAAAGTAGGTATCCACTAAAAAGGATTTTTGAAATTCCACTCCTAAGTGGGTTAAATAGGGGGTGAAAGTTTGTATGAAAGTCCGTCATTTTTCAAGTTAATTGCATAAAAATTGGCATTTGGGTTTTCGGTCACAAATGAAGAAATACGTGTTTCAGGATTTTGTATTCAACCCCCACCTCGATTTTCTAAATTCCACCCGAGCGATGCATGCCAGGGCGGGTCAGCTAGACTAACAGCTCCTAATTAGTAATGCTTATTGCTTTGTATAGTTTTAAGTTTGCACTTCTATCGGCTGTTCCCACGGACTGCAATTTTTTTACTGTTCAAAAACGTTTATGATGTTTAATTACAAAAGTACGTCAGCCATCTTCTAGAAGCTTTAATGTTTGTGATTTTTGCCGCAGTGATAAAATGCTCTTCGTGGCGACTTAAGTATAGGTTTAGTATAATAATAAAATTATTAAGATAAGGAACTAGGTACATAACATTAGCATAGTATTAAATAATAAGTAGGGACCTGTAAATATAAATGTGTATGTAATTTACATTTAATGATTAGGGTAGTGGGTACAGTTATATAATACGCATGCGTGAGTGTTCTGCATAATGTATAAAGGTGTGTGAAGTCTGCCAATTCGCACATGGCCAGCGTGATGGACTGTGGTCTAAGACCGGCAATTTCTTGCAGAAGTCATTCCGCAAGAGATTGCGGAAGTTGGCTTGCAGCGGATGTTGACACAGACATTACTGCGACAGGTCGAGTGTCGAGACAGATGGCAATCGCGGTATGAGGCGGAGGACGCCCCGCACGCCCACTCGTCAACCGCATTCGCCCGCACTGGGTTGGCGCGAGCGCTGTGCGGGTGTGCGGGGCGTTCCCTCCTCGATTGCTACCTCGACCTGTCGCGTACTATACAAATTGTACCTATTTCTATTCTAGTGAAGCACGACCTTTTACAACCTTGCCAACCAGTGGGGTGACTGGCTCACTCAGTGTCTAACGCTGAATGAGCCAGTCACGCTGAGCCACTGGGCTCATTTGACATTGATTAGTTCTTCATTGCTGCTTCACAGAGTGATATCAAAATAATTTTTAGTAGAAAACCTTCAATGGATTAAAAAATGACAAATATGCTCGGTGGCTATCATTCAGTGTTAGCGAATTAGTAGGCTGGGACGCACACTGTTTTTTAGGGTTCAGTGCCCGAAGGGTGCCAACGGGACCCTATTACTACGCCTCTGCTGTCCGTCCGTATGTCTGTCAGCGGGCTGTATCTGCAACTCGATTGCGGTAAACTGACAGCTACAATGTCACGATCGCAATCACCTCTGATTGGTTGATGCTTGCTCACTATTGGCTACAATGCATTTTTGCAACAAGAATACCATAAATTGATACAAATACAAATACAAATACAAATACAAATACAAATACAATTGTATTTGTATTTGTATTTGTATAAATTGATGATTGATGCAGGTTTTACGGAATCGACCTCCGCATTAATTGTAATAAGTAGAAAGTTGAAATATTCACAGAATGTGTATTTCTGTGAATGCCGCTAACAACAAAATACATATAATAAAAAATTCAAAATGGCTGCCATGAAAATTAAACAAAATTAAGAAGTGGCATTTGTATGGAACCCTTCGTGTGCGAATCCGACTCACATATTATTTTGATCGATTTTTTGTATTTTTCTTTGAAATAAAAACATTTAAGTACCTACACTGTTTCATTTATTTCTATTTTCTACGGTCCGTAACATAACCCTCCTATTGTTACTATTGTGTCTGGAAATAACACGACAACTTTTTACTATTTAGGGTTCCGTACCCGGTGGATGCCAACGGGACTCTTTTACTAAGTCTTTGCTGGCCATCCGTCTGTCCGTTCGTCTGTCTGTCTGTCAGCGGGATGAATCTCATGAACCTGTCGAGAGTTGAAATTTTCACAAAATGTGTTTCCATTGCCGCTATAACAACTATTAATATTACCACGTTAAAAGTTCCTACTGTTATCCTAATCCTAATCCTAATCCTAATATAATAATTTAAATGTGAAAGTGTGGATGTTTGGATGTTTGTTACTCAATCACGCAAAAACTACTGGACGGATTTGGCTGAAATTTGGAATGGAGATAGATTATACCCTGGATTAACAGATAGGCTACTGTTTATCCCGGAAAATTAATGAGTTCCCGCGGGGGTTTTTTTTTTGGGATTTTAAAAAACGAAAATCCACGCGGACGCAGTCGCGGGCTGATCAGCTAGTACATACGATGTATAGTTAGTACCAATAGTTCCGTACCGACTCGCACATGACCAAATTTTATTGTCTTACTAGCTGATGCCCACGGCTTCGCCTGCGTAGATTTAGGTTTTTAAAAACCCGTAGGAACTTTTGATTTTCCAGGACAATAGCCTATCCGTAGCCTGCCCGTCCCCGAGAGGGCCCGAGATGCAAGATATCTCAGTACCCGTAAAAACATTTAAATGCATGATCACAACGATTTAAGAATGCAAATCCTTACAGCATCAGGGCTGAGGAATTAGGTCCTCGATTTCAAAAAGCCTTTACTTGGTAGGTACCTCCAATATGTGGTCAGGTCTTGTACAGCATCAGGATTCAGGATTTAGAATCCAATTTTTATATGGGACAATGTGGCAAAGTCTCTCTATCGATTAAAAAAAATACTCAAATCGGTTCAAAAATCACGGAGATTTCGGTGTAGAAAAACACAACTCCTTCTTTTTTAAAAGTCGGTTAAAAAGTAGCCTATTGTAACATACATACAGGGAGTTATCCCTGATTGATCCTCTACTTGCCTGTGAAAGTCCCGTCAAAATAGGTTCAGCCGTTCCGAAGATTAGTCCGTTCAAACAGATAGACAGATAGACAGAAACAGGGAGGCAGTGTGATTCAGTTATGGTACAGTTCCAATAACCATAATATAATTGAGCTTAATTTGAGGTAGTTATTTCAAAATTACAGACAGACACTTTAATTTTATTTATTAGTATAGATAAAAGCGAAGAAGTTAATAATATGAGAATAGATTAAGGAAGTAATTAATTTGATCTTTTTAATTACTTATTAAAATGTTATTGTTTTGTGTAAATTTTTTTAGTTAGTTCTTACTTAGGTATAATATAATCTAGCAGACTTGGAAGACTGGTTCGTTTTTTGTAAGATGACTAGAATGTCACAGTGCATAATTTTGTTAAGAATTATTATGTAACTAGCTTATGCTCCCGACTTCGTCCGCGTGGACTACATAAACAAACTCCTATTTCACCCCCTTAGGAGTTGAATTATCAAAAATCCTTTCTTAGCGGATGCCTACGTCATAATAGCTACCTGCATGCCAAATTTCAGCCGTCCGATCCGTCGAGTAGTTTGAGCTATGCGTTGATAGGGTCAGTCAGTCACCTTTTCGTTTTATGACCCTTCGTGCGTGAGTCCGACTCGCACTTGGCCGGTTTTTTCTTTTCCCTTACTAAGCGAGCGATTTATTGACGTTTGAATTTTGATAAAAAGTCGCTGATTTAAATAGCAGCCATCACCCATTTTCCGAAAAGTTCAAGGTCGTAGGGATCGAAACTCGGGCCTCGAAGAATTATTTCGAAGAATCACGGATACGAACCGAATACGGATGTATTTGGTTCGTTATGCTTCGTAGTGGCCGTTATACAAATACGTACTCATTCGATTCGTATTTTTCCGGAATCCGTGTTTTCACGGATGAGTGCACAAACGCCCTAAGTAGGTGGCCGATGTCAGAACCACGAGGCTATCACCGCTACAACACTACAACAATAACAACAAACAACACAACAAGGTTTGCGGGAAGAGAATGTTACAAAACTTTTTTTTACAAAAAACAAGAACAAACCAAGTTCAAGTTCAAGTTAGGGCGGAAACATATCAAGCACTAAATAATCTATTTTTACTTAACTGACTTACAAGGTAAACAAGTACTTAGTTTCTCGCCGAAATGCGTAAGAGACGCAATATACGCATTATAAGTCCCGCAAACTGCTACTGTTCGTGGCCGCCATTTTAGTGACGTCAGCACTAGACTGAAGTTTCGAGCTGATGGTATTTCGGCTGACGTGTGATGTTGCCCGTTGGGGTCCCGTAGATGGGATGTGTAAATCAAACACGTGCGAATTGTTCCATGTCCTGTACCCGTAGTACAAGATTTTACGTCTCACCAAACGAAACCAAATTCGAGAGTCGAAATACTTCCGCGTTACAGTAAAATGGACCTAAACCGCCTTGAATTGAAGTCAAATATTCAATGCCACTGATTTTAATTTCGCAATGTTTCCGCTTGGAGTGCTGGCTGTAGAAGTGTAGACAAACTTGAGCTTTAAAACAAGGCGTTTAAGATCCAGTTTACTGTAACGCGGAAGTATTTCGACTCTCGAATTTGGTTTGGTTTGGTGAGACGTAAAATATTGTACTACGGGTACTGAGCTCCCGTTTATTACTGCTACTAATGCATAACCCCACTACATCACCGGGGTGGTTTTAAAAAAAATATGTTTGAATAAAATTTTTTTTTGATAATATAAAAATTATTTAAAGTAAACTTGTTTTTTTTTTAAAGAATATTAGCCATATTAAATGACTAATATTCCCCTTTCCTCTCCAATTAAGCGTCAGGCTTGTGCTAGGAGTAGGTACGACAATAGTGCAACGGGCGGGATTTGAACCGTCGACCTTTCGGTTTTCAGTCCACTCCTATACCGGTTGAGCTATTGAGGCTCGAATGTTTGATTTCCTTATTACCTAATACTTATTATAGAAATAAGCTGTTCGAAACATTCACAATCTTATAGGTTGTTTACAAGTTACAATATGAAATTTAAAATATAATGTAATAGGTACAATACGATGGTACATGCATGTCATCGTAATGAAATATAAAAGCCTTAGGCACTAATGATGCAATTTTAGGTAGTTAGCTACCAGACTACAATAATAATATACTTATACATATATTACAATATTAATATACTTACATGGGGTTATTCAAGGGGCGGACCAACAAATTCCTAAAAGGCCGGCAACGCATCGGCGGTTCCTCTGGTGCTGCAAATGTTCATGGGCGGCGGTAATCACTTAACATCAGGTGACCCGCCTGCTCGTTTGCTCGCTATATCTATTAAAAAAAAAAAAAAATAATAGCGAGCGTAGGTACCTCGCGTATTCATAAGTAAAGAAACATAAGCTAAACACTAATACTAGGTAACATATGGTTTTGTCCTATTTTTATGGACAGTCTCGACATTTTTACCATTTTGCACTGTAACGTTAGGTCCATCTTCACTTAACACTGTATAGGGTCCACCGTATAGCTTATCCAGTTTCTTACCAGTTTCATTTTTGATCAAGATTAAATCACCCTTCTGATACTGAATAGGATTACACTTTTTGTCCCATACATGTTTCCTTTTTAACTTGCTTAAAACTAAATTTTTATTCGCTTCCTTAGATGCTAATTGTAGCCTATACTTAAGCTCAAGTGCATAATTATCTTGGCTGTATAGTGGCTCTACTACATTACTTCTTAAATTACTAGGCAAACTACAACTGTTGCCAAATACGAGTTCGTACGGCGTATACTTAGTCTGTGTATGGAAATGAGAAACACCAGAACTGAAGCCACTGACTCCAAATTTCTGGATGTCCGTCACATAATGTTTGCAAATATGCAGCGAGATGCTTGTTGAGTGTTTTCTAAGGAGCCTATCGACTCATGGTGATAAGCTGTAGAATTAATCTTTTCAATTTGAAGTAGCTTACATACCTCTTTCATCGTTTCTGACTGAAATTCGTCGCCTTTGTCACTCGCGACAATTTTGGGTAGCCTGTAACAGGCTCTTGCCACACTTACTCTTTACGCTGCAAAGGGTACGCCTGAACGTATTTAGTTAGCTCGCATTGTAAACTTAAAATATAAACATTACCATCTATATCTTTATCTAAAGGAGCTATAATATCTAAATATACTTTTTCGAAGTACATTTATACAAGGATCCCTCGTGTCTACGTTGCTATTCAACTCCTCTGTATCTAATCTAGCTTTCTGAGTTCTTGTCATTACTAAGCTAACTTTACTATTCAATGATTTTAATTCTTCCGAACTTATGGTCACCCTACTCAGAGCGTCTGCGACGTTATCACTGCCTTTTACATACTCAATTTTAAAGTCGTACTCCTCTAACTGCAATCTGAATTTTAAAAGTCTTGTTGACGGATCTTTCATGCCAAATAAATAAATTAGAGGTTTATGGTCGGTTTTAATGATAAATTGCTTACCGTATAGGCATGGTCTAAAAGCTCTTTTTGAATAATTGGATAGTTTAATTCCGCTTTATTTAGAGGTCTACTAGCGTAGGCTACGGGTTTTAAATCTTTATTACACAAAACTTAACCGATAGCTGCGCCTGACGCGTCAGTTTGAAGACCGAAAGTGTTATTATCAGAAAAATCTGGGTATTGCAAAATGGGGGGTGTAATTAATTTATTTTTCAATATCTCGAAACTATTTTGACCTTCTTGTGACCATGAAAATATTGCATTTTTCCGGCATAGTTTATTTAATGGTAAGGTGATTTCAGAAAAATGTGGAATGAATTTTCTATAATAATTGCAAAACGCTACAAATCGTCTAACCTCGTCTGAATTTGTAGGTATCGGGTAGTGTTGTAGCACTCTAACTTTTTCTGGATCGGGTAGAACACCCTCAGCTGACACCACGTGACGTAAATATAGTAACTGTGTTTTCATAAATTCGCACTTAAGTGGGTTAAGCTTAAGGTTCATTTTTCTGAGCCGTTCAAATATACTTATTAAATTTTAGTTGTGAGTCTCTCTGTTTCTCCCAAATACTATTAGATCATCGCAGTAAATAAAACACTTTTCGAAGGTTAACCCTGACATTGCTATTGACATAACTCTAGAGAATGCATTAGGACTAATAATTATTACATGGCTAGACGCTTCATTCTGTATTGCCCAGTACTCGTGGCAAAACTAGTAATAATAAAATCCTTGATACAAATCCAAATGAGTGAAATAAATACACCCAGAAAGTGAATCTAAGTCTGGTATATTTGGTAAAGGAAACTTATTGTCCTGAATTGACTCATTAACCTTCCTATAATCTATCACTAAACGCCATTTTTTTCCGTTTTCTGACTTTTTAGGCACCAGTAATATTGGGCTATTCCATTCGCTATTAGATGGTTCTATTATGTCGTCATCGAGCATACGTTGTACTTTTGCTTCGATGCCTGTGGCAAGCGATAAGGTTTTGTATACACGGGTTTGGGATATCTACTCGTGTGGATTTGGTGTCGAGTTTCACCATAATCGACTGTTCTACAACGTTCGATACCTACACCTAACTTGTCACCTTCTAAGAAAAATATGTCTGAGTATTTAGAGCATATTATTTGAAGCGATTTTTTCTCGGTGGGGTCTAAATGGTCCAATTTCAATTCTGCTAATAATTTTTTAACTCGACTAACATCTTTTTGAGATTCGCTAAATGAACATAAGTTCATACATTAAACAAACATTAGTAACATTAGTCAAATAATGAGTAATTTGTGAGTAGCTCACGTCAAACTCATTATTTTGACTAATTTCTTAAACTGGACACTTTTAAGTAAAGATTTTTATATAAGCCTGTGTAGATGATACTGCTAGGGATTAAATTTGAATGTTATTAGTCTACTTTGTCGCATTAGTTTACAAATGGTGAAAAACCAAATTAAATTTGAATTTCGCGGGCAGACCCGTGTCTTGGGCATTAAGTAAAATCACTAGGTCTATTTTAGCCAAACAGCTATGCTCCTAAAATTCGAACATCCCCTCGTCTAATTCGCCCATACGGACGAACCTGCCCTGAAGAATTATTTATTAGCGCTCTCTCAATATACACCACGGTCTCTCGGACCGGTACCACACGAGTAGATCCGGTACAGTACCTGCATTAAGCATGCAGCGATAGGCAATCTAAATGCCGTGTAATATAACATCGAGCTTCAACTGTTCAGTGTGTACAAACAGCAAGACTGAGGACAGGTGTAGTCAGTAGTGCCATATCGCGATCAATTAAGAGAGGTTCAATGTGCCATGTCAGTGATAATGTTTATGCCTCATATCGTCGCTTAACTTGTAATACCACGTAAGTTTTTTGGCGGTTTTAATATTCCTAAGCTATTCTTTAGAGAATCGAGTAATATCTAAAGCCATTCTTCTACTCCTAACCATGAATTACATAAACCAAATTGAACCAAAATGACGACCCAAATTAGAACAACTTCTAGAAATATGGTTAGGAGAGATGTTTCCAGTGTGAAATACACTGGAAACTACTTTTCTCTATGAGCTGACCCCAACTAACATGGGAAAAGGCTAGGCATATACTTATAGGTACTTATATTCTTTAGAGAATCGGGAGACGCATCATTTCAGCCAGTCAGGAACAAAAAACGTCCCAACAGAAACTCCTACAGGATAAGAATATAATATTATAATTCAAATAAAAGCGACTTTTAGAAGCAATTTATTTGTACAGAAAAGTAGGTAAAATAAGTACATACCTACCTATGAAACCTTAATGTGTGATAACTGGCACAGTTCTAATCAGTCTTTAATTTTTCCTCATGAAATAAAAACAGAACACATACCTACATGATATGTGTGAATGAATGAATTCCAAAAAGTGCTCCAATTAATGTCCAAATGTTTTTTTTTAGTTTCAATCAAAAATGGTGATTATTTTTTCTATATTTTTTTTCTATAGCTTTCCAAAATTATATGTCATAATATACTTAATTGTTTTTTTGTTTATCATCATAGTTTATTTTAAAACGATATAGTATAGTAAGCATGGCTTAGGAATATTAATATAGTGTACATGTGTAATTTTTTTTAAATATATTCTATTCTAATAATAATCTTTCTCGGTAGGTACATGAATAATTCACCCTTCTCACATTTTTGCTCGGTGCTGCCCTCTTAACGACATGGTCTCACCAGCTATAAAGCAGGTTAGTATTGGCAAACCAGAGACATTATCATCATCATAATCAACCCATCGCCGGCTCACTACAGAGCACCTCTCAGAGTGCGAAGGGTGTTGGCCATAGTCTACCACGCTGGCCAAGTGCGGACTGGCAGACTTCACAGTTTGAGAACATTATGGAGAACTCTGAGGCATGCAGGTTTCCTCACGATTTTTTCCAAACGAAATTAACGAAAAGTTAAAGGTGCGTGGCCAAGATCGAATCCCCGACCTCTCGAATAGGAGGCGGACGTCGTAACCACTGGACTATAATGGCTCTTACTGGGAGACATAGATAACTATCATTAATTTATTCATGGAAGTAGGAAGTACTTCGTACAACTACAACAATAATTATTATTACTTCCTACATAGTACATACATGTATATTGTATATATTAGGCTAATTAATCGTCTCATTGACACTCAGAACAAACCGGTCAAGTGCGAGTCGGACTCGTACACGAAGGGTTCCGTATCATCGCACAAGAAATAACCCTTTTTTTTTAGGGTTCCGTACCTCAACACGAAAAACGGAACCCTTATAGGATCACTTCGTTGCTTGGACGATCTAACCTATAGATCGTCCAAGCAGATCGTCCAAGCTTCGTTGTGTGTCTGTCTGTCTGTCGGTCTGTCAAGAAACCTACAGGGTACTTCCCATTGACTTAGAATCATGAAATTTGGCAGGTAGGTGCTCAAATCCTGCAAATTGCTAATGCGCGTGGCTGCCTTTTTAGTGACGTCAGCACTAGACTTAAGTTTCAAGCTGATGGTGTATTTTTATTTCAGCTGACGTCAAAATGACGTCATTTCGATGAAATTAATGAGACATGGTTCCAGCGCAATAAAATTGGATTTAATAATATAGTTTTAAGCAAATTTAACTGGATTTAATACCTAATATAGTTTATTAACAGAAAAAGAAAATAAAAATATTACAATGAAACTTAAAGCTAGCCTTATCTAATTCATTTAAATTAAAAGTAAAAAAAAAAACAACATTAAATTAAAACTAAAATAAATTAAATTAAATCTAAAACCTCATCGAATTTTTATTATTTTATTTTGAGCAGTTTGCAGATGAACTAATCTTGTCTTGGCAGCACTCCCCAAACTTCAATTAAGTACCTATTTATATTAAGTGTGGTTTAGTTAGGGTATTATAAATAGTGTAACGAAGCTCACGTGGTATCGGTTGATGATGATGATGATGATGATGATGATGATACATATTGTGTTTGATGTGGTACCTACCTAGGTACAGTACGCGGCCGAAAGTAATGTACATCGACGTTTAGAAGGAGGTAGCATATTTGTAGACCGCTGTCCCTGTCGTGAGACCGACAAAACGTCATATAGGTATGAGTGACAGAGACAACGCTCTACAAAGCCGAAATGTCATTCTAAAGGCCGATGTACATTACTTTCGGCCGCGTACTATACATTTGGATAATACTAAGTGTAAACAAGTTAATTATCAAGAACTGGCTTTTCTAACTGGATTTTAGATCGGTGTTAAGGATACCCAGCTCTCCCTAGGTCGATTATAATTTTGACTGGCGACCCGCCCCGGCTTCGCACGGCGAGCTTGACCGATTTTATGTTAAGTATAGCTCGTAGCTTTAGTTTTAAGTTTGCGTAAAAATTATCACCACTAAGTATATCTTACAAATCCAACAACTGACAATCAAAAAGTGAAACTTATTACATATTCTATGATATAAAAATTAAACGCTAAAATATAAAAATGAATCACTAAATGTGTTGGTCATCGCAAATCTCGAGAACAGCTGAACCGATTTCGCTAATTCTTTTTTATAATATTCCTTGAAGTACGAGGATGGTTCTTACGGAGAGAAAAATTTAAAAAAATTGAATTGACTGTTAGGCGGAACGAAGTTCGCCAGGGCAGCTAGTTTTGAATAAATTATTGAAAAAAAGGGATAGACAATTATATTTTAAAAAAACTTAAATCTAAATTAAAAGTAAAATAGAACAACATTAAATTAATTATTTGATTTGATATATATTTCTAGACTTGGGCGGTGATGGGGGTTCTCCTGAACATGGTGGGTCAGGGCATGGTGCTGAGTTTCCCCTCCATCCTGCTGCCGGCCATCCAGGCTCCCGACTCCGAGATACGAGCTGATCTGCATGTTGCGTCTTGGGTAGGTACGTACTTTGTCACTTAAAGTCTTAAACTGTCGGGTTGTGAGCGATATACAATATACATTATTGACCGAGCGAAACGATGGTCTCCGAGTCGAAAAAAGCTTTATCTCAGGAGGGCTCCCATATGAAATGGGGGGCTTTAAAGTGGAGATTGAATTCAAGGCTATAGTGAAAAACGGCTACATTAAAATTAGTAAATGAAATTATTTCATTTTAATGGGCGACGACGACAGGGTCTTCTCCGGTTGGCCGAAGGCCAAGCGGGGGTACGGGCCTCGAGGCGTAGCCTCCTTACCCGGGTAGGGCGCGGGGTATTCATGTTACCCCGGTGTTGGTCTTCTAGCCGGAATTTCACTGGCTAGGGCCCGCCATCTTGGCTTGGGGCCTCGTGGCTGGTTGCGTTCCCCGCGCTGCGGGCGATAGATTCGCCGTCGCGCACGGGGGTGGTGTCTGGTCCGGTGGAGATCTCCGCGCTGCAGACGATAGGCTGGCCATCGCGCGCGGAGATAGTGTCGTATCCGGTGGGTCTCGCGTCGTCATCATCATCGCTAGGATCTCCTGCGTGCCACGCTAGTGGTGGCGGTCGTAGGAGTTCCCGAGGCAGAGGACGCCCCGTCGGTGGTCGAATGGTCAGCGGAGCGATGCCGTGAAGGTGTGTGTAAGGTCCGTAATCCGCGCGCGCAAACATGCGCCGCGCAAGTGTACGGACGTACTCCTCCACGGTGGGCGTCTTGAGGTCGCGATGAATGACATCATTCCTCACGTACCTCGGCGCTCCTACGATCATGCGTAGGCACTTGTTCTGCTGGACTTGTAAGCGGCTCTTCTGGTATTCTGAACAGAGAGCATACCAGGCAGGAGCCGCGTACGTCAGACGTGAGCGGACATAGGCTCCATAGATCCGGAGCTTGGTCTTCAGTGAGAGGCTTGAGGTAAGGATCTGGTACAGCATCGACGCGGCAGCCTTGGCGTGATCCACGGCGTGATTCACAGTGGGGATCATGCTCAGGCTATTGTCGATGCGACACCCCAAGTAGCACACCGAAGTCTGCCACTCTATGCCCTGCCCTCGCAGTTGGAGCTGACGTAAAGGCTTCCGGATGCCGAACAGGATCGCGGCAGTCTTCCCCACGTTGACTGCCATTCTCCACTTATCCAGCCAATCCGGGAGCAAATCCAGCAGACGTTGCATGCGATTGGTAGCGATGATCTGATGGTATGGTATTTTAATGGGCATCAGTATTTTAAAATAACTTCATAATAATGTTACTAGATGGCGCTGTTAATATTATTGTGAAAACTATTGGGAATTATGGGATACCGTGAGGTCTTAATTCGGGGCGGACCACTAGTAATAAATAATCATCATCACAAGACATTGTAGTTGAGACAAGTACTTGAGCTCAGAGTGAGAAGGGTTTAAATTTTAAGCCATAGTCACTTGGCCATCACGCTGGCCGGGTGCGGATTGGCAGGCTTGGCACACGTTTGAGAATATTATGGAGAACGCTCAGGCATGCAGGTGTCTTCAAGGTATTTTCCTTCGCCGTTAAAGTAAATGATAATAACCAGGGCCGCCAGTTTAACTGTTCTTCAAGACGCGAAGAAAGGGTAAAGGCCAGATTCCGATTTCAGACCTCTAAAGTCGATCTCTCATTCAGTAATTTAATAATTTTCCTTACAATATGTATTTTTTGTTCCAGCATCATGTGTTGGCATATCCAGTATTCCTGCTTTACTAATATTGTCATACGTGATGGATTGGTACGGCAGGAAGAAAGCTCAAATCATCACCATGATACCCGGAATCATCGGCTGGATCTTAATATACTTATCCACAAATATTACCACCCTGTTAATAGGAAGAGTCTTATGTGGACTGACAGCAGGCGCTTCGCTTACCTTGGGGGCAGTCATAATCGGCGAGTACACCAGCCCGAAGAATAGAGGAATGTTCTTAAATCTCAAAACCACAGCTGTAAGCTTTGGAAATATGATTGTTCATATCTTCGGCCATTTCTTAGTCTGGAAATACGTTGCGCTTGTGGCATTAGTACCCCATATTGTTGCAATTTTAATAGTCTTCACATGGCCTGAAAGTCCAGCTTGGTTGGTTTCCAAAAAGAGATTTAATTCTAGTCAGAAGTCATTTTATTGGCTTCGAGGTACAAGCTCTGATTCGAGAAGAGAAATAGAAGAATTGATTCAAGCGCAAAAAGAAAAGCTAAAATTCGATAAGTCGACGTCTATATCGGAAAAGTTATCGGAACTTTGCAATAAGTTTACCAAAAAAGATTTTCTTAAACCAATGATTGTAATGGTCTTCTGCGGACTTTTGCTAGAAGCTTGTGGCAGGCACATTTTTCCTGCGTACGCGATCCAAATTATTCGAGAAGTGACCGGGAATTCTGCAGATTCATTTTACTACACTCTGGGTATTGATCTCATAATCACAGTGAGTACTTTGTTTTCGTCAGCGTTGGTGAAAGTTTTGAAACGGCGAACTCTTTTATTCAGCAGTGGTTTTGCAGCTTTATTTATCTTAGCATGTGTCTGTCTTTACCTTTATCTGACGGCTAATGGAATAATATCTAAAGACAGACCTTGGATTCCTATACTTTTATTCTCCGGATACTTTATTCTTTCTAACTTAGGATGTACACCAATACCGCTTGCATTATTGGGTGAGCTCTTTCCATTAGCGTATAGAGGTGTAGGGTCCAATTTAGCAGGCATTCTTTTGTCCTTGTATCTCATAATAGGTATGCAAGTGACACCGTTCCTACTTGTAGGTGTTAAAGTGTATGGAACTTTTGCTGTTTTTGGATCCGCTACTGGTCTAGCATTAGTTGTTCTGTGCTTCATTCTACCAGAAACCAAGGACAGAACCCTTCAAGAGATCGAAGACTACTTCAGTTTCGGAGAATTCAGAAACGACGTTATTGACAACGATGAGGAAGCGAAAATCAAGATGATAGCTAATCAAATTTAGTAATAACCATTGATGCTGTAAGGCCACCCCACGTAATAACAAAACTAGAAACAGAAGGCAGTGATTCTTGAGACGGCATGAGATTCCACACTCTGGAGCCCTGGCACTGCACTGGCATGGCAGCTTGGGTCCTACCCCGCTGCTAGTGGACCCATTTCATCATGTTTTTTTCTGTTTTTTCTATTTTTTAGGGTTCCGTACCTCAAAAGAACAAACGGAACCCTTATAGGATCACTTTGTTGTCTATCTGTCTGTCTGTCTGTCGATCTGTCAAGAAACCTACAGGGTACCTACTTCCCGTTGACCTAGAATCATGAAATTTGGCAGGAAGGTGGGTCTTATAGCTGACATTCGGGGAAAAATCTGAAAACCGTGAATTTGTGGTTACATCACACAAAAAAAAAATTAAATTGTGTTCATGAACTAAAAATTAATATTTTCAATATTTGAAGTAAGATAACTATATTAACTGGGATGTCATATGAAAGGTCTTCACCTGTGCATTCTAAAACAGATTTTTATTTATTTTTATGTATCAAAGTTTCTGAATTATCCTGCAAATTGTACGACGACTGTAGTACGGAACCCTCATTGCGCGAGCCTGACTCGCACTTGGCCGGTTTTTTTTCTGTTGTTTCTGTTAGTTTTTTGTTATTTGTGATTTATTTTTTGTAAATATTTTTAAAAATACGTTAAGAGTGGTATGTGTAAACAAATGAGAGCATGTTGGTTGATCATGGTCAACATCATTATTTATTTGTTTTATTTATTTTTAGGGTTTCGTACCACAAAAGGAAAAAGGAACCCTTATAGGATCACTTCGTTGTCTGTCTGTCTGTCCGTCTGTCCGACGACATGTCTGTCAAGAAAACCTATAGGGCACTTCTCGTTGACCTAGAATCATGAAATTTGGTAGGTAGGTACTAGGTCTTATAGCACAAGCAAAGGAATAAATCCGAAAACAGTGAATTTGTGGTTACATCACAAAAAATAATTATAAAGTGTTCATGAACAAAAAATACTTAATTAGTATTTTCAACATTTAAAGTAAGATTATTAAACCAATTGCCACGTGGTGTGTAATGTGTATCATATGAACGGGAAGAAAGACCTGTAGTACATTCTAAGACAGATTTTTATATTTTACTAGCTTATGCTCGCGACTTCGTCCGCGTGGACTACACAAATTTTGAACCCCTATTTCACCCCCTTAGGGGTTGAATTTTCGAAAATCCTTTCTTAGCGGATGTCTACGTCATAATAGCTATCTGCATGCCAAATTTCAGCCTGATCCGCCCAATAGTTTGAGCTGTGTGTTGATAGATCAGTCAGTCAGCTTTTCCTTTGATATATTTAGATTTTTATGCACAATAGTTTTTAATTTATCGTGCAAAATGTCGAAAAAATACGCTGTATGGCCGCATGTACGCATTTGGCCGGTTTTTTTGGTGAAACATTGTGTAAAGACTAGGCTGCTACGAGACAGCAAATACAGTACAATGGGTAGTTGCTCTCTTTTTATAGATAGGCGTGCAATATAACGTTTTACAGATAGGCGTGTAATATAATAAAATAAAAAAATATAATTTTATAATAATAAAATTTATAATAATAAAATAAATAAATGATTATGATTATGATTAAAAAATAACGTTTTATAGATAGGCGTGTAATAACGTTTTATGATGACCTCACTGGAACTGGACGGCCACAGCGACGCGCGCGCCAATGTGTAGTAAGCGTGGTCGTGGTATTTCAGTATCTGCTTTTCTGAGTGATGCTTTTCAGGGTTCCGTACCTGAATGGTGCCAACGGGACCCTATTACTAAGACTCCGCTGTCCGTCTGTCAGCGGGCTGTATCTCGTGAACGGTAATAAGCAGATTGTTGAAATTTTCAGAATGTAACAGAATGTATATTTCTATTGCCGCTATAATAACAAATATTGAAAATATTGTCCGTTCATCGTAACTTGACGCGTGAGTAACATGTTGGCACCATTGCAAATCACTCAATAATAAACCCTAAGTTCTAAGGAATAAAGAAACAGAGCAATGGTGCCAACATAATATTACTCACGCGTCAAGTTACAATTAACGGACAATAATAGAAGTTTCAAAATGGTCGCCATAAATTTTTTAAAAAAGTGTTGTTTCTTTAAGATAGATGGTACGGAACCCTTCATGTGTAAGTCCGCACTTGACCGATTTTTTCCACCATAAAGCACCATTAAGTATACAATGACAGCTTTATGCTTTACTAGCATGATGCCCGCGACTTCGTCCGCGTGGAATTGGGTTTTTAAAATCCCGTGGGAACTCTTTGATTTTCCGGGATAAAAAGTAGCCTATGTCCTTCCCGGGGATGTAAGCTATCTTTGTAGCAAATTTCGTCAAAATCGGTTGAACGATTGAGCCGTGAAAAGCTAGCAGACAGACAGACACACTTTCGCATTTATAATATTAGTATGGATTCCTTCTGCCATCTAGCCTATGGACTAATAATAAGAACAGTACCAACGCGGAAGAAAGCAATGTACATCGGCCTTTAGAAGGAGATAGCAGATTTGTAGAGCATTGTCTCTGTCGTTGAGACCGACAAAAGTCAAAGGCCGATGTGTATTATTTTCTGCCCGTACTGTACGCATTGCTAGGAGAGAGAGGTCATCAGGCGCATTTATTATAATTGAATGCGTTTTGTTATGCAAGTATCGTAAGGCGTAACTTTACATTCAAGGATCTCTTCGTTTATAATGACATCATTGTAATGGACCCTCACCTATTTTGACGACCTCCCTGGCGCAGTGGTAAGCGCTGTGGTCTTATCAGTGGGAGATCCCGGGTTCGATTCCTGGCAGGGGTTTGGAATTTTATTATTTGTAAATTTCTGGTCTGGTCTGGTGGGAAGCTTCGGCCGTGCCTAGTTACCAGTTACCACCCTACTGGCAAAGCCGTGCCGCCAAGCAATTTAGCGTTCCAGTACGATGCCGTGTAGAAACCAAAGGGGTATGGGTTTAATAAAAACTGCCATACCCCTTCCAGGCGAAGATCACAGCTATGCTAGTGACGTCTAGCCCCCAAGGGGGGAGAGTGAGCATAAGGGACAAGGAAGAGACAAAATAATTTGTAGGGAGTGAAGAAGGCGCCCCGGGAAAATGCCAAGAGCAAGTACCGAACGGGCGCCCTCCCGCGATTCGGCCCATATAACCGAGAGGTTGGTGGGGCCATGGGAGGTGGAGGGTTGACCCCTTCCAGGTTAGCCCGCTTCCATCTGAGGCTGCGTCATCACTTACCACCAGGTGAGATTGCAGTCAAGGGCTAACTTGTATCTGAATAAAAAAAAGTTGATTAACTAGAGCGGTAATAGCCCAGTGGCTAAGACGACCGCCTCCTATTTATAGGGGGTTGGGGGTTAATGACCGATTCCTTTACTGTAAGCCTATATTGGAGTTCCTCTCTGCCTGACTGCCTCGTTGGTCTAGTGGTGTGGATGTTCGACTGCGGATGACGAGGTCCTTGATTCGATTCCCGGGTCGGGATAATAGGTAAAGTAAATAGGTAAGTATATATTGGGTTTACGCTGCGTTTACCGGTGCGAGGTCGCCATTCCAGCGCCTTAGGACCCCAACGTCTATCGGTTTTTCGAACTATTATTATTATTATTATTTATTTATTTATTATTTAATTAGAACGGCCATAAAGCCAATTACACTAATTAAACTACGAGTACAAACTAACATAAACATACATACAAAAATTGTTAAAATTATAAATTTTAAAAAGCAAAATTATAAATTTTCACAAAAGTGCAAAATCTGACCCATGAGGTCAGCCCATTTGTCAGCAAATATGTCACAGCGAGGGGACTCCTTCAGCAGCGCGTTGAGCGCAGCCAAAGTGCGCGGTATGGGTGACCACTGACCGGAGCGCGCTACCGTGCGACTAAACGGACTTACGAAAAATTTGGAGCGGTGGCGGAGATAGCTGTAATTAGAGGGTGCATAAATGCAGCAGAGCTTGTTGTGTAGTTCAGAGCAGTCGATCACACCCCTAAGAATCTTGCAAATTGTACCAATTTGGTCGCAGTCTCTTCGGGTTTTGAGCGAGTGGAAACCCAAGTGCCCTTGGAGATATTATGTGGGCTGCCTATTGCCACTTCAGTTTCGCCACCCGCTGAGCTATAGGTTAGTAGCTATATGTCGGTTACTCTGGTTGTCCTACGGATCTCTTATAGATAGGACTAACAGTACAGAGGTGATTGGAACACTTGCAATTATTAACCATTCGCACACCAGCTGCTCGATTGCGGTAGAATGACAGCTACAATGTCACGATCGCAATCACTACTGATTAGTTGACGCTCGCTTATTATTGGCTACAATGAAATTGTTGCAACAAGAATCGCACAAATTCAGCCAATCACAACAATTGAGATTTTTGTGCAGGGTGTGCGGCGCACACGGGCGCCGGGTCTAAGGGGGCGCCGAGCGCCCTCTAATGCGACACCTCCAAAGATGCGTCGATTCCGGCGCTCTCAAAGACCCTGCGCTCGTGTTATGGCCTACGCCGTCATCATTTAAAATTGCACCATTTGCATCCGAATTTCCGTTTGAAAATATAACTAATAGTATTCCATTTTGACCCTGCTCCTACTAGACTAGAGGGCGCCAGGGTACTGGTTGCACACGGGCGCCACAAGGGCTAGAGACGCCTCTGCAGGTTTCCCGCAGTCGAGGTGCAGCGGTAGGGCGATTGTCTAAAACCTGCATCAATCATTATTACAATCTCAATTGTTCTGATTGGCTGAATTTGTGCGATTCTTGTTGCAACAATGCATTGTGGCCAATAGTGAGCGAGCATTAACCAATCAGAGCTGATTGTGATCGTAACATTGTAGCTGTCAAACAACCGCGGTAGGGCCACTGCTCGATTGCGGTAGAATGACAGCCACAATGTCACGATTGCAATCACTACTGATTGGTTGACGCTCGCTCATTATTGGCTACAATCGCTACAATGCATTGTTGCAACAAGAATCGCACAAATTCAGCCAATCACAACAATTGCGAGTGCAATAATGATTGATGCAGGTTTTACGAAATCGACCTACAGGACCTGGTAGAATGTGTAAGGTGTGACTTAACTGATGTAAGACCTACGTCCTACATGTACCCACATTCCAGCGAATAAACGTTAATTTATTATTATTATTTATTTAACATCTGCAAGTGAGTTGTAATTTGTATCCCCGATGAACCAAAAGTGCAGGCAGATTTGTTACACAAATTGAACGGAATCGAAGGTCGAATTGGTACTACCTACGCACTACCGGTCGCAATTTATTGAAATAATATTAATATGTTATTTTAATGAATATAAGTAGTAATGTTTACAATATTTTGTAACAAAAATTTTTATTTCTTATTTTATGTGACTTGTAAACATATTTTTACCAATAAATTGACTATTGACCATTGACTATTTGGCTTTTATAATATGTATCTTTATTTCATAGATAAAAAGTAGCCTATTCCGAAGCTATATCTGTACAAAGTTTCGTCAAAATCGGTTGAACAGATGGGCCGTGAAAGGGTAGCAGACAGACAGACAGGCTGACCGACAGACAAACAGACACACTTTCGCATTTATAATATTAAGTATGGATCGTTTCTATAACACATCGTCCCTGTACTGATTTGGTCCTAAGTACCTAAAAGTAAAAATATCTTCAGTGCGATCATACCCTTCCTCGCATGAATGCAGACCATAGAGCAGAAACAAAGAGGAGATGTTGTATTAAGATTTCCCTATGAAATATCGAGTGACATTTTGCGGGGTGAGGGGTTGTGGAACGCCGCCCACTTCTCAATTTTCCATCTGCGGGTTAGTAGCAAAACTACTCGCTTAGCGACCTAACATCGATATATTGATGTCACTACATAGTTCAGCTATCTCACACTAGATGTCAATAAGTGTAGAAATTACGTATAAAATTACTTACAAATGAAATGTGATACCATTCATAGCATCAGAACGTCTGTCTGAATAACTTTGACACGATAAAACACAACACTTCATCCTTTTGTTCTTAAAAACGCGAAAACACACCGATAATACGAGTCTCAATATATGTGAACCTGACGAACGCAGACAGCATACTAACTAAGGCCCCGCCCACAGTGATGACGTCAGGACCTAGTTGAAAATCACAGTGCACAGTTGCTTAGGCCAACTCCTCTTTGTTTCTGCTCTATGATGCAGACGCGGCTGCGCGAGCGCAGCGAAACTGTTGCTTGCACTTGCGCAAACCACTCCAGCGCAGCGATTCCGCTAGTGATGTCACACTTGACTACTGAAAAAGCTAGCTATAGTCCATACATATAATGACTTCTCACGCGCCATTTTAACTCTATGAGTCAAGTGTCATGTCAAGAGTACGATTCACCTTTAAAATAAGGACTAAAATCTGGCATGGACACTAAAAATAAAATGGCGCGAGAGAAGTCATTTTGTACATTATATTATGTACTTTTATAACGATCCAATAATCGAAAGTAGAAGCGCTGCTCCTTTTTAACCGACTTTCAAAAAGGAGGTGGTTCTTAATTCGGCCCGTTTTTTTAGAGTTCCGAAAGGTGCCAACGGGACCCTTCAAGACTTCACCCTATAGTTTTACGAGTGCTATTTCTAAGCTTCCGCTGTCCGTCCGTCTGTCTGTCAGCAGGCCGAACAGCAGGCTGTCATGAACCGCAGTTTAGACAGTAGACAGTTCAATACACAGGTTATGTATTTCTATTGCCACTGTAACAACAAATACTTAAAAATAATTGTTGATTTTATTTGTACCCTTTCTTCATTCCTTAGACATTTCGTGCCATAGTTTCATGGTTTAAGTGTCATAAAACGGCAAATCGTGCCAGCAATAAAACGTAGTTCGACTCGTAACAGAGCACAAGTACCTATTTTTAACGACTTCAAAAAAGGAGGTTCTCAACTCGTCGGAATGTTTTTAAATTTTATTATAAGTATGTAATAATAAAAATATAGTGGGTTAGCTACCTAGTTGATCACAATGAATGTTATACAGTGGATAGCCGCCGCGCGCCGTTAAAATCGGTTGAACGGAACGTGAAAAACTAGCTGACAGACATATACACTTTCGCATTTATAATGTTAGTATGGATTAGTATGGACTAGTATGGATAGGCAATAAATTACATTTTTTGATGGTCGGTTGTTGGATTTGATAAATTATTAGGCGAGCGTAAAACTAAAGCTACGAGGGTTACAAACGCGCCCTGTCTGAGAATTTTAATTACCTAATTAGGTACTTAATTAGACGTAGACCTGGCCGTAGGACGTAGACCTAGCCGTAGACGAATATCCTGGCTCGAGAACCTTGATCACAGTACAAAGAAAAACAACCTGTTTCATGACAATCTAAAAAGAAAAAGGTAAAAAAAATGCCGTGTTAAGCTATACAGTCTCCGATAACCATGTCGAAAATTGCCAGCGAAACATACAAAAAAAAACCTCGGTAGGAGATGGCACTTGAAGAAGAAGTAGGTACCTACTTAATTAGGTAGGTACCTATTAATTTTTTGCAGGGCAGTCATGTGTTTATTCTTTAGTTACGCCTTGTTTAATGCGGTATTTTTTTTTAAACTATCGATAAAATTACAGAATCCCCACCGTATCCCAGCACTATGTACCTACTCTCACTCGACGGTCGAGTAGGTAAGTATTAGGTATACGGTGAGTTACGAATGCGACCACAGACCGCTCGGTTAATTCTTAACTTGAGCTATCATTAACTTACCATCAGTTGAATCAAAGTTTAGTGTGTTGACTTTTGTGCCAGTGCAGTGATCAGATTTGCTCGATGTAGCGCCCCAGGTCAGTTTTTATCGATATCTGTATGATTTGTTATGTTTTCGCTTTACTAATTTGGTAGAGTTGACAATGTATTAAAAATAATATTAATTATACGCCAAAGGGGCGATACTCTGGGGAGACGCAGGTTCGAATCCTGCCAGTTCCACAATATTTACTTCCCTTGAAGTGAAAAGAGTACCCACCTACTTAATTTACCTAAAGTTTATCATAAAAGATATAGGTAGACGAGAAAAAAATTGGAACGACGGACGCACTCATCTAAATAAGTATATAAAAGGAAAACGTGACTGACTGACTGACTGAGTGACTAATCTGTCTACGCCCAGCTCAAACCACTGGACGAACCAGGCTGTTTGGCATGCAGATAACTATTATGACGTAGGCATCCGCTAAGAAAGAATATTTGAAAATTCAACCCCTAAGGGGGTGAAATAGGGGTTTGAAATTTGTGTAGTCCACGCGGACGAAGTTGCGGGCATAAGCTAGTTTTTTTAATAAACCTAAATTCACGCGGACGAAATTGCCGGCATCAGCTAGTTGACAAGCAACAATAAATTTTGGCCAATTTGTCATTGGTGGGTGAGTTTGCAATAAATAGACAATTTAGAACGCCTTCCAGTTCCTTGTGCGTGACCGCAAGATACCGGAGCTAATGAGCTGGACGCAATTTCAATGAGCGCTTTTTCACTGGCCGGAACTGACAGTACCTACATGAACGCACAGTACCTACAGGAACGCACAGTACCTACAGGAACGCACAGTACCTACAGGAACGCACAGTACCTACAGGAACGCACAGTACCTACAGGAACGCACAGTACCTACAGGAACGCACAGTACCTACAGGAACGCACAGTACCTACAGGAACGCACATCAGTGCATGAAATACTTAATACCTACTTAATTACGAGGGTCATTCAATAAGTAAAGAGACAAATTCTATATGCCTCTATCACCCTTAAAATCTCCCAAACCGGTCAAGGGTGATCTACGACTTGCGTATACGTTGAATAAGCAAATGGTTGTTTTTTTATGAAATGGTAATCAGCTGGGCTTTTCATCAGAATGGAAAATTTAGTAAAGTAGGTAAGTATTAATAGATATCTGCGACCACTGCCAAAAATTCTTTGTGTTTTGGTAAACGGACGGAATTGATGTGTTTAATTAGCTATTATAATATAGAGCGCGCTACGAATATTCTTTACCTTAAGAAAAGAACCGGTCAAGTGTGAGTCGGACTCGCACACGGTTCCGTACCATCGTACAAGATACAATACCTTACACTTTCTGTAGAACACTGCAAGTTAATGACGGACTGCGTCATAGCTATCTCTGAATTGTGATTTAGTAAAATAATTTTTTCGTGAACACATATTAATTATTTTGTGTGATGTAACCACAAATTCACGGACTTCGGATTTATTCCTTTACTTGTGCTATAAAGCCTACCTACCAATTTCCCTGTAGGTTTTTTGACATACCGTCAGACAGAAAGACTGACGGACCGACGGACGAATATCAAAGTGATCCTATAAGGGTTCCGTTTTTCCTTTTGAGGTACGGAACCCTTAAAAGTAGGTAGGTACTTAGCTACGTGCTTAAAATTTCGAAAGGTTTGTTAAGTAAAAAAAGCTTCGTCAGTTCATATTTGCAAAATATTGCAATCTGAAACAAGTATAGTAGGTAGGTATACGTATCACCAACCTACATGTTCAAAAGAGAGTGGAACTTTTCATTTCATTTCATTTCGACAGTGTTATCGTAATATCTGATGTAATGTTCATTATCATGATTGCAATGGCCTTCGGTTTACATGTAGTAATGTAAGTCAGTAAGTACACCTGTAGGGCGATTGTCTAAAACCTGCATCAATCATTATTACAATCTCAATTGTTCTGATTGGCTGAATTTGTGCGATTCTTGTTGCAACAATGCATTGTGGCCAATAGTGAGCGAGCATTGACCAATCAGAGATGATTACGATCGTGACATTGTAGCTGTCAAACAACCGCGGTAGGGCCACTGATTGTTGTCTGACATCGATTAGATTTAGTATACCTACCTACCTACCTTTATTTCCAACACAAAATCGAAAAGCTGACTGACTGACTGACTGATCTATCAACGCACAGCTCAAAATACTGGAAGGATCGGGCTGAAATTTGGCATGGAGACAGGCATTTGCTAAGAAAGAATTTTTGAAAATTCAATCCCTAAGAGGGTGAAATAGGGGTTTGAAATTTGTGTAGTCCAAGCGGACGAAGTCAGTTACTAACAGATATTTTTCAAACAAAACAAACAAACTACCTACTTGTTTAAAGTACCTATTAGGCAAATCTAAATGTAGGTATATAAGTAGCAAGTCCTAGTTTTTGCTAAGATATTGAAAATGAATATGAGAAAATGAAAAAAAAATATGTACTGTTTTATATCCGTAAAACTGTAAAAATACGATGTTAAGAAAAAACAGTAAGTAGGTACCGGTTTATTATATGAAAGAACAACAAAAAATTATAGTCAAAAAGTCGCATATCATAGACGACCTCTAGACGTAGTGACAATGAGTCAAGTCAGCATTGAAGTGATGTGAACTAAATATACTTTAGAGAAAATAGATTTCCCGTTTGCTGAGCCAACGCGCTACGGCGCGGCGTGAACCAGCTTCACATTGACTGGGTGCGAAAGTAGGGGTAGTAAAAGTACCTTTTATTGGCCTTCAAAAGCAATGTAAGCTTAATTATAAGTATCAGTAAATGTTTTTGTTTCTGAGTTAAAAAATTTTTTTTATAGCGTTTATCGTTTAATTCTTATTGTGAATTACAAAAATAATGTTTTTTTATTCACTTTATTAGGCTTGACCACAGTTACCTGAGGGAAAGTGAAGATATGGCCCACGTTGGGACGCGTTTATCCAGAAGATACCTATTCACTCTTGTTCTAAGCATACCCGGATTGTATTTGATAGGAAACGCAGATTGCGGAAGAGTAAGCATTCAAGCATGAGGAATAATGATGCAAAACTATGTATAGTACGCGACAGATCGAGATGGCAATCGGGGTATGAGGTGAGTCGTGGAGGGGAGAACGCCTACTCCGCACCCGCGCTATCCCGCACCATGCTAACGCGGGGTGCTGTGCGGGTGTGTGGGGCGCCCCCACCCTGTTTGCCGATGTCACTTGTCAGGAACTATACCTATGGTTGCAGTAAGCACCCATTCTATATGAAAAGGCCTGGTTTTTCTGTTCATTGATCAGAATGCTGACTGCATCACAAGACAGGGTGGTTCCCCATAAACTGGGTGTGCTATTTCCATTGCATACCGGACGCTGATGATGCGTAGGGTTGGCACTTTTAACTTTTGCTACTTAAGACTATCTACTTAATCGAGGATGACATGACCTAGTAACGGTAGAAACAGTCTAACAGACGATTGTTGTTACTGGGAACTCATTGATTTTCTGGGATCAAAAGTAGCCTATGTGACTCTTCAGTTCTTTAACTCCTATCCCTGCAAAAAACACATTAACCCATTTGTTCGTTGAGACGTAATTGAAGGACAAACCAAGTATTGCGCAAAAAGTACTTAATGCATTGTTTTAGTGGTCCAAAACCATCTTTGCCTTTCTAATGAAACAGTTTGAGGCACATCGGTTGGCTGGTTTAAAGTCTATAACGGACATAGATGTAGAAACATTGTTTGTGTTTTATATTTTAGGAATTAGGATAGTTGACAGCCCTAGCCCAGTGGCGCTAGCGGCTAGGGCAGCGGCGCCGGCGCAACCTGCTATTTATTGCCGGTCCAAGATGGCAGCTTGATGAGCTATAACACGCGGCAATTAGGTACTATAACTATAGCACGCGACAGGTAGAGATGGCAATCGGGGAAAGAACGCCCCGCACACCCGTACAGCCCCCGCACGAACCCGGTGCGAGCTAGTACGGTTTACGTGCGAGTGTACGTGGCGTGCCCCCACATCCCCCTGATTGCCACTTCGACCTGTCGCGGACTATACGCACTTGTTGCTTGTTTCGACGCCACCAAACTACTTAACATTAATTTCACATCGGTCTAGTGTTAGTTACAGTACGCGGCAGAAAGTAATGTACATCGACCTTTAGAAGGAGATAGCAGATTTGTACAGCGTTGTCTCCGTCGATGAGACCGACAAAACGTCTTATAGGTATGAGTGACAGAGACAACGTTCTACAAAGCCGTAATTTTATTCTAATGGCCGATGTACATTACTTTCTGTACATGGTATTGGCCTAGATATGGCCAACAGCGGTGATAGCCTAGTGGTTAAGACATCGGTTCAGGATGTAGGGAGTTCAATCCCGGGCACGAACCTCTAACTTTTCAAAGTTATGTGCGTTTTAAGTAATAAAATGTCACTTGCTTAAACGGTGCTGGAATACATCGTGAGAAAACGTACATGCCTGAAAGTTCTGCAATGTTATGTCTGCTTATCCGCATTGAGCCAGCGTGTCAGACTATGGCCTAATCCCTTCTGAATCTGAGAGGAGACCCGTAGACTAATGGGCCGTCGCGCGCTCGATGGGTTGATCGTGTTGATAATTGGGCTACACTTATCACTATCCATATTATATATGCGAATGTGTGTTTGTTTGTTGTTTATTGGTTTGTCCTTCGATCACGTCACAACGGAGCAATGGAACAACGTAATTTTTTTCATGGATATAAGTAGTTAGAGCTGGAGTGTGTCATAGACTACTTTTTATCCTGGAAAATAAACGGTGCTTGTGGGATGGCTTGCATTTTTAACGATTTTTGTCCTTCTATCACGCAAGGACAGATTAACGGATATACGTGATTTTTTCTCATGGATATAGTTGAAAGTCATTTATAAATGTTTATTAAAAAATGTTAAATTCATAAATGTGTACACTTTATAAGGTAAACTATGTATTTGTTATGTTTCTCAATTAAATTACTAAATTGGTATAAACTATAAATCATACAGATTCAATGATTCATTGAAATACAATTCGCGACCGGAAAGTCCATTGAACAAATTGATTACATTACAAGTGACAAAAACACTGCATTCAAGTAAACAACATGACGAAATTAAATTAGCATCAGTTTATTTGATGACAAGTTAGCTTTTGACTGCGACAGAGTGAACTAGAGTGAGGAAGCTCTACGTTTTGATCCTGAATAGGATATGGGTGACGTGAAATCAAAGATACGATTTTAATGAAAATATTACAATAAAACTTTAAGTTAGCCTTATCTAATTAGTAATTACTATACAAATCATGCCCGCGTGGAATGGTGCCAAGAATACTGGCTGCATTTCGGCGCTGGACAGCTAGGCTAATCCGTTGCGCAAAAAATGAGCCAGCCCTTCTGTCACCAGATGCCTGCACTCGCGGTGAAATTTGTCGTAAATTTTTTTTAGCACTGAGACTCCATGGCCCCAGGGTCTCCACGGCAAACAGAACAAAAATATAACTTTCGATAAGAGAGGCAAACTTGCGCCGCTTGCCGTTTTCAGCTGTTTCTGCTGCGGCTCCCGGTCTTGATGCTTGGTGTTGAATATTATTTGTCTTGATTTGGTCACAACTTGGTACCTTGTCTAGAGAATCAATCTACATTTATATGGAGCGCGCTGCGGATACACTTCCCTCGAAAGAGCCCTCAACTCAAATAGACAAAAGCAATTAGGGAAAAAGCAAACCTGTTAAGAACGCGCGTTTTGTACTGCATGAAAGTGCAATACAAACCATACATTTACTTTACTTTCCACTTAGGCCTTGAAGGGAGACGATGGATGCCCTTTCTCTTAGTTCATTGACTCTAGTTGATATCGGCATTTCAATTGAGAAGACCATTCTAAGTGTGTAGGAGACTAGCTTATGCTCGCGACTTCGTCCGCGTGGACTACACAAATTTCAAACCCCTATTTCACCGCTCTAGGGGTTGAATTTACAAAAACCCTTTCTTAGCGGATGCCCACGTCATAATAGCTATTTGCATGCCAAATTTCAGCCTGATTCGTCCAATAGTTTGAGCTGTCAATAGATCAGTCAGTCAGTCACCTTTACATTTTATATATTTAGATTACAAAAAGATAATTTTTTCTACGTGACATTGGCGAAGTGCATTGTGCTCGGTGTGGCACTACCTACTGAAAGCCATAAAGCAAAATAAGAAGAAGAAGAAGAAGATAATTTTCGTATAAGTACATACATTACAAAAAAAAAAGTACAAAAATATCTATAAGTTTGTTTGCTTTAGAAAAACCAACCAAACAAACAAACACACTTTCGCATTTATAACGCTGCGTAGTGATACTAGCTGAGGTCCGCCTGGATCTACGTTGGTAAAAAATCCCGTAGGAACTCTTTGATTTTCGGGAAGAAAGGCTAGATTTTAGGGAGAAAGGAAGCACTCTTCAGGTCATTAACAGTTATATTAGCCATGCAAAAAATCATACTGATCCGTTGCGTCGCTGTGTTGCGTGATTGAAGAACAAAAGAACAAACAGATACTCTCGCATTTGTTATAATATTAATTGGGTAGTGACTAGTAAAGTACCTACTTAGTGATTTTTATTCCATACTAGCTGATGCCCGCGACTTCGTACGCTTAGATTTAGGTTTTTAAAAATCCTGTGGGAACTCCTAAATTTTCCGGGATAAAAAGTAGCCTAATGTCCTTCCCCGGGTTGTAAGCTACCTCTTTACCAAATTTCGTCAAAATCGGTTGAACGGTTGAGCCGTGAAAAGCTAGCAGCCAAAATTCATGATTCTAGGTCAACGGGAAGTACCCTGTAGGTTTCTTGACAGACAGACAGACAGACAGACAGACAGACAGAGAGACAGACAGACAGACAGACAGAGAGACAGACAGACAGACAGACAGACAGACAGGCAGACAGACAGACACACTTTCGTATTTATAATATTAGTATGGATTTTTGTTTACCATGCAGGGGTCCATCTTATCGAATTACAGCAGATAGCGGGATCTAGTCATAATATTCAATACGGTACCTACATAATATTATTAGGTATAAAAGCAAACCAGGATATTATAATCACATAAGTATATACATTTATTGCAACACCTTACCCTGGAACGATCTTTTACATTTACAATACTATTTGAGAATATATCCTGAATATAACCTTAAAATACACGTTAAGTCCCACGAACCAAACTGTGACGGTCCCTTGACAGTTGACAGCTCGCAGGGAGGGAACGAAGTGTAGAACTCTCGAATGTCATTCCTTTGCCGAGATGTCACTTCTGTGGCGTTCATAAAACTTTTCCGATAGTTGTCACGTAGCTTCCGCTTTAAAAAAGCGGCAAGCACAAGTGCGACAACATCCGGCCGTCCTGGTGACGCGTTCGCCCTCGGACAGCGTACTGGTCTAATGAAGAGCTGAAAACATTAACACGAATCAGATTCAAGGAATCAAGTGACACAACATGACGTTGATACACGAGTTCTAGATGATGTTCATACAGGATCATCTACCCGTGGATCAGCACTCACTACAACAGAATTCATAGCATGGATACCTGTTGCAGTTTGCGTAACCAATTCTCATACTACGACAGCATTCACAATGAATGCCTGCGGCAGTTTGCAGAATCAATCCCAACACTACAACAGCGTTCACTTACAGCATGGATGCCTGTTACAGTTTTACTTCTTCATTGGATTGCAAAGGAGGGGTTGGCTTGTATCACCTGTGGTTTGAGCTAGATGATGTTCAGGATCATCCTAGCCGTGTATCACCACCCACTACAAACAGCGTTCACTAACAGCATGGATACCTGTTGCAGTTTGCATAACCAATTCTCACACTACGACAGCATTCACAATGAATGCCTGCGGCAGTCTGCAGAATCGATCCCAACACTACAACAGCGTTCACTAACAGCATGGATACCTGTTGCAATTTGGTCATCGGTAACCAACTCCTCTAATGCTATCCGCCATGTTGAAGCGATTACATTAGACCAAGAAAAAAAAAAACTAACAAGAGATATACTCATTCATTTCAGACATTAAACTTTAAACTTTTGCAAATTAAAACTTTATTTTAATGTAAATAGTAAATACTCTTATAGTTACCGAAATATTTTGTTTAAAAATGACTTTTATGCTTGACAACATCCGGGTTTAAATCAGCCACGTGGACCCACGGTTTCATATTTTCTACACATGCAGTACCATCGTAATGCTTTGATGATCTTTCAGCTCCCCTCATATCCGCTACTTGGTATCTGTCGTTACCTAGAACCTTCACCACTTGAAATGGGCCTTTATAGAGAGGTAGCAGTTTGCGGCTTTGACCGTCACTGGAGTGACTAGGAATTTTCAGCACCACCAAATCTCCAACAGAATAGCTAGGTGCGTCTTTTCTTTTGGCGTCAAAAAAAGCTTTTTGTTTTTCAGCCTCTCTCCTAATGTTAGCATCGACCGTATTTCTCAGAGCAGTGACGTCAACAGAATGTTCCACGTTATTATCATCAGTGGTCATATCATTATTCATCCGAATTCTATACCCAAAAAATACTTCACTCGGTACAGCAGATGTGGTTTTATTAATTGTACTATTTATGCCTTGCTGTATGTTAGTTATATGTTGATCCCATTTATTATTCTCAGTATCAGCACCCATACTACGTAATGCTTCTAAAATGGTCTGATTATACCGTTCTACCTGACCATTCGAGCGCGGTACAGCTGTAGCGATAATATGAGCCCTAATGTTTCGCTCTTTGCAATATTTATTAAATAATCTTGATGTGAATGCCGTACCGGCGTCACATACCAACCGCTTTGGATTACCAAATACTTTAAATATCTTATTTAACTCATTAACAACAGCCTTACTTTTGGTGGTTTTGACGGCGGAGATAAAAACAAATTTGGTGAATGAATCGACCAGTACCAGTAGATAACAGTTACCCTGTGTGGTTTTGACAAATGGACCAAGGTGATCAATGTGAAGCGTGTGGAAGGGCCTAGCGTGTTTCGGAATTGGATATAATTTACCTGGTTTTTTTCCATGAATATTTTTGTAATATATGCAGTTTAAACAGTTTTTAATATATTTTGTAACAGTTTTCTTCAAGCGCGGAAACCAATATTTTGATTTAATTCTTTCTACAGTTTTGTCTACCGCAAAGTGTCCCACATCATCGTGATTAGCTCGAATGACATACCATACACATGACTTTGGTACTAACCAACGTCGCCCAAATTCTGTTTTACGATAAACTTTGTTACCTAATACTTCATATTGATTAAATATTTGTTTATTTGATTCGGCCTCACCTGACAATATAATGTCACGAATGCTACAGATACTGGGGTCCTGTAATTGAACTGACAACAACCAGTCACCTTCGGTTATAGTGTTCACGTTTTCAACTACTGCCGACACGTTATCGACGTCGCTAACAGGGTTTCTGCTTAGCGCGTCCACGTGCTGCATTTGCGACCCGGCTCTATGAACAATTTCGAACGTAAATTCTTGAGTATACAATACCCACCTACTTATTCGCGGTATTATTTCTTTTTTACTTAACGCGTGGCGCACAGCGTTGCAATCGGTGGTAATTTTGAAATTAGTTCCTAACAGGTAGTGGCGAAATTTTTGTAACCCTGCTACAATAGCTAAAAGCTCTAGTTCAAACGAATGAAATTTCTTTTCGTCATTAGTAGTTTGCCGGCTATAAAAATGCACTGGTTTTTCTCCATTTTCAGTAGACTGCATTAGTATACATCCTATTCCATCACGACTAGCATCAGTATACAGTGTAATGGGTAAGTTTGGATCGAATACATTTAACACTGCATTATTAATTAATGCATCTTTTATGTTTTTTAAAGCCTGATCTTGGTAAGGGCCCCATTGCCAGACAGCCTCTTTCTTTAGCAAATTAGTTAAGGGATTGCAGAGAAGCGCACAGTTTCGAATAAATTTTCGAAAATAATTTATCAGTCCTAAAAACTGTCTTAGTTGATGGATGTTCTTTGGAGTGGGGTACCTTTCAATAGCATCGAGTTTATGAGCAGTTGGACGAATACCTTTTTCTGAAATATCATAACCTAAAAAGGTCACTTGCTCTTTGAAAAATGAACATTTATCTAAATTAATTGTCAGTCCGTTCTTAATGAGTAATTTTAGGACCATTTCTAAACAAACTACATTTTCTTCGAAACTGTTAGTGGCGATTAGTAAATCATCCATGTAGCATATCACTCTCCCAAAACGTAGGTTACCTAAAACGGTATTCATAAGCCTTTGAAAAACCGCTGGCCCGTTGCAAACGCCAAAAGGCATTCGCAAATACTCATAATGCCCATCGTTTGTAATGAACGCAGTTTTGTGCACATCCTCATCTTTTATACAAATTTGGTGGTACCCACTTTTCAAGTCTAAAGAAGTATAAAATTTACATCCCTGCAGTCTGTCAATGAGGTCTTCTATTCGAGGCATAGGGTATTTTTCTTTGACGGTTATTTTATTCAGTTGTCTATAGTCGACACATAACCTTTTAGCTCCAGACGCTTTGTTCACTAAGAGGCCTGGACTTGCATACGCTGAGTTACTGTTACGAATGATTCCGTTTTTCAAGAGATCGTCAGTTATTTCTCGCGTAATTGCTCTTTCTGATTCTGACATTCTATACGGTCGTTGACAAATGGGTTTATTCGTAGTCAACTGTATTTCTAATTCGACACAGGAAGTTTTACCCAGGCATGAGAGATCTTCCGAAAAAGATTGGGTGTACTTCGATAAAATATTGCTTAAAATCGTTTCGTGTTCACTGGGTACATTACTAGTGGTGTTAACCCTACAAATGTTTAAAGCTTGCACTGATTGAAAGGTTAATGTATCTCCCACACGCACATACATTAAACTTCTATCTTCAGTAAAGTTTCTTCCGATTAGAATGTCACAACCAGAAAGCGCGTTAATTACATAAAGTGTAATGATTAACTCTACGGAATCTACATGAAGTGTAGCAGCTACAGCCTCTGTCACTTGAACCGATGAATCATTCGTAAACCCTACCAAATTTATTGGACTACTCAAGGGAAAAGGTTGTAAGTTTAGTTGAATCGCTAAGGCAGTTGTAATTAAAGAACAATCGCTGCCCATATCAAAGAAGGCTTCACTATCGACATCATTTACCAACACTTTCTTGAAAAATTTTTCTTTTGTTTTTATATTAGAAATCATTTTCACCTCAACGTCCTTTTCAGCCTTCCGTTTTAGTGTCGATTTGCAGGCTACCTCTAAATGTCCTATTCTGTTACATAAGACACACCTAGCATTGTCCTTAACTGGGCAGGTAATCTTCTTGTGCCCAGTTACCCCGCAACAGTAACAAATTAGACCCATATTTGGAGTATTAAGGGCATTGCTAGTACTTGCAAAAGTTTCAGATTTAATCGGGCCCCCTGGTTGAAGAAGTCGAAAAGGAAGCCTATGTGTTACTAAATTCCTTTGAGGGGCTTCTTTTCCACTAGGAGTGTGGGTTTTGCCGTGTAAAAAGGATGCTAGGTCATCACAGAATCGGAAATTGCCTGCTTCGGCTGCTACACTAATATTTACATCGCCAATAGATCCTACAATTATTGAAATAATATCACGCTCATGGAACCCTAATTGTAACCGATCTATTTTCGCTTTTTGTTCAAAATAGAATTCATATAATGACTGATTTGGTGAAGGCTTTGTATCTATCAATTCTTTAAGGGAGCTAAACATATTCCTTCTAACTTGAAACGTGTCAGACAGTGTATCACGCCATTGCCTCCACTTCCACTTGGTCCACCTGGTTTCATTTTTTTGCAACGAATCTAGCCACATTTTGGCGGTATTACGCAATTTCTGGAGGGCCTGATACTTTATCATATTATCAGACCAGCCAAACGAGTTGGCGTTGGACTCAACAACGTTAATCCACATATCTATACTATCTACGAGTGGGTCAAATTCGGGAATCACTGATGACAACACAACACTCTGACTCACGGTTTGCGATCCTTTACGCCTTCGCTTGTTTTTGCGTCGTTTCCGCTCACTTTCACTGCTACTAGAGCTGGAATCCGATGAACTCGAGCTCGTGGGAGACTTTCTCGATCTTCGTTTGCGTTCCCGTGGCATTTCGTAGGCGTAGTTCGAACACTTCTGATAAAAGCAAACCAGGATATTATAATCACATAAGTATATACATTTATTGCAACACCTTACCCTGGAACGATCTTTTACATTTACAATACTATTTGAGAATATATCCTGAATATAACCTTAAAATACACGTTAAGTCCCACGAACCAAACTGTGACGGTCCCTTGACAGTTGACAGCTCGCAGGGAGGGAACGAAGTGTAGAACTCTCGAATGTCATTCCTTTGCCGAGATGTCACTTCTGTGGCGTTCATAAAACTTTTCCGATAGTTGTCACGTAGCTTCCGCTTTAAAAAAGCGGCAAGCACAAGTGCGACAACAGGTATGGAAAACAAAAATAAAATGTATGAAAAACAAAAATAACAAAAAAATACAAAGTTTACATAACGATGGCATAGTTCAGGTTAACAATAAGAGTACATTACAATCCAGGCCTGAAATAAAGCGATTACTGGCTGAGTATTATATGAAACTAAACATATAAAAAAAAATTGTAAAAAAATAAGTCGGAATATTAATAAAATCATGTACAGAAAAAACTTAATTCATGATAGTGTACACCATAAAGAACCTCGTCATCAGTATGAAACTGTCCAGCAATTTCCATTTTTTTTGTTTTAGAACCAAATAAATCAGTGCCACCTCTTAGATACTAATGAACGACCCGTGCGAATTCCAGACGTCACTGAGGTTGCATTGGTGCTAAAGCACCAATGAGACGGTGCCATTTTGTTTGTTCAATGGCCCTGTCCATACGAAGTAATATATAAGTCAATGGCCACTTGCCAGAGCTGTGGTTCGTCTGAATAGACACCTATTTTCAGCGCGTGTCTAACACACGGAAACGGTAAACTTAAATAATCAATTAGTTACGGAATCAAAATATCGCATTTATTAGGAATTGTACTCTAATTGTGTTTTTTTTGTACAAATAATTGATTATTTTCGTTTCCTCATGGCGTGGAAACATTTTAGATTGGGCTGTTTTTGGGCGTTTTTTGTGAAAAAAACTGTTAAGTTTGAGTCATTTTAGTTCTATTTATAGATTTTATTTTTTTCTATGCTTAGAATGGAGAATGTTAACTGTATGTCCAAATTATAAAATTCATGTTCGGTCATCGTTTCAAGGCGACTTCCATGACGCAGTGGAGAACACTGTGCTGAACTCAAATCGCTCCAGCTGAGAATCAAACCCAAGACCTCCCACTAATACAGGGTGTAAACAGAACGCTAGCAAAAACTTAGCGTTATTGTTATACTACAAAACTCGGGTCAATGACCCACCTACGCCACGGCATTGACTCCAAGTGACCTACGAGGACCTACTTTTCCAACTCTCGCGTAAGTCAGATGTTTTATTTGCAATTTATCGTAAACTTTTACAAAATTATAAGATTTTTTAATCGTTTTTTTCGCGTTTTTTTGTGGTATCATATCAGTAATCATCACTACTATCACCTGTCTTCGTTATTGCCAGCGTTCTGGTTACACCCTGTATATTAGTGGGAGGTCTTGGGTTTGATTCACGGCAGGAGCAATTTGAGTTGAGGGTAGTAGACCCTCAACTCCTTCTCAACTCCTCTACTGCGCCAGGGAGGTTAAAAACAATTCCTTTATTTTTTCTTTCGGATTGTGTTATACTGGCCCTACTGGCCGTTGCACTGTTGCAACGTGATTGAATGACAAACCAACAAACAAACACAATTTGGCATTTAAAATATGGGTAGTGACTAGTGGTCAAAGCCTGCATTGGGATCACGCTTTTCTTATTCTTCTTTTTAAAAGAATATTAGCCATGTTAAATATCACTGGTTAAATGATTAATATTCCCCTTTCCTCTCCAACTAAGCGTCAAGCTTGTGCTAGTAGTAGGTACGACAATAGTGCAACGGGCGGGGTTTGAACCGTCAACCTTTCGGTTTTCAGTCAACTCATTGGTACTGATTCTGAGCACATCCTAATTTTAGAGTAGTGGTATCATCTTCTTACTAATGTAATATGAAAAGTACAGTCGCAGTTTGACAGTTTTAAATTTAATTTTTAGATGATAAAACCTGTGATTCTACGCACAGTCGCGAGCCTACTGTTTAAATTTGTAGCATGCACTAAAATTTAGAGTCTTTAAATGTAAAGTTCATGTTCTGTCCCTTTTTAGCATTGTTAAAAAGAAAGGGATGCAGATACTCTAAATTTAGTTTAGAGAAAGACAACGGAATCGGTGCCATTGAGGCCCTTTAAGCAGATGAGTAGATAGCCCTACACTCTGTGCTATAGGTCCACAAGAATATGGCGGCGTCGATAAAGGAGTCATCTACCTCAGTCGATAGTCGATACAAAGTCCAGCACTTTGTTCCGACGCCATCTGGGGCAAAATGATAAACGCGACCACTTGTATTTTGTATACTGCTAAATGATAACATTAGTATGGATGAAACATAGTATTTTGTTTCTACTAGTAACAAATTACTATGTTTTATCCATACTATCCATACTAATATTATAAATGTCTGGTGGGAGGCTTCAACCGTGGCTAGTTACCACCCTACCGGCAAAGCCGTGCCGCCAAGCGATTTAGCGTTCCGGTACGATGCCATGTAGAAACCAAAGGGGTATGGGTTTAATAAAAACTGCCATACCCCTTCCAGGTTAGCCCGCTATCATCTTAGACTGCATCATCACTTACCACCAGGTGAGATTGCAGTCAAGGGCTAACTTGTATCTGAATAAAAAAAAATAAAAAAAATGTGAAAGTGTGTCTGTCTGTCTGTCTGCTAGCCTTTCACGGCCCATCCGTTCAATCGATTTTGACGAAATTTGGTACAGCGATAGCTTGCTTCCCGGGGAAGGACATAGGCTGCTTTTTATACCGGAATATCAAAGAGTTCCCACGGGATTTTCAAAAACTAAATCCACGCGGACGAAGTCGCGGGCATCATCTAGTGCTATATAAGCTGTGATAGCATAGTGGTTAGGACGTTCGCCTTCTAATCGGAGGTCGGGGGTTCGATCCCGGGCACGCACCTCTAACTTTTCGGAGTTATATATGCGTTTTAACTTAAAACGCATATAACTCCGAAAAGTTAGTTTTAAGTAATTAAATATCACTTGCTTTAACGGTGAATGCAAACATCGTGAGGAACCTGCATGCCTGAGAGTTCTCCATAATGTTCTCAAAGGTGTGTGAAGTCTACCAATCCGCACATGGCCAGCGTGGTAGACTGTGGCCAAAACCCTTCTCACTCTGAGAGGAGACCCGTGCTCTGTAGTGAGCCGGCGATGGGTTGATCATGATGATAATGATGATACATACTTAGTAGTGTGAGAAAAAATAACTGCAAAACAATATTAGGTACGTCATCATCATCATCATCATGACCAATCCATCACCATTAAGGTTTAGGCCATAGTTCGCCACACTGGTCATGTGCGGATTGGCAGACTTCATACACCTTTGAGAATATTATGGAGAACTGTCAGCCGTGCAGTTTTCACGATGTTTTTCTTCACCGTTAAAGCAAGTGGATCAAAATTGAAATTTCGATTCTCTTGTACACAATCTCTAAACTAAACTAAATTAACAGGTCTAAATCTCGTGCTATCCTTTTCCGCAAGCAACATTATGAAAGGGATAGCAATAGATTTAGACGTGCCATTTTAGTTTAGTTTAGAGATTGTGTACAAAGGAATTAGCCCCAATAAAAGGTTATAATTTAGAATACAATAAGAATAGGATTAAAATTATTAAATTATTATTACTATATATTTTGATGGATCGATTTTGCATGCGTCTAGTTTAAGACCTGGAGGATGACATAGGCTACTTCTTATCCCGGAAAATCAAAGAGTTCCCACGGGATTTTTGAAACCTAAATCCACGCGTACAAAGCCGCGGGCATCAGCTAGTTTTACAAAGCGCTCGGACGGCCCAAACTTTTCCATACATTCACCTTTGCGATCCCATTTCGCCTTTTGCAACAATACTTTAATCACTTAATGAATCTACATAATATTATAACAAAATAGACGCTACCTATACCTAAACTTCAAAGAATTGACTTAGTGATAACCTGATAACCCCGAGTCACAAAATATTTTGTGCTCGAGTGGTATGATTAATCACGTGACGTCCGCAACGAGTTATCTATCAGCCAACTATTTTTATACGGAATCATAAAGGAGGTGTGTCACATAGCCTTGAGGCACAGTTCACGACAGTATTTTTAGGGTTCCGTACCTCAAAAGGAAAAAAGGAACCCTTATAGGATCACTTTGTTGTCTGTCTGTCCGTCGTCTCTGTCAAGAAAACCTATAGGGTACTTCCCGTTGACCTAGAATTAGGAAGGTAGGTAGGTCTTATAGTACAAGTGAAGGAATATATCCGAAAACCGTGAATTTGTGGTAAATTAAAACTACCTGACTATTCATAAGCACTTTTAAAAAGTTTACATGAATAAAAAAACATTCTATTCTATTCTATTCTTACATCACGAAAAAAAAATTAAAATGTGTTCATGAACAAGTAATTAGTATTTTCAATTTTCAAAGTAATATACCAAGTGGCCTATCGAATCTATCGCCCGCAGCGCGGGGAACACAACCAACCACGAGGCCCCAAGCCAAGATGGCGGGCCCTAGCCTAGCTAGAAGACCAACACTGGGGTAACATGAATACCCCGCGCCCTGCCCGGGTTGGAGGCCCGTACCCCCGCTTGGCCTTCGGCCAACCGGAGAAGAGCCTGTCGTCGTAGCTTTGTCGTACTGTACCTACATTACTTTCTGCCGCGTACTGTACGTCGCGTCAGACGTATAGCAAAAGCAGACTTGGCTCTTCGACGTCCATATTGAAACTGACGACCCTGTGGAGTGTGGCCCTTGGTTGTTGGCCTGTGGTTGTTTGACAGCTACAATGTCACGATCGCAATCATCTCTGATTGGTTAATGCTCGCTCACTATTGGCTACAATGCATTGTTGCAACAAGAATGGCACAAATTCAGCCAATCAGAACAATTGAGATTGTAATAATGATTGATGCAGGTTTTAGACAATCGCCCTACAGGTCTGCTGTGGTGTTTCTCATTAGGTAGCTCAAGGCACCACGGCAGCGCGACCGGTGGCGCCACCATGGTATCAAGTCAAAGTCAAATGATTTATTCAAAATCATTCAATCAAAAAAAAAAATAGGTAATAAATTAGTCTTTTTGATGTTCAGATGTTGGATTTGTAAGATATAGTGGTGATAATTATTACGCAAACTTAAAACTAAAGCTACGTGGGTTCCAAACGAGATGCTGGCCTGAAGTAGTTGTCATCTCGCGCCTGTTATTGTGCCTGCTCTTATCTCGTTGCGGGGGGCGATCGCGTGACGTTGAGGTCTTCGCTATTATCATTGCAATGTATTTCACAATCATCATCATCATCATGATCAACCCATCGCTGGCCCACTACTGAGGACAAGTCGGCTCCTGGAATGAGAAGGAAGCCTTAGCCGTCCAAGTGCGGAATGACTAATCTCACAATTATCGCAAAAAATTTGTAATTTCATACTTAATCCGTACTAAATAGGTAATAACTATGGGCCTCTTAAGATAGCTCAGAGTCACTCAGCCGGCGATGGAGAGAGCTATGCTTGGAGTTTTTCTACGTGATCAAATTAGAAATGAGGAAATCCGTAGGAGAACTAGAGTAACCGACAGCTCAACGGGCGAAGCTGAAGTGGCAATGGGCAGGGCACATACAACCGATAGACGTTGGGGTCTCAAGATGTTGGAATGGCGACCTCGTACCGGAAGACGCAGCGTTGGAAGACCCCCCACTAGTTGGACGGACGACATCAGACGAGTCGTGGGGAGCCGCTGGATTCAGGCGGCGCAAGACCGTGGCGTGTGGAAGTCCCTACAAGACACCTATGTCCAGGAGTGGACGTCTATCAGTTGATGATGATGAAATAGGTAATATGAATGATGCAAAAGTCTGTCTGTCTGTCTACTAGCTTTTCACGGTCCATATTATGTTAAACAGTTTGTACAGAGATAGCATTGTTGTAAGACCTACATGTACTCACATTCCAGCGAATAAACGTTTATTTATTTATTATTTGTTTATCCCAGGGAAGGACATAGAAGTTGCGTACTATAAAAGATCTAAGCGTGCAGAAGGACAGACGACGGGAAGCGACTTTGTTTAATACTACGCGTATGTAGAGAAGATCCCAGATCCTTCCGCATTCTGCTTTGTTTATCCAAGTACTTATAAATAGTTCATAATACCCACTTTATGCAATAAAATAGTGGAGGCCATAAAAGCCTTTATCAGTATAAATCAAACATTATCGACCCTACATTATTGACAGTGCAGTTATAGAGGATATAGTATCCTATTTACTATCAGCTACTGTTTAGTAAATAAACAATAATTTACAGTCTTTCATCATACAGATAACTGCATCTAATAGTTACCTATATTTCAATTAATAATATAAAAAACCGGCCAAGTGCGAGTGAGACTCGCGCACCGAGGGTTCCGTACTCGGGTATTTTTTTTGATTCTTTGCACGATAAATCGAAAACTACTATGCACAAAAATAAATAAAAATCTGTTTTAGAATTTGCAGGTAGAGCCCTTTCTATGACACTCCACTTGGTATAGTTATCTTACTTTGAAAATTGAAAATACATTTTAATTTTTTTTTGTGATGTAACCACAAATTCAAGGCCTTAAGATTTATTCCTTTCCTTGTGCTATAAGACCTACCTACCTACCAAATTTCATGGTTCTAGATCAACGGGAACTACCCTATAGGTTTTCTTGACAGACACGACGGACAGACGGACAGAGAGGCAGATAATAAAGTGATCCTTTAAGGGTTCCTTTTTTCCTTTTCAGGTACGGAACCCTAAAAAGTGGTGATGACCTAGTGGTTAAGACATGAGCCTCCTATTTGGGGGGTCGGGGGTTAGCACCTCTAACGTTTCGGAGCTAATGTGCGCTAAGCAATTAAATACATACATATCTGTTGCTTTAACGGTAGAGGAAAATATCGCGAGGAAACATTAACCTACATACCTATTTATAATCTGTGCCTACTTACTGCAAAATCTATCATCATCATCATCATGATCAACCCATCGCCAGTTCACTATAGAGCACGGGTTTCCTCTCAGTGAGAAGGGTTTGGCCACAGCCCACCACGCTAGCCAAGTACGGATCGGCAGACTTTATACACCTTTGAGAATATTATGGAGACCTCTCAGGTATGCAGGTTTCCTCACGATGTTTTTCTTCACCGTTAAAGCGAGTGATATTTTATTTCTTAAAACGCATATAACTCCGAAAAGCTAGAGATACGTGCCCGGGATCGAACCCCCGACCGCCCGCATAGGAGGCGAACGTCGTAACCACTAGGCTGTCACGGCTACGTAATATAAAATCTATAACTACAGCAAAATAGAAATATCTAAGTAATGAGTATCTGAGTAATAAGTAGCCGTGGTAGCCTAGTGGTTAGGACGTCCACCTTCCAATCGGAGGTCGGGGGTTCAATCCCGGGCACGCACCTCTAACTTTTCGGAGTTATGTGCGTTTTTAAGTAATTAAAATATCACTTTAACGGTGAAGGAAAACATCGTGAGGAAACCTGCATGCCTGAGAGTTCTCCATAATGTTCTCAAAGGTGTATAAAGTCTGCCAATCCGCACTTGGCCAGCGTGGTAGACTATGGCCAAAACCCTTCTCACTCTGAGAGGAGACCCGTGCTCTGTAGTGAGCCGGCGATGGGTTGATCATGATGAAGTAATGATAATCATGGGAGAAGATTTGAGACTTTTAAGAATTAATTTGACATTAAAAACATATGATTTTGACATTAAAAACATATGATGGTTGACATCATAAGCTATCATCAAGATATAGGTCACGATATCAAATTGTAATTGTTGTTTTATGACGTCTGTCGTAAGTAATTAGTATATCAAGGTCAGGAAAAGCCAGAACGGGATGACGACATATTGCGTTAGAAGAATATTCGGGATGTGTAGGGATGTGGCCGAGTTATCGATATATTAATGCAACTAGCTGATTCCTGCGACTTCGTCCGCGTGGATTTACGTTTTTTAAAATCCCGCGGGAACTCTTTGATTTTTCGGGATTGTTGTCGTTGCTTGGTACCTACAATATGAATTCACTATGAACACTTCCTGAATCTTGATAACCCAGGCGGGCAGTAACCCTGCAGCATCAGGATTAAGGAGTTGAATCCAGAATTTTTTATGTGACCACGACGTAAACTTTTTTTGTTGATTTAAAAAAAAAAATTGCAAATCGGTCCAGAAACCTCGAAAAAATCGATGTAGAAAAAAGAATCACCTCCTTTTTGACAGTCGGTTAAAAACCGATGACCTTGAAATATTTACGGAACAATCTTTAACTTTCTAACAACCTTTCTAACAAAAAAAAATGAATGAAATCGGACTACGCATTAATGAATTACAACTCAGTATACATTTTAACTTTCGTCCCCTCTCCTACGGGAACCATGCTGAATTTCGGGATAAAAAGTATCCTATATCCTTCCTCATAGTATGACCTCAAATCGTACCAAGTTTCATTGGAATCCATTCAGTAGTTTCAGCGTGATGCACGGCCGTGATACAGACAGACAGACAGACAGACAGACAGACAGACAGACAGACAGACAGACAGACAGACAGACAAAAATGAAAAAAATTACAATTTTGGGTTCAGTATCGATTATAGAGTGCCCTCGAAAAAAAATTTTGCAAAATATCTTCAATGTACAGAATTTGACCTGTTACAGTTTTATTATAAGTATTGATTGATTGATAAAGCAAAAACCATAATGAAATTGTCTAGATTCAAAAAACAATAACACGTAATTAAAAAAAATTAAAAAGCACAGCTGCCCTGCCAAAAACTAAAAACCGGCCAAGTGCGAATCAGACTCGCGCACTGAGGGTTCCGTAGTACAATCGTATTTTATCGACATTTTGCACGATAAATCAAAAACTACTTACTAGATCTCGTAGGGATTTTCGGTGGAATCTTGGATAGTAATGTGCATCATATATTTTTATTTAGTTTTATCATTCTCTTATTTTAGAAGTTACATGGGGGGACACATTTTACCACTTTGGAAGTGTCTCTCGCGCAAACTATTCAGTTTAGAAAAAAATGATACTGGAAACCTAGATATCATTTTGGAAGACCTATCCATAGATACCCCATAAGTATGGGTTTGATGGAAAAAAAAAATTGAGTTTCAGTTCTAAGTATGGGGTATCCTCAAAATTTATTGTTTTTTTTTTTCTATTTTTGCGTGAAAATCTTAATGCGGTTCACACAATACATCTACTTACCAAGTTTCAACAGTGTAGCTTCTGTACACTGCTCTGTTCTGTTCTAGCTGTAGTGTAGTGCAGCAGTGTAGTTTCGGAAAAAAGTGGTTGTGACATACGGACGGACAGACAGACAGACAGACATACATGACGAATCTATAAGGGTTCCGTTTTTTGCCATTTGGCTACGGAACCCTAAGTATGGTGAAGTAAGACACTTCCATGAAAATATTAACAAAATACGAGTAATATAGGTCTATGGAAAATACCTGTTTGTGTTGACAGTTTTATTATGACATTTTAGTGTAAACGCACTGTTTACACGCGGTTTTATGTTTTAATTACCTACTTATTGTTTACTCTAGAAAAAAAATTGTTAGGCCTATGTATCTAAATACTGACAACAACATTTTGTTGGTTGAGTTTGGAATAAAATACTTATTCAGTTGAGCACATCCGAAAACGCATTTATACAGGTTCTGAATGGGTACATATTAAATTATGCCATAAATCCCATGAACACAGGCTCTATCATCATGTTAACGTCGAGTCCTCCTCGCCAATACAGACCTAATACGAAGACTTAAAAGGACTAAGCCTTTTGAGCTAGTGTAGTCATAGTGCAATTCTAAGAACACGAGAACAAAGTGAACTGTGAAAGTATACTTAGTGCTAGTGCAACTTAAAGAACACAAGAACAAAGTGTATCTATCTAATTAGAAACTCAACTATAAATCGCTTGGCGGTACGGCTTTGCTGGTAGGGTGGTAACTAACTACGGCCGAAGGTGGCCGTCCCAGCAGACTAAACCGGAAATTTAGAAATTACAAAATTCTAAACCCCTGCCAGGAATCGAACCCGGGACCTCCCACTAACAAGACCACAGCGCTTACTACTGCGACAGGTCAGTAGTCAAGAGGAGGAGGGATGAGAGATGTTTAGTACTTTTATCTTCTAGCGAGATTCTCATAGCGTTTAATGATTAATAGGTATTATATTGCCCCTAGTGATGGTGATAGAAGGGTTGGGACTTTGCGCAAAGAATTGCCGTGGGAAACGCAGGTTAAGAACTGAAGACATTGAAACTATTAATTCAGAAGCGGAAAACTGTAATATATATCTGTGTATTTATTTTTGTATTAGTATGTCTGTTATCAGTGACATATAATATATCTAGATCAACTACGCTGACAGTGACGAGATGCACTGTAATGTATGAAATCATAATTTGCATGAAACATCTGCTTTGTTTTAAAATGGGAGGTTATTATGCACTAGTAGGCCCGCCCCGGCTCCGCGCGAGGTTCATTCTAGATACAAAATATACAACACATTATATTATATTATACTAGCTGCCCCGGCGAACATCATACCACCTAACAGTTTTTTTAAATTTTCTCTCCGTAAGAACCATCCTCGTACTTCAAGGAATATTATAAAAAAAGAATAAGCGAAATCGGTTCAGCTCTTCTCGAGATTTGCGAACAGCAACACATTCACCGATTCATTTTTATATATAGAGATTATATTATATTATATTATATTATATTATATTATATTATATTATATTATATTATATTATATTATATTATATTATATTATATTATATTATATTATATTATATTATATTATATTATATTATATTATATTATATTATATTATATTATATTATATTATATTATATTATATTATATTATATTATATATAACACTAATAAACCTTTTTTGTTAATTAAAGTTCTAAATGATAGTGAAACCATATTTAATTGCACTATAAAAAAGAAAAAAGAATTGACAAAATCACTTACAGTACGACAAGGCTCTCTTGGCACTTGAATGCCATTGACAGGGGGGCGCTGTTGGAGAACAAACGCTTAGAATATTCAAACAAGAATAAAGGGGACACTTGACGGCAACGTTAGTTCTGATTTTCACCACGCGCCAAGATAGCCTTGTCGCACTGTAATATTTGACGGAGCTATGGAGTATAAATCGACAAGAAATTCCATTCCCTATCCCGAACGAATCTGTTTTTTTCGGGAAAACTATCATAAGCTTAGGTAGCGTTTGGTCCTTTCAGCGTGAAAACAGACAGACAGATTAAAAACATTTAAACAAAATACGGGTTTGGACTCCATATTAACGGTGGAGGCATAACAATGCCTCCACCGATAAAATTTTCATTTTTTTTAACGCAGCACAGAAATCTTCCAGTTACAGTTTTGAAAGTAGGTATAGATATAGATGATGCGTAGGTATTTACTATTTACCAGTTATCTTAATAATATGATAACATGAACAACGTCATTGTGACGAAATTAAATGAAAAATATTATTTATTTCGTTACCTACATTGAATATTGATACACATTTCTTAGTAATTTCGAAGTTTTTCTCTCCAGTAAGTATACAAAAACAATTTATAATTATAGAACGACCGAAAGGAGTAGAAATTAAATGAGAGCGCCACTTTCGTTCCCATGTACTGCAACCAAAACAATATCAATCATCAGTACCCTAATATAATTAAAAAACCTAAATTCACGCGTACGAAGTCGCAGGCATCAGCTATTATTTGAAATATTTTAAATTATTGAAAACACGTGATAACCCATATAAAATGATCAAAACAAAATTATAGATATTAATTTATTACTTCAATCAAACAGCCTGTTTGTGTCCACTGCTAGACATAGGCCTTCCCTTCTTTATTACTTGCTAGCTGATGCCCGCGAATTAGGTTTTTCAAAAATCCAGTGGGAACTCTGTGATTTTCCGGGATAAAAAGTAGCCTACGTCACTCTCCCTTATCCTCTATTGCACCGTTGCGACGTGATTGAAGGACAAACCAACAAACCAACAAACAAACACACTTTCGCATTTATAATAAGGGTACTGACTTCTGACTTAATAATAATTGCTTATTTCATCGGGATTAAATTCTATGAAAATGAAAATGTTTTGCACTTGTACATTTTAAAACATTATATTTTCCGTAGTTCTACGGCCTCCAATTTTTTTATTGTTTTTGTATAAAGTCGTAGATCTACTACTTACCTATAGTAGGCGACAGGTTGAGATAGCAATCGGGGTACGGACGCCCCGCACACCCGCACAGCCCCCGCAAATACCCGGTGCGGGCGAGCGCGGGTGACGTGCAGGTGTGCGTTGTGTCCCCCGGACTTATACCCCGATTGCCATCTCGACCTGTCGCGTACTATACACGCATTGTAACTGAAATCCATTTAAGGTCTAAGCTGCCCTTTTGAATGTATTTTTTTATAAATACCCACATAATTGGATTTCAATTTTTTTTATACAAAACTTTTAAACCAATTTCACGCTTTATTGTAGTTATCAGTTTTTCAAGTGAACTATTCTTTAGAATATCGACATCAAGTTCTAAATGCACAAAAGATCAAGAGTCTACGTTTTTGTTTGAACAAAAAAACCTAGGGATTGCGCTTCCGTCAATAACGAGTACGTAAAGAGATTTAATAACGTCATATGGGTAGAGCGGCTTTTGGCAAAAACTCGAGACAACACCCATCAACACTCCCAAAAAAGACAAGAATAACAGACACCCGAGGCGCGCTGCGATTCGGGCGCAAGGTCCGTTTGTAATCTTCGTTACGTAATTAATTACCACCATTACATTATTATCTTACAAATTCCACTATTGACAATCAATATGTGTACAATGGTACCTAATTTGAATAAATAATTTGAGTTTGAGCTTTGAGTAACACTGAATGCTAGCCATTCATTTGACATTTATTTTTAATTCATCGAATTTATTTTCGATCCATTATTTTACGAAACATCAATTCGATGTCACTCAGTGAAACAGCAATGCAGAGCCAACAAATGTTAAATGAGCTCGGTGACTATCATTTTGTGTTGATCATTGAGTTAGCGAATCAGCCGGTAGGGCGCGTTTGGAACCGCCTCGTAGCTTTAGTTTAGAGTTTACGTAATTAATTATTCAATACGTCAATTTATTTATCAAATCCCACAATTGACAATCAAAAAGTGTACATTAAAATGCTTTGACTTTGACTTTGAAAGTAGCCAAATGGCTACATTTTTATAACTTTTGTTGCTTTCTCCTGTCTGTCACGTTTAAATATCAATGGCATATATTAAACTTGACCATCAAAGTACGTTAACCTTAACCTTTACTTAACTAAAAGAAAAGTTGTCTAACTGGCTGCATATTGAGTCAGGCGACTCGCCCTGGCTTCGCAAGAGTGGGCGGGAGTAGGCCTATAACTACTTACTAGTTAGGTACTGGGGACATGAAAGAGCCTCCCCGCGTGGTGGTTAGTGGTTACCCATCATCACAAGCAGCCGGCGTCCCTGGAAGCAGTACTACTAAAACAGATAAGTAGGCTGACTAATCTTTTCACCACGATGGCCACTATCCGAGCGCAGTTGCAACTTTTTGGGCTGCCCGTGTTTGAGGTGACCGTCGACTCGAGAAGAAGAAGAAGAAATTAGGTACTATAGAGGTGCATGCACCGAATAAAAGGCCGACGTCTTAACCACTTGACTTTCATATGACGCAGTGGTAAGCACTGTGGTCTTGTTAGTGGGAGGTCCCGGGTTCGATTCCCGGCAGGGGTTTGGAATTTTATAATTTCTAAATTTCTAGCCTGTTCTGGTGGGAGGCCGTGGCTTGTTACCACCCTACCGGCAAAGCCGTGCCGCCAAGCGATTTTGCGTTCCGGTACGATGGCGTGTAGAAACCAAGGGTGTATTAATAAAAACTGCCATACTCCTCCCAGGTTAGCCCGCTTCCATCTTAGACTGCATCATCACTTACCACTAGGTGAGATTGCAGTCAAAGGCTAACTTGTATCGGAATAAAAAATAAAAAAACCTACAACTTTTCGGAGTTAACGCACTTTTCAGAATATCACTTGCTTTAAAACAATGAAGGAAAAAATGGTGGGGAAACCTGCATGCCTGCGAAGTGCGATTTCTACATAATGTACTCAAAGGTGTGTAAAATTTTACAATCCGCAGTTGGCCAGTGTGGTGGACTATTACCTGAACCTAGGCACCTTCTAGGGCCTAGGCATCTAGAATCTAGGCAAACGCGTCCCATCTCAGACCACCACCATCAATTCCCATCAGGTGTGATCATGGTCAAGCGTGCGCCTATAATGAATACAAAAACCCTTCCCATTCTGAAAGGAAAGCCGTGCTTAATAGTGGGCCTGCATTGGAGAGTTGAGATGATGATGATGATGATGATAATATATAGCTGTCACAATATTACATCTTCAAAATCATTAAAAAAAACAGAACCCGACAAACCAACACAAACAATAATTAAAAAGAATTAAAGTAACATGTTTAGTTATAGATTAAATCATAGGTAGGGAATAGGGATGTTTAATTATGCATTATTATAGATAATTTATTATATTTAGCTATCTAAAAATAGTGCCGTGCTTGGTTGGAGAAATTATGATGCTCTTAAATAAATTGAAAATTATAGGGTGGGTTTGTTTAAATATTTATTTGTATGGTGGCTTGTGCAATAATGATTCCGAAGGAATTTTTAGATATTTTTTACACATTTAGACAATGTGTAAAAAGTAAAAATGCATTCATAAGTCGAAACTATTATACCTACCTACAATCGACGAATTTCTTAGTGACAAAGTTCCGTAGAAGCAACCTGAGCTTTTAGTTGCCCAATCACCAAACAGGAGGGTACGCGGCCGAAAGTAATGTAAATCGACCTTTAGAAGGAGATAGCAGATTTGTAGAGCACTGTCTCGGTCGTTGAGACCGACCAAACGTCATATGGGTATAAATGACAGAGACAACGCCGCGCTCTACAAAGCCGAAATGTCATTCTAAAGGCCGATGTACATTACTGTAGTGTGTTGATATGTTGTTATATTGATAACTAGCTCATGCGTGTTACATATCCTAACGATAACCTAGTTCAAATCACTTACGCAGCAAACCATCTTTGAAGGCTAACTCACTAGGTCATGAGACCAGCGCTCCGTCAGCAAGAAACTACCTCATTGCCATACGTGACTCCGCAACTAATTGGGATTTAGCTATATTTTAACATTAAGGTATTTAAACCAAGTGAGAGATGCGAAGAGGGGCAGTCTGTCGTCACACCTCGACGCAGTCTCTTAGTTAGGTTAGATTAGATTAGATTTAGGTCGTCACCATGTAAAACTCTGCGTCTAACCTCGGTGCAGAGTGCAGACGTTAGGTTAAGTTAAAATGTAAAGATTTAAGAATATAAATTTAGTAAAAGCCTATCATCGATTCCTTCAAAAATCCTTCTGGTTGCCGCTTACGTAACTTGCGTCATAATCGCTATTCTGCATGTCAAATTTCATCAACATCGGTTTAACTGATGGGCTGTGTAAAGCTAGCAGACAGACACACTTTCGCATTTATAATGTTGAATGGATTATACTTGAGCTTGAATGCTTTTAGTTACACCATGTATAACACCATAAACATACGGGTGCTAAGACTAAACCAACATCGATAGGTTTATATATCGATAAAGAGAGCGTCTCTCGCAACTCGCAACTGATTCTGCGTTGCGTACGCGCATCGTGCGTCTATCCACTTGTCGTATCATTCAGTCAGTACCTACTTCAGTCAGTTATCGGTCACTCGTGCAATAATACGAACGTCTGTTGAATCACCAAGTTGTTTTATTAACTCGTTAACTATTGTTCTATATATTCTAATAATTAATACATAACAGTTGTTGTAAAGTTAATTAGTGCTGTGACACGTTATCAGTGTTGTTCTAGTTTTTAGTGTTTTCTATATTATTAAAAAGGTGAGTAATTTATATTCAGTATTTATTTATTTTTATAAATAAAACCCTTAATTCACTAAAAGTATTAATAAATAATTACATTTAAATGACTAGGTCTGAATTATCACACTTTGTTTCATTTATAAACTAATAAAAAAAACTATTAATTTACTCTCGTACTGGAATACGCCCGTTGAATTTTACACTCGTAATTTATTTTAAAATTTTTGTTGTTACTGGTTATGTTATGAATAAATGTACCTAAGACAGTTTAATTTTTTTTTAAACAAACGATACTTTTTATTTAAGTAATTTTAGTTTTACACCCCTAAAATTAATTTCATTCTAATTATATTATGTATAGTAGGAAATAGTTTCGTCAAATATAGACACTAGATAATTCCCGCAAATTCGTACCGTTTATAATGGAGTTATGTTTCTAAAATCCCATGGAAATCTCTCTGATCTTCATGGATAAAATGTAGCTTAAGGTCACTCTTCAGGTCTTCTACTATGACCATGCAAAAACACGTCGATCCGTTGCTCCGTTGTGGCTTGATTGTAGGAAAAACCAAAAAACAAATAAGAACTTACATGTTTTATAATTTTGGTAGGGATGTGCGCAGTGGCGTCCACAAGGTTAGAAGCCTGGGTAGGCATTAGTTAGGTAGGAACCTGTTTACTGGCAGGTCATAATGAAAAATATGCATTGAGTTATTACAACTGGGGTAAGCAGTGCATTTATGCCTCTATGACCTGCACGCCACTGGATGTGCGTATAAAAGTAAAGGGTGATTAAGTATTACTAATTAGGTAGGTAATCTTCAAAACTTACCATGATACTATTACGAACTCGTCTTTTGAATCTAGATTTTCTGTATCTAGATCTTTCAGGAGTGTCCATCTATCGATGTTTTTACGCATCGATCATTATAATACCGACCTACTGGATAATCGCCGTGAAACAGCTGGTTAATTTTCGTTTTCAAAATAAAATCCAAAAGCTTACGGTCTAAAGGTCGTACTGAAATTAAAATACTTAAATTAATTGTGAATTCAAATGAAATCAAAAACCTATAAACAAAATACAAATGCAAAAGTGCGTTGGTCTGTCTACCTTTTCAGACCCATCCACTCAACTGATTTTGTTGGTACAAAACTAGCTTGCATCCCGAATCTTTCCCGCCATGGACAAAGACTACTTTTTACCCCGGAAAATCAGAGTTGCCACGGGATTTTTAAAGCACCTATTTTTAAATAAATTCTATGATTAAATTAGTTTTGAGGCTTTTGGTTAAGATGAACAAAAATGTAGGTGGGACCTACGCGTTTCAGCATTTTTAGAAATTCCACCCCCAAGGGGGTTGAATAAGGAATGACTGAATGTTTGTATGAAAGTACGTCATTTTTTAAGTTAGGTAAATCCATGATAATAATTATTGGTCATCATCATCATCATCATCATCATGATCAACCCATCGTGTCTCCTCTCAGAGTGAGAAGGGTTTGGCCATAGTCTACCACGCTGGCCATGTGCTGATTGTAGACTTTATACCTACACCTTTGAGAACATTATGGAGAACTCTCAGGCATGCAGGTTTCCTCACGATGTTTTCCTTCACCGTTAAAGCAAGTGATATTTAATTACTTAAAACGCATAACTCCGTAAAGTTAGAGGTGCGTGCCCGGGATCGAACCCCCGACCTCCGATTAGAAGACGGACGTCCTAACCACTAGGCTATCACAGCTTATAATTTCGGTAGGTATTTCAGGAAAATTAAAATTTTGGTTTGTTGTCGGCCCAGCCTTCGATCGTTTTGTTTGCAAAAACATTGATAGCATTTTGCTGGCACACGTTAGTCAAGTTTACACAAATACAAAATGTTCTCGATTCCTCGATGTTACGATGTTACGCCAAAGTGTTTTGGCACCCAATCTCAGAAACACATAATAGTATAGGACCCAATGTAAAAATGTAAAACAATGTCATTATGACGCTGATTACATACATGATACAATACGATTTTATACTTAATCGATAATAATAATAATCTTTATTTTTGACACATTCGTTTTACATAAACAACTTATTACAAACTTATTTGCTTAAATAATAGATAGAAATGGAAACTGTCTAGGTACCTACTTACTTAGGTGCCTACATTAAAATTCATTGTTAATTATCTTTAAAAGCTTTTTAGTAAGCTTTTTAGCCTCAATAATTATTCGGTGTCATTCCGTCGAAATTGGTAAATTCATTCGTTTTTTAAAAATCCCGTGGGAACTATTTGATTTTCCGGAGTAAAAAGTAGCCTGGGAAAGCTATCCTGTACCTTTAGTTAAAATCGGCTAAACGGATGGGTCGTGAAAAGCAACCGATATCTTTAAAACAAGAGTGAATAGGCATCTTCTAGGTAAACGCGTCCTATCTAAAGCCCCATACTCACTCAGGTGTGATTGTGGGCAAGCTACAGGCAAACGCTTGACCACAATCACACCTGAATAGTAATAAAAAAAACCTAGCACAGTGCAGACAGACAGACGGACACACTTTCGCATTTATAATATAAGTATGGAGTATGGACTTTCTTGAGTAAGTCTGTTCTTTTGAGTAGGTAGACTAAAAAGTTTTTAATTTTAACTTATTAGAACTATGTATGCCGCCATTTTAGTGACGTCAGCACTAGACAAGTTTCGAGCTGGTGGCTGACGTCAAAATGACGTCATTTCGATGTTAATGAGACATGGTTCCAGCGCAATAGCAATTTGCGGGACTTATAATTATATAAATCTTTATTCTATACCATAAATTACTTTTCAATTTTCTACATCCATGTCAATTAGTTACCAGACATAAATAAGAACCTTGCTCATCAGTGCATTGACCCTTGCATTCTTTAGTTTTCATCATCTTCGAAGATCGTGTATCGGTTGCCATAGCAACCATCTCGCTAGACAAGTTTTGTTTGTTTATTTATTTTTAGCTCAGCCAGTGTGGAACTGCGTTTAAAAATAGCACCTTGGGAACTATTACGTGTACCTACCTACCTACTTACTAATATGTAGTTAGGTAGGCATCAAAGACATGTACAGTTTACCTACCTAAGTACTGTACAAACAGGTCCGTAGGTTGTCTAATGTCTAGGTTCATGATCGCATGATATGACGTTGCGGATCTTTGAATATTACCTAAGTATTTGTTAATACAAATAAAACCGGCCAAGTGCGAGTCGGGCTCGCGCAATGAGTGTTCCGCAGAAAATATTGTACATCGGCCTTTAGAAAAATATTGTACCTTAAAAGAGACAGCGGTTTCGTAGAGCGTTGTCTCTGTCATTGAGACCGACAAAACGTCACATAGGTATGAATGACAGAGACAACGCTCTACAGAGCTGAAATCTCATTCTAAATGTCGATTTACAATATTTCTTGCCGGCTCAGTTTTCTGTGGCAGTGTTTTGTTATGAATGAGAGTCATCAAAGCATTTGTTGGCACGGAAGTTGGCACGTTGACTGCGTCACAGTGATGGCGCGTACAATCATACTTGCCAACTAACAAACCACTAACTAGCCGGTGCTAGACTACTACCGACCTAGTAGTAAATATCTTCCCAGCTGGATTGACTCAGACGTGAAGAATGTTGATAATTAATTAAGGTTCCGTACCTCAAAAGGACAAAAGGAACTCTTATAGCCTTATAGGATCACTTCGTTATCCGTCTATCTGTCTGTCAAGAAACCTTACTTGTAAAGATGTACTTCCCGTAGTATAATGTTTGGCAGGTAGGTAGGTCTTATAGCACACGTAAGGGGAAACATCCGAAAGCCGTGAATTTGTGGTTATATCACAAGAAAAATATTAAAATCTGTTCATGAACCATATTGGTATTTTCAACTTGCAAAGTAAAATCATTCTATCAAGTGTGGTATCCTATGAAAGAGCTTTACTTTCACATTCTAAAAAAGGTTTTTATTTATTTTATATGCTTAATAGTTTTTAAAATGTTATCTATTGTGCAAAATGTCGAAAAAATATGATTGTATACGGAACCCTCAGTGCGCGAGACTGACTCGCACTTTGTCGTTTTTTCAGAATACCTAGCAGATTCATTACCAACTGACTTACCAAAGCCAGCTGCGCCAGCTACTATTTTTCTCTCAAGTGCGAGTCAGACTTGCACACGTAGGGTTCCGTACCATCGTACAAGATATACCTAGCAATTTTATGTAGAACATTCAAGTTAATGACGGACTGCATCATCTATAATACCTTAGTGATTTAGTAAATTCATTAATTCGTGAACACATTTTTTTTTGGGATTTTAACGTTTTTGGGATGTTACCTGTGTGTAAATGGCGAATATTTGTAAACTTTATTCTTAGAATTAAGTTCTCATGTAAGTGACATTGTCTTTATGAGAATTAAACGCCTTTAAACCTATACCTAACCTAAACCTACCACAAGTACAACAAATTCACGGTTTTCGTTTTTTTTTTTAATTTATTTGTACCAAAAACATTTACAGTAAAGAGAAAAAGAGAGTAAAAGTAAAAGTGGTCAGGGAAGCACTTATCTCTCTGAGAGATCTCTACCAGTTTTTCTTCCACTTGTGTCAAATTTCGTGATTCTAGGTCAACGGAAAGTACTCTTTCCGTTGACGGACAACAAAGTGATCCTGTAAGGTATTGTGGTACGGAACCCTAATAAAGCGAAATCACAATCCCGTTTGTACCTAATAGCTTCAATCATCATCAACTTATCTTCGGCTCTCTACTGAGCACGGGTCTGATCTAAGAATGAGTTAGCCATAGTCCAACAAGCTGGCTAAGTGCGGTTTGGCACTCTATACACCGCCGAAAACATTATGTAGAACTCTCAAGTATGCAGGTTTCCTCACTCAAAATAGCACAGTATCTACTTATGTGCATTAACGTTGAAGGATACTTTCTTAATACCGATAATTAAGTAATTAATTAGAAGATCATACGAGAAACAACGCAGAACAAGTTATAAATACATACCTAACAATGGAGAATTTTCTCAGGTTTTTTCCAGATCGCGTGTCTATAGACATGGTAGACCATCGTTAACATTTATAGTTCATGGTCCTTCAATTGTCTTGTTAGGACTTACTAAAGTTTGTTACACGTTTTGTTTTATGTGACCAACACGTGCCATGTCACATCCTGGCATGCCATTAGGATTATTTCTATATCACATGTCTATTAAATTTATCTTAGGGCGTTTGTCCACTAGCCGGCACGGCAACGGCACGGCAGCCGAGGATTAAGTGTATGAAGCCGGTGCCGTCGCGCCGCCCGCCGGTAAGTGGAAATGCATGCCATACAATTTCATAAATGCCCTACTACCCTACTGCCGCGCTGTTGCCGTCGCCGGCGCCGTGCCGTTGCCGTACCGGCTAATGGAAAAACGGCCTAAAGATCTAGATAAAGTTAAAAATAATTATAACGCGACTAGGTAGTTACTCCTTCTTAATAAATGCTCTAAGAGAGGATCTTCAGAAGAAATTTCACCCGAGTCCCGAGCCAAACCAGGGCTGGTCTTGAATATTTTTACCCTGAATTAAAAAAACTTCTTGTCAAGTATCTTCAAAGGTTTGACGTCAAAGTTTATTGTAAGTACTTTGTAAGGAAGTTTATTCGAAATAAATTAGTATTTATCTGTATCAAAGTTATTTTTAACTTGTAATAATATTATCAGAAAGTAATCGACAATTCCTGAAAATTTAATCATGACCTGCAGATTTGCGAATAGAAAAGTTAATTATAATCAAATTGAAATGCTAAGGTATTTACCTACTAGATATACCTACCATGTCTATGATAACTGCAATAATGATAAGGCAGATAAAGCTTCCTGGTTTCAGGAACTTTTCTGATTAGTTTTTTAGAACTATGAAATTCAATAAATTCGATTTCGTTTGTTCGCTGTACTTATTTTAGTTTATTTATTTGCTTTATTGTTATAACTCATTACTATGTAAAAGGCGGTGTAGCCTGGCTAATATTAATGACTAGCTGATGCCCGTGACTTCGTCCACGTGGATTTAGGTTTTAAAAATCCCGTGGGAACTCTTTAAATTTCCGGGATAAAGTAAGTAGCCCATGTCATTCCCCGGGATGTAAGCTAACTCTGTACCAAATTTCATTAAAATCGGTTAAACTGTTGAGCCGTGAAAAGTTAGCAGACAGACAGACAGACACACTTTCGTATTTATAATAATATTAGTATGGATATGGATTATAGACTATTATAGATTCGATATTAGAAGCAGTGGGCAGTCGCCAGTCACACACAACTCAGTTCATGAATAATCTAGACATTTCATTGAACTGTATTGAAAACAATGAGCAGTACAATGTATCTAGAACAGTAGTGACTGAGTAATTGTTTCAAGGGAATCGGTTAGCATCTAATGTGGTTTTGAACGTGAATTAATATATACATACCTATAGTACTGCTTCTATCTATATATAGTACTAGCTTATGTACTAGTATATATAGTACCTACTAGCTTGTTCGTGCAACTTCGTTTTGTAAAAAAACCGGCCAAGTGCGAGTCAGGCTCGCGCAATGAGGGTTCCGTACTACAGTCGTATTTTTTCGACATTATGCACGATAATTCAAAAACTATGATGCATAAAAATAAATAAAAATCTGTTTTAGAATGTACAGGTAAAGACCTTTCATATGATACCCCACTTGACATAGTCACTCACTTTGAAAGTGGAAAATACTAATTATTAGTTCATGACCACATTTTTTTTTGTGTGATCTAACCCTAAATTCACGGTTTTCAGATTTTCCCCCAAATGTCAGCTATAAGATCTACCTACCTGCCAAATTTCATGATTCTAGGTCAACGGTCCCTGTAGGTTTCTTGACAGACAGACAGACAGACAGACAACAAAGTGATCCTATAAGGGTTCCGTTTTTCCTTTTGAGGTACGGAACCCTAAAAAATATCAAAAATGAGGAGCTCAGCAATTCCGAAGCTGAAGTGGCAATGGGCAGCGCACATAGTTCAAAAAACTGACTGTCTATACTACGATGTGGTCCCAAGGTGCTAGAATGGTTACCTCGCACGGCGAAAAGCGTAGCTTTTGCAGACCCCCCACTATAGGTGGACTGACGACATCTAACGAGTCTGCTAGAGCCCCTGGATGGCGGCGCGGTGAAATTTTCATATGTTTATCTATCTCAGTTGCCGCTAAAACAAAAAAATAAAATAAAAACAAGATGGCGAGTTTCAAAATGATTTTAAAAATTTTAAAAATTTAATAGCTAAATATATCTGGTATAATACCCTTTGTGTGCGAGTCCGACTCGCCCTTGACCGGTTTTTCTTTATAAGAGTTGCATATCTCTAGTTCACTTCCTAGTTCTAATGTTATCTGAGACCTACGCTACTTAGGTAATATAGACAAATGAAATAAATATCATGTTGATAACCAACATCTAACTAAAGCCTTCACACACGGGCGATAAATTGGTTACACAAAAGTCAGGAAAAATATGTAAATTAGCCGCCCGCCCGCCCTGGCTAAGTTTAATTTTTGAAAATTCGTGAGGGGTTGTAATTTCTGAAAATCTTGAAACACCTAGCATTTTTGACCGAAAACCAAAAGATCATCATAAGTAGATCTAACTTGAAAAATGACGGACTTTCATTCCCATATTTTAATCCTTAGGGAAAATAACTTTCAAAAATCGTTTCTGGGGTGTGCCTACGTCATAAAAGAAAACTAACTATGTACTGTCAACATTTCAAGTTTCCATCCCTAGCGGCTTAAATTGAACGGCTGTAAATAACTTGGAGCGAATTCGGATATTGTTTACGCACTAATCTGGTCTCTGACTCAAATCCAAGCTCCGAAAATCCGAGGTAATGTGAAAGCGTTCATCCACACAGTACTACGGTTACATCGGTCCGAATATTTATTATGATTACTTTGTAACTACAATTTTGGTACATGAATAATAAAAATAAAATAAATAAATAAAATAAATATTTCTTCTCGTGCGATTTTCTCTCCTCTCCGATTCGAGTGCGTAAACTACCATACAAATAGTTCTATGACTAACTTCAGAACACGGATTTCGATCGGATGCAGTGTGTGTTTCGCTCTATATCCGCCGGTAAAATCGGTTGTCTGTGTTACCGCTAATCCTGAAAAATAAGTATTATTGCGCTAACATAAAATACCAATTATAATATGCCAAAGCCGGAAAAATCGTGCGGCACGATAATTATTGAAAATTGCATTAAAAATTCATATCCATCTTTTATGGCAACTAGCTTAAGCCCTCGACTTCGTGGACTGCACAAATTTCAAACCCCTATCTCCATTCCCTTAGGGGTTGAATTTTTAAAAATCGTTTCCTAGCGGAAAATATTAAGCAAAAGTGTATGCCTAAAATATTTTGAGAGCTGTTCTAATAGGTCTACATTATTATTTGGTTTTAAAGCTGAAAGTGCATTCAGATGTCATTCATTGATCTGCATAAAGCAACTGTTGCCAAGTTCAGTGTTTGCACGCTTAATATCAAGTCGACCTTTGGTTTTATTCTGATAAGAAGAATAGATATAGATAAGTTAGGTATAGATTTCATCCTCAGATACTACGCATCAGTCATGCAGATAATTCAGCAATTGGCTGGACAAAGTCGCGGCAATCATCTAGTCTCTAATAAAATGAATTAACAATTCTATAAATTATTATTATCCTTCGTTTCACAATGAGGTAGTTAGTACCAATGTATGAATTTATTCGACAACTAGCTAACGTCCGCGACTTGGTCCGCATGGACTACACAAATTTTAAACCCCTATTTCCCCCGCTTAGGAATTGATTTTTTTCAAGTCTTTCTTAGAAGATATTTACGTCATAATAGCTATCTGCATACCAAAATTTCACTCCGATCCGTCCAGTAGTTTGAGCTGTAATGTAAGTTGATAGATCAGTCCGTCAGCTTTTCCTTTCATATAATATTTAGACCAGCTTGTGCTCGCGACTTCGTCCGCGTGGACTACATAAATTTCAAACCCTATTTTACCCCTCCTTAGGGGTTGAAGTTTTAAAAATTATTTTGTAGAAGATATTTACGTCATAGCTATTCATGCTTATCTGCATGACAAATTTCAGCCCGACCGTCCAGTACTTAGTTCGTGCTGTGCGTTGATAGCTTAGTCAGTCAGCCAGCTTTCCTTTTATATTTAGACTAGCTTATGCTCGCGACTTAGTCCGCGTGGACTACACTAATTTCAAACCTCAGTTTTACCCCTTTAAGGATTGAGTTTACAAAAATCCTTTCTTAACGGATGTCTACGTCATAATATGTATCTGCATGCCAAATTTCAGCCCGATCCGTCCAATAGTTTGAGCTGTGCGTTAATAGATCAGTCAGTCAGCTTTTCCTTTGATATATTTAGATTTCTAGTTAGCTATGAGGGTTCTGAAGGCGCTTTGATCTAGGAAGAAGCCACCAATAAACTCAGCGTACCTAATGTTCTGTGAGTCACAGTCACAAGCCTATTTAGATTTCTAATTTCAAGTAATTGTGCTATTTCTTGGATTAGACCGGTAGTCGTTTAGTTTGGTTATAAAAAGCAGAAGTGTTTCAGACTCGGTAGATACCTAATAGTTTTGTGAAATAGGTAATTTATAGACGCCTTTGTCTGTGAAGACGATGGTGACGGCTCGATGGTTTGGTTCCGTTACAAAATTAACTTTTTGCGTAAATGAGTAGATTTACTCACCCATTCTTCTTCCTTCAAAACCTCTCCCACTGCCAAGGGTTACGTAGCACCTAGTAGAGATCCCATGATAAGGAGATAAGTACTTCCCTGTCGACTTCCTATCAGTTCTTCTCCCTGTCTACCTTTGAGGAAGCTTTCAAAGCATAAAAAGCATGTTCGAGAAAAACATGACTTTTGTGGTTTTCGAAATGACCGATTCAATTTTTTTTTTAATTTTTATTAATATTGCTTAATCAACATCAAAAGTAGTGCAACTACATTACGTAATAACAATTTAAATTAAATATCACAAGGTTACTTCTGTAGGGCACATATTATTTCCCTTACCTCGAAAAAACTGCAAACTTTAAAAATTACCAATATGATTATTTATTTATTTTATTTATTTTTAGGGTTCCGAACCTCAAAAGGAAAATAGGAACTCTTATAAGATCACTTCGTTGTCTGTTTGTCCGTCTGTCGTGTCTGTCAAGAAAACCTATAGGGTACTTCCCGTTGACATAGAATCATGAAATTTGGCAGGTAGGTAGGTCTTATAGCACAAGTAAAGGAAAAATCCGAAAACTGTGAATTTGTGGTTGGACATCACCAAAAAAAATTGAAATGTGTTCACGAACAACTAAGTACAATAATTTTCAAAGTAAGATAACTATACCAAGTGATGTATCATATGAACGGACTTTACCAGAACATTCTAAAACAGATTTTTATACATATTATAAAAGTTTTTAATTTATAGTGCAAAATTTGGAAAAAAATACTCGAGTACGGAACCCTCGGTGCGCGAGTCTGACTCGCACTTGGCCGGTTTATTTTCTTTCATAACCCGTTGTGCCGTGAACTTGATACAATTTGCTGCCAATTTTACTGCACTACCTATACGGAAACTTTATTTAGAGTAAAGTGTTAGGGTTGTCAATACCTACAATAGTTGAACATTACAAAACATTTATACTTAATTTTAATATTTTTTTAAACCCGACTGCGGTTTGCACTACTGGTCTCATATCTGTCATGTATTTATAAAATGAACAAAATATACTTAATTGAAGAAAAAATCACATTTGAAAAGGCACTCCTCCGTATTTAATTTTTTTCAAAATGTTTATAGGTTAGGTTAGTATGTAGTCGATCAGTGATTTTATTCTAAGAAGACTAAATTATACTAGATGATACCCGCGACTTCGTCTGCGTGGATATAGGTTTTTTAAATCCCGCAGAAAGTTTTTATTTTTCGGGTTAATAGGTTTCTGCCAAATCTGGCCAGAGATTTTGCGTGAAAGACTAACAAACATACTCACTCAGTCACACACACAAATACAAACTTTCGCCTTTATAATATTAGTTTGAAGTGTGACTGGGTTCCAGGATGAAAGCTATCAGCAGTACCAAATTTCGTTAAAACCAGTTAAACAGATGGGCCGGGAAAAGCTAGCAGAAACATACCTTTTGCATATACTTAATGGATTATTATTACTTAAGTCTATTTTTTTAAATTCAAAAACAAAAACAACGAAAATTGACAACCCTAAAATACATCGCGTGAAAGCGAATATTAAGATAACGTGAAGGTAAGATAAAGTGAACCTATTTATTAAATCTGTATATATAAAATTCATAGTCCTGTCCTGACTGACTAACTGACGTATACCTAATATATCAACGCACAGCCTAAACCGCTGGTCATAGAGACATGACATTTGGAGGGTTTGTTTGGAGGGGTTGTAAAGAGTAAGTATCCACTAAGAAAAGATTTTTGAAAATCCACCCCTAAGGGGGATAAATAGAGGATGGAAGTTTGTATGTAAGTCTGCCATTTTTAAAGTTACATCGATAAAAATTGGTATACAGGTTTTCGGTTAATAATAAAAAATACGTATTTCACGATTTTTGAAAATTATAATGCTAAGTAAGGGATGAAAGTTTGTTCGAAAGTCCGTCCTTTTTCAGGTTACTTCCATAAAAATTGACAGTTGGGTTTTCGGTTACAAAAGAAAAAAAATCGTAGGTAGGTACCTATTTCAGGATTTTTTACAATTCTACCCCCACGCTGATTTTCTGAATTCCAACCGAGCGACGCCGGGCCGGGTCAGCTAGTTCAATACTACAAACACATAGTCTGTGTGAACACATGTATTTACGTAGAATCTCTTATCAAAATATGCTAGTTGAACTCATAACCAGAGTTCAATATTGTATGATACAACCCGAGTCACATGAGCCGAGTGTGCGCGAGCCACGCCCATAATCTAGATTCTATGAAACAATGGCTCTGTTATTAAAAGACCTACAGTTATCAAACCTAGCTTATGCTCGCGACTTCATCCGCGTGGACCACGAAAATTTCAAACCCCTATTTTATCCCCTTAGGGGTTGAATTTTCAAAAATCTTTTCTTAGCGGATGCCTACGTCATAATAGCTATCTGCATGCCAAATTTCAGCCCGATCCGTCCAGTAGTTTGAGCTGTGCGTTGATAGATAAGTCACATTTTCCTTTTATATATTTAGACTAGCTTATGCCCGTGACTTCGTCCGCGTGGACAACACAAATTTTAAACCTCTATTTTACACCCTTAAGTTTGATTTTTAACTATGAGATTTTAACATAAGCTTAATATAATATGTCATACTGCTAATTGCAAAAACATTAACTACAAAACTTCTTTATCGACACTTCAAAACTGACAGATTTTCATACAAACTTCAAACCCCTATTTTACCTCTTTAGGGGTTGAATTTTGAAAAATCCTTTCTTAGTGGACGCCTACGTTATAATAGCTATATGCATGACGAATTTCAGCGTGATGCGTCCAGTAGTTTGAACTGTGCGTTGATAGATCAGTCAGTCAGTCAGTCACCTTTTCCTTTCATATATATAGATACTTTAACTGAGCAATTCTTGTAATATTTACCTCGGTATTTACAATGTACCTACTTAAATTATTCAAATATTTTTTTGATATAATACGAGATGATGCTCGCGACTTCGTCCATGTTTTTAAAAATCTCGTGGGATCTTTTCGATTTTCCGGGTTAAGTAGCCTATGTCCGTCTTTGGTAGTAGGTAAGCTACCAAAGACGGACATACTTATTCGTATATACATCGAACCAAATTCCACCAAAATAAGTAATAATTGATTAAGTGGATGCGAAAAGTTCAGACAGACGGAAAGACACACTTTAGCATTGTTAATATTAAGTACTTAGGATGGACTGCTTTTTCGAAAACGGCTACATAAATAAGTAATTCTAATTGGAAAATATGTTTTATCTAAATCGAAAATTTTTCCAATTAGATATAGACCCTTGAGAAAAATCGTTTACACAAACAAAAACTCCAAAGATTCCGAGCAAAACACGATCGACTAATCTCAACTTTATTATTTGTGAAATAGAAGGTGTTATGACCCTCACTAATGTGATTGACGAAGAGATACATTTACAATATACCACCATCTTTTAAAATATCCTACAAACCGTTGAGCTATTTAGGTTTAAATTAAATAAAAATCTCTTCCTTTACAGATAAGCATGGGGGAGGACAAGAACGACGAGGGCGATGTAGCAGTTGACGAGAAGGAGGCACCACCCGACACCGAAGACACCACAGAAGCTAAACCAGACGACATAGAAGACAACATGCAAAAGCAAATAGACGTAGTTATCAACAAAGAGATGCCCATGAAATACGCGGACAGTGCGATCAGGCAGAGGGAAAATGAGAAGAGCAACTACATACAAAATATAAAGAACTCGACTTCAGGTCTGAGTCTAAGTCAAATAAACCTGAAGGAGGAAACTCTGCTCACAGACTCGAAGACTGTTGTGAGGTTTTCGCCGATATGGAAACAGGTAGGGTTTTTATTCAGCTTTTCATTATTTTTAAACATTTGAGATTTATAGAGCTCATTATGAGCTAATTTTTAGACTAGGTCACACTTGATGATAAAGGTCACAGGATTCTTCTCAGTCTGAGCAAAGTCATAGTCACTTGCGCTCTATAGATTTTAGACGGTATTGGAATACCGAATGTAAACTGTTGTACATACTTCCAAAGCTTTACACTTTGTTATGCTTAGGGGAAATAAATCATTTCCGAACTTCAAAGTGTGGAACATCGGCGCAAAGTTGCCTGTCTATCGGTATTCTACAGGATATATTTCGGAGAGTATGCCGAAGAACTTTTCGACCTGGTCCCTCCTTCACTATGGTACCGCAAGGCATCGCCAGGGTCTGCACCTCCATTTTCTCTACAGATTTGCCTTCTCATTTTCTAATTCGAACCTCTAAGATTTGGAACACCCTTCTAGCATCAGTTTTCCCCTCTAATTATAATATGGGTACCTTCAAGTCAAGAGTGAATAGGAATCTTCTAGGCAAACGCGCTCCATCTTAGGCTGCATCATCACTTGCCACCAGGTCTGATTGCAGCCAAGCGCTAATCTATAAATTTAAAAAAAATACTTAGTCATCATTTTTTTATATGAACATATTAGTCATCTAGAAAAAAAAAACTTTCATAGTTTCCTTGTATTTCTTGGAAAAAGGAATTGCTAGAAAATATTATTACCTATCACCATTGTGATTCAGGTCATACATAAAGAACACCAGCATGCACTAAGTAAATGCTTCCACCCTGACCCGTCATATCACTGCATTCCGAAGCCTGGCCTCCATTGTAGATAACATGGAATTGCATACCAATACCGCTGTAACTAGGTGATGCCCGCGGCTTCAACCTGTTGGATTCAGATTTTTGAAAATCACGTGGAAATTTTGATTTTCTGGCATAAAAGTAGCTTGTTCAACTCTGGAATGCGAGATGCTGTGAAAGAATATTTTTGAGAATAAATTTCTTTGAACCGGACATACGCTAAAAAGGATTTTTGAAAATTCTAAGGGGGTTATAAGGGGTTGAAATTTGTGTAGTCCACGCGGGTTAAGTCACGGGCCTAAGCTAGTTTTTTTACTGTTTTGAGGTACCTACCAAATTTATTCCATACCTGTTTGTTGAGTGATCTCTGGTTCTTAGAAACTGTTTTAGGTATCTTGTCAAATTACCCCGGTTCCAACATTCCTATAAAAATTGTTTCATGATTTCCAGACTCTGGCATCTATGGCAGCCATTTTGATGACGTTCACGGGGGGCCTCACGTCAGGCTACTCAGCGATACTGCTGCCCCAGCTCAAGGCCTCCGACAGTAGCATACCCTGCGACGAGAATACTAGTTCTTGGATTGGTGAGTGTTGTCATGTTCAGATCCTGCCTCCTGCTGACGGTCACGGGGGCCTCACGAGGAGCTGTTGGGGGCCTCGCGCTGGGCTACTCCGTGATACTTCTACCCCAGCTGTCTGACAGCAGCATACCCTGCGACGAGAGTACTAATTATTGGATTGGTGAGTGTTGTCATGTTCAGATCCTGCCTCCTGCTGACGGTCACGGGGGCCTCACTAGGAGCTGTTGGGGGCCTCGCGCTGGGCTACTCCGTGATACTTCTACCCCAGCTGTCTGACAGCAGCATACCCTGCGACGAGAGTACTAATTATTGGATTGGTGAGTGTTGTCATGTTCAGATCCTGCCTCCTGCTGACGGTCACGGGGGCCTCACTAGGAGCTGTTGGGGGCCTCGCGCTGGGCTACTCCGTGATACTTCTACCCCAGCTGTCTGACAGCAGCATACCCTGCGACGAGAGTACTAATTATTGGATTGGTGAGTGTTGTCATGTTCAGATCCTGCCTCCTGCTAACGGTCACGGGGGCCTCACGAGGAGCTGTTGGGGGCCTCGCGCTGGGCTACTCCGTGATACTTCTACCCCAGCTGTCTGACAGCAGCATACCCTGCGACGAGAGTACTAATTATTGGATTGGTGAGTGTTGTCATGTTCAGATCCTGCCTCCTGCTGACGGTCACGGGGGCCTCACTAGGAGCTGTTGGGGGCCTCGCGCTGGGCTACTCCGTGATACTTCTACCCCAGCTGTCTGACAGCAGCATACCCTGCGACGAGAGTACTAATTATTGGATTGGTGAGTGTTGTCATGTTCAGATCCTGCCTCCTGCTAACGGTCACGGGGGCCTCACGAGGAGCTGTTGGGGGCCTCGCGCTGGGCTACTCCGTGATACTTCTACCCCAGCTGTCTGACAGCAGCATACCCTGCGACGAGAGTACTAATTATTGGATTGGTGAGTGTTGTCATGTTCAGATCCTGCCTCCTGCTAACGGTCACGGGGGCCTCACGAGGAGCTGTTGGGGGCCTCGCGCTGGGCTACTCCGTGATACTTCTACCCCAGCTGTCTGACAGCAGCATACCCTGCGACGAGAGTACTAATTATTGGATTGGTGAGTGTTGTCATGTTCAGAGCCTGCCTCCTGCTGACGGTCACGGGGCCTCACGAGGAGCTGCTGGGGGCCTCACGCCGGGCTACTCCGTGATACTTCTACCTCAGCTGTCTCTGAGAGTACTGCTTCTTGGATTGGTGGGTGTTATTATACAGAGCTTCCTTTCTAATGACGACCACGAGGGCCTCCCAGAGAGCCTCACGGGGAGCCTCACGTCGGGCTACTCCGTCATACTTCTGCCTCAGGACTTTGTGACAAGACACTGTCGCCTCTCTAAATTGCCTCGCTAAGTTGTTGCGCTACATAAACGATGAACTAACAACAATTAAGTAACAATTAAAATCTTATTATTTAGTGGTTTATTTGATTTAAGTATAAATAATTTTACGACTTGTCATCAGCATAATTGCATTTTCTACGCTAAACAAATTATCCTATCTTGTAATGATATAAACCTAAGTACCCTTCAACTGGAGATCATGACAGTAAATTACAATAAGTACTATTATATTATTATCAACATTTTCGAAATATTATTATTTATTCTGTGTTATTACATCAATATAATATTAACTCAACAGGCGACCTCGTTACAGATTTATAGTGGCAGATAAATGACATGGAACTATGTGTATGTTTTCAGCACAAGTTTCCAGTTTATAATTATTAAATCATATTGAGTAGTTATATTTATAATTTTATCGAATTTCGAAAATTCGAATTCCGAGAATTTTTCAAATCGGTTCAGTAGTTCCAGAGATTACCCCCTACAAACAAATTTACAAACTTTACCTCTTTATAATATTGGTAAGATGAACTAGAATCGTGAAGTATCAAGTACTAACTGACTGAACACACAACTCTGAAAATCTCAACTCTCTACCCATTACTGTTTATAAGATACAGCTTGAGCAGCAGGTTGACACACAGACAGACACACAGTGACAGAGTTATGCACAAAGAAGGCGTAATAGGGACCCGTTTGCACACTTTGGGTACGGAATCCTAATAATAATCACGTGTAAAAAAGTCAAGCTAAATAAATGTATTTATTCAAAATCAAACAGTAATATAATGGACGTAACTAACTGGTACAATTAATTTAATGAAATAACTATAGTATTATTTACTCCGTTATGTAAGTTCAGTAAACAATGAGTTTTATTGCGTTTATTACTAGACTTCTACTACTATAACTAGTGTTATCTCAGATAAATTTAATTGAGTAAACTGGTACAATTTACAAAGATTACGAAGTAGGTATAGTTTAAAATAAAGTTACTTGAATTTTCTACTTTGTTAAATAAAATAACTAGCTGATGCCCGCGACTTCGGCCGCGTGGATTTAGATTTACAAAAATCCTGTGGGAACTTTCCGAGGGAGGGGGAGGGATTTTCCGAGTTAAAAAGTAGCCCTGAAGACCTAACATGCGCCCCGCGAGAAAATTTTGTCTACGCATTATCTCGTGTTTTTTCATACAAATAAGACGAGTAAATGCGTAGACAAAATTTTCTCGTGGTGCGCATGTTAGGCGTGCAGGTCACTCTCCAGTCTTCAAATTATATTCATGTAAAAAATCAGGTCATATTCTCTTGACGGGTGCTTGAATTGCATCGAACCCCCGACCTCCCGAGTAGGAGGCGGACGTCTTTACCACTATGCTATCGAGGCTTCAGGGTTCTATGTACCAATAATTATTTTGAAGTTTATTTTAAAATAACTTGAAATTGAATCTGAAACTCAAGAAAACTTTTTTCAATAAGTACAAAGTCGCCAAAAAGTTGTAGGTACTTAACTAAGGTTTTAATTTATTTGAACATAAAGTAATTGGCAAAAACTTTTATGTTACCAATATCTATTTTTACGGTTAAAATTGGTAGTAAAAACCCCTTTTTCACAATGTCACCATGCCTATTAAATATTTCGTTTGAAATATTTTTTACTCGGTATTGACAACTTTACGCTTGATCACGATTTCACCTTTACACACCGATTGAAGAAAAACACGGTCAAGTGCGAGTCGGACTCACACACGAGGGGTTCCGTACCATCGTGCAGGATATAACACTTTGTACTTTAAAAAAAATTAATTTGCATGGCAGCCATTTTATAATTTTTATTATTTGTTGTTAATAAAAATAACTAAGAACGTACACGCACCCTGTGAAAATTTCAACACTCTACCGATTATGGTTCGTGAGATACAGCCCGCTAACACACAGACAGACAAACGGACGGACAGTGGAGGCTTAGTGATAGGGTTCCCGTTGGCACCCTAACCCTTCCCGTTTAGGGAACCCTAAAAACATCGTTTAGTAATAAATTGAACCGAACCTGAATTTCTAGAATTTAATAAATTGCAAAAAAGCAAGAAAAATGTACGTAATTGTATGTCGACGAATATGACCTTTGATTGTTTATCAGATAGTAATGTTTAGGCTCGCAGGAGGTGGATGGAAGAAAACTAGTCGGCGATAATATCCTTATAATAATTATATTCGCCATCCGCCCCCCGCGCGCTGCGGGTACATAACGTCAGCGTAGCATCTCCGTTGCAAATTTAACTTCTTAAAATAAATTAAGCACAATTCAGCTACCATTTAGTGTTACATTACTTTTATGGACCGAAAGCATACTGAATAATCATTATAAGCGATATGGAATGCAGTAAAAATCTAAAAACAGTGAAACAAATTGTAATCAGTGCATAGTGAATTATCTTAGTGAAGTGTCATCACTCAAAGTACCTTCGTAGATTTGCATATTTTCTGACGTAAACAAAAATATTCCGAAACTTATTTTCGCCCGAGACTCATGTAACTACGATGGCGCAGTGTACAGCATAGTGGACTGAATATCTGTATTGCTTAAGTATATTCATGGTTCAAACCTCGTACCATCACATAGTCTGTTTATCTTTTTTTATTTATTTTTTATTTTATTATAAATATATGAGAAAAGTATTTTGAACTTTTTGGCTTTTATACATATTTTAACCGAAAATGCTCGGCTTATGTGCAGCTTGTAATAGCAATGTCTTAGTCACGCAAAAAAGATTGAAGTGCTCTGTCGGGAGTTGCGGTCTACTGTACCATAGCGAGTGCGTAAACTATGACGACACTAATCCATCAAACCGAGCGACATGGGTCTGTCCTTCTTGCACGGCTAGCAAGCCAAAACAAGATAACAGTAATACACCAATTCAGGGCAGAAACCGCAAGCAGCTATCGCCCGATAATGCAACCGTCTTACCGCCACTATTGGGCACGACAAGTGGTCCAAATCAAGAGATCATTATAAACGAGATTAGGAATTTGCGTCGTGAAATGAAGGAACACTTTGAAAACCAACAAGTATGCCTAAATAAGTTCGATGCCAAGCTTACTGAAGTCCAAAAAGAAGTTAGGGACCTTGGAGGTAAATTTTGTACGCTAAAGGAAGAAGTGGACGAGCTAACAAAGTCTGTGCAATACTTGTCTAATGCTTATGATGACCAGATTGGGTTAAATGCAGAATCCAAAAAGTCCCTGGAAAATCTAAATATGGAAAACCAAAACTTGCGATCGCAAATGACGGAACTGAATAGCAAAATTGATCATTTTGAGCAGCAAGCTAGAGATTGTAACGTAGAGCTTCAGTGCATCCCGGAAACAAAAAATGAGAATATTCTCACCATTGTCCAGCAGATGGCATCAGTGGTCGCTTGCGACTTAACAGATGGCAGCATATTGAACTTCCACAGAGTTGCTAAGATGGATACACAGTCCCAACGTCCGCGAAACATTGTAGTGAAGTTGTCTAGCCCAAGAGTACGGGATGACTTGCTTGCGGCCGTAAAACACTTTAACAAGAAAAATCCACAGAACAAGCTGAATACATCTCATTTGGGTTTTGCTGGTCAAACCATACCTATATACATTATGGAACATTTGTCCCCGAAGAATAAAAAGTTACATGCTGCCACTAGACTAGCTGCGAAAGAGAAAAAATATGAATTTGTGTGGATAAGAAATGGTCGTATATTTGTTCGTAAAAACAATGAAGCTGCAGCACTGTGGATAAAAAATACTGAAACTCTAAACGGCTTAAATTAGTATATAATTTCTGTATGCATGCATTAACATTTTTGTTGTATAAAATTCACATTAAATATTTTTTATCAAAATGTACGAGGTCTAAGGACCAAGACGGAAGATATCTATACATCGGCTTTATGTCATGACTACGATTTAATATTCTTAACTGAAACTTGGCTGAACAACACGGTTTTTGATAATGAAATCCTAGATAGTCGTTATATTTTACACAGGCGAGATCGCTCTTCGTGTCCACTATCTTGCCATAAAAAAGAAGGCGGTGGGGTAGCAATTGCCGTTAGTAAAAAAATTGAGTCTGTGAGGAAGTACGAATGGGAATCTGAATGTGAAGATTTATGGATAGCGATTAAAGTTAGTCATAACATCTTTATATATGTTTGTGGTGTTTACGTTCCTCCCCCAGTTAAGGAAGATTACTTGGAATGCTTTTTTAAAAGTGTGACTGATATTTGTAATAACAAAATATGTCAAGATTCACTAACTCTTATCGTTGGCGATTTTAATTTATCTAACATTTCTTGGGTAACTGATTTAAATGGTAGTGGCTTAGTGTCTGGTCAACTATGTAACAATATAGATAGTGTCTTTTTGGAAAACATTGCTTTCAATAACTTGAAACAATGTAATCCTATTCAAAATATAAACGACCGTATTTTAGACTTAGTTCTTACAAATAATTCTGATTGGATACAAGTAAAAAAAGAAGATAATGCTTTAGTTAAAATTGACAACCATCATCCACCTCTACAAATTATTCTAAAAGTAAATTGTAACCGCCACATGAAACCTTCTCGAACACCATTTCTTAACTTCTTCTTATGTGACTATGATAATGTCTGTAACGAACTGGATCAAATAGACTGGTTGTCTCTTTTTCAAAATGTTCACTCGGTCGATGCTAAATTAGACATATTTTACCAGACACTAATGCCCATTATTCATAGACATACGCCTATGCGGAAATCGCGAGATAGTCACTATCCTATATGGTTCTCAGGTCCACTATTACGAGCATTAAAGGAAAAGGCAAAAGTCCACCATAAAAAGCAAAAAATATAATAATTCAATGGATAAATTTTCATATAAATTACTACGAGAACGTTGCGCCATTATGGTGAAAGATTGTTATAATAATTTTAAAAAACGCGTTGTTGAATGTATTCGTGACGATCCTACCTACTTTTGGAAGTTCTTTAAACAACAGCGTAAAAATGGTACCAATTGTATTCCGAACGAAATGATTCTGGATAATTTTGTAGCCAAAGGAGGAAAGAATGTATGCGACGCCTTTGCTAAACATTTTTCATCGGTCTACACAAACACCAGTAACTGTCAAGTAGGCAATTCACCAATCCTAAACAATACCATTCCCACTGCTTCATTCGGTACTTGTCAACTGACTGAAAAAGAAGTTTTAAAACATCTCTTACACTTAGATTCACTTAAAGGGCCCGGCCCAGACCTTCTTTCCCCATTATTTCTTAAAAAATGCGCCCACAAATTAGTTAAGCCACTAACTCTCATCTATAATTATTCTTTGCAAACGGGTATATTTCCTACCAAATGGAAAATTGCATATATCACACCAGTCCATAAGTCAGGCAACTCAAAAGATATAAAAAACTACCGGCCTATATCTATTTTATCAGTTTGTGGTAAAGTCTTAGAAAGCTTAGTTCAAAAACAAATTTATTCTCACATAGCTCCTTATCTTGATCCTAATCAACATGGGTTTCGCCCTCACAAATCTACAACCTCTAACTTAGTTAGTTATATTTCAGACATCGCTGAGATTGTCGATGCTACTGGTGAGGTACATGCAATTTACACTGATTTTCGAAAAGCATTCGACATGGTGAACCATAACATCTTGTTATTAAAAATTGAGTTTTTGGGAATTCATGGCTCATTGTTACGTTGGTGTGAATCTTACTTAAGAAATCGGTCGCAACTTGTTGCTGTTAATGGTTTTAAGTCTTATGAGATAAAAATAACATCGGGTGTACCTCAAGGATCACATCTAGGTCCCACGTTTTTTCTAATTTTTATAAATGATTTGGCACTCAAGTTAAATTCTAAATTCAAAATGTTTGCAGACGATATGAAAATTTACAAAACTATTAACAGCCAAGCTGACGTGATAACACTACAAAATGATATTGATGCTGTTCACTCTTGGTGCACCAATAATGGTATGTCCTTAAATATTGAAAAGTGTTTCCACATTAAATTCACCAGAAGAAAAAATCCGCTAGACTGTGTCTATAAAATAAACGAGGTTATTCTTAAGGAAGTTTACAGTATGAGAGACCTTGGTGTAATTGTAGACTCCGCTTTAAGTTTTCGTCCACATATCGAGCAAATAACATCGAAAGCTTCAAAGATATCTGGACTAGTCTTCAGACAAATGAAAATATTCAAGGATCCCAGTTTATCTATTCTCGTCTTCAATAGTATTGTCCGTAGCATCCTTGAATATTGCAGCACAGTATGGAGTCCAGGGTATCAAGTTCATTCCGATAGAATAGAACGAATTCAAAAACGGTTTCTATACCATCTGTCTTACAAGGACTTCAAATGTAACAAATTGTTTTCGTATGATTCTCGTCTCTCTTACTATAAAATGAAATCGCTAAAGGATCGTAGAAAGATTGCGGATGTTATTTTTCTGGCAAAGCTAATGAAGGGTCTCATTGATGCACCTGAATTACTTGAACGCTTAAAGTTCGTTGTGCCTCGTGACTGTAGCCGCTTACACAATCGTAAGACTTTCTGTTTGCCTCAAGCCAAGACCAATCTCGGACTTCATAGTCCGCTATATAGAATGCTATTCCTTGCAAATTGTCATAGAGATGTTATAGATATCTTCTGTGACAGTATACCCACAATAAAAAATAAATTAAGTACCTTGATAAGTTAGTAAGTTAGGAAATCTGTGCATTGTTAGTTGTAAGTTAACCTTTTTTTTTTCTTTTTGTTTGTTAGAAACTATTTTGTACAAGTTTTGTTCTTGTTTAGTTTGTTTTGATAAGTTTGTTTGTTGCACTGTAGTTATTGTACCACCTAATCGCGCATGCCACGTCCACATCTAGTAGACACAATTAACAACTAACATTTCTGTATATCTTTTAACTTGTTATCATACAATAATTGTAGTCAGTTTTGTGGACTAATAAAAAAAAAAAAAAAAAAAAAAAAAAAAAAATATTCAAAGTTACATTTAAATGAAAAGACTAAAAACTAGTGCTTATCTCTACGGATGAGAATATTCTAACTTAATATTACGATTCCCACATCGCGCGGGTTCTGGTATTACGCCGCGTCAGCTATACGGGTCGTATTCGTACGTGGGAATGGGAATGCATGTTGCGCTGGCTCACTATGTATCAGCCGCTGGCTTCGCCTGCGTAACAAGATCTCAAGAGTTTAAAGCCGTCTTTTGTTTATTGTTGAAATTATTGTCTCCTCTATACCTACCACAATTAAATGCATTTACTTATATTATACGCATGTATACTGTTGATGAGAGCACAACATCGATTCGACTCGATTTAAATTTAGACTGTTTTGTTTGGAAATGAGCTCAATTTCTATTCAATGATCGAAATCATGAACTTTGGACTCATTTTCAGTAAAGTTTTAGGCTGTTTTGCTTAGAAATTATATAAGGTTTGTATTCAGTGGACCAAAAATGTCCGGATTATAGAAAAAAAAGGATTTTGATCAGAATTATAACTACACCGTTTTTCGCCAACTCCTTAATTTATTACCGTGGATCTGTTAAGCCGCCATTGGTAGTTAAAAAGTTTATTTCTTTGTTACAGCGGCAATGGCAGCGCTTCCAATGGGCCCCGGCTGCCTCATCGGAGGCTGGCTGATGGAGAAGTTCGGCCGACGAAACGCTCACTACATGGTCTGCGCACCATTCCTTCTCGGCTGGATCCTCATCGCTTGTGCCAACAACCTGGCCCTCATCCTCCTTGGAAGATTCTTCACGGGCCTCTGCGTTGGCTTAATAGGACCTTTGGGACCGGTCTTCATCAGTGAAACCACCAGTCCGCAACTTAGAGGCATCTTTCTCGCTGCCATATCATTAGCAATCGCTGTAGGCATTCTAGTTGCCCACATCATAGGAACATGGGTGCATTGGCAATGGACTGCTATAATCAGCTGTATATTCCCTATTTTATCAGTAATTTTACTAAGTCTAATCCCAGAAAGTCCAACATGGCTAATCTCCAAAGGACAAATAGAAGATGGCGTTAAAGCTTTTACGTGGTTGAGAGGTTATGATGAAGAAGCGAAAATAGAATTAAAAGGTATTATAGATAAGAAAAAAGCTGCGGATAACGAACCTATACAAACTTTGAGGGAAAAGATACGTAGTTTGAAATCCCCTGAGCTTATTAAACCATTGTTTATTATGATAGTTTTCTTTATAACGTGTCAGTTTTCTGGTGTTAATGCTGTCGCATTTTATTCTATTGAAATTATTGAGAAAGCCGTCGGTAAAGGTAGCATAGATCATTATACAGTAATGTATGTTATAGATTCTTTAAGAACTGTTATGTCTGTGGTAGCTTGTGTTACATGTAAAAAGTATGGAAGAAGACCTTTGTGTATGATAAGTGGAATTTTCACTGCTTTATCTATGGTTAGTCTATCAATATTCTTATATTGGTCAGGTGGGAAACCTACGGATTTATCTTGGATTCCATTAACTTGTTTGATGATTTATATATGTGCCATTTCTATAGGACTGGTTCCTTTACCATGGATGATGTGTGGTGAAGTGTTCCCTACAAGAGTGAGAGGTTTGGGATCGGGAATAAGTTCTGCGACTACTTTTGTATCATTTTTCGTGGTAGTTAAGACAGCTCCCGGTATGATGAAAAATCTAGGCGAAGTAGTCACCTTTTTAATCTACGGTATTATAGCACTAGTCGGTACTGGTATCCTATATTTCATTTTACCAGAAACGAAAGGCAAGAGTTTACAAGAAATCGAAGATAAATTCAAAAGTAACAAAATCAGTATAGCCTAAATAATAAATTGCCTAAGTTTAAGTTAGTATGTTTAAGTAGGTAGATGTTATAATTTAAAAGGTAGCCGTAGGATAGACACTTAAGAAATTCCATTGAAATTGTACATGCTGTAAGCGTACATTATTTACTATCTGTGATATTGTAGTATATAATAAGAATTTATAAATATACATATGTTATAATAATATTACGATTGTTGTTTTTATTTCTCGATTCTCTAGTTCTTTTTCATATTATTTTTTAATATAAATTTATTACTCATAAGTAGGTGTATTCTCTATTTGAAAAGGTACCTACCTACCTAATTATTATTCTTTAGCATGTCTTTAAAATCATGTGAGTAGGTACGTGGGTTCTACTCCAAGTTGTTTTTTTTTTCCTAAAATACGAACTTTTCTAAATTGTCCCAATATGGTAAGTATGTCTGTAATGTAACTAAGAGACTGATATTTGATTGAAGTGAATAAAAAAACAAGAAAAAAACAATTTAACATAAAATAAATTTATTAATTTAGCTTTACAACGAATTAATATTAATTAAATAATAATAGCACTGGTTTTAGTATTAAATACTTAAAGTTAAATGCACATCGGTACAAAACTACTTATATATTACGAAATTATGTCACAAATATAGGTAAAAACGGCTTATACATTACATTATTAATTCTAAAGTATGGCACACTGACGCAAATTAAAAAGTAAAGGAAAAAATAATGAAGTTGATGGCTTTTATCTAAATATACTTACTTATCTAGTAATAAAATTAATTTATAGGATTAGAGCAATTCTTTTACATGGGTAAATTTTTTATTAGTTTAGTAAATAATGTTTTTATATTTTAGTTAATTAGACCGGAATGGACACCTGAATCACACAATGGTCATATTTTAACAAAATTAATATAATACCTGAGAAATTGTAGGTAGGTATGCAGTTTTGAAAGTAAATTTTGGAAGGCTGATCACAAAAAACTATTTAGTTATTATAACTAAGGCACTTGTCCGACCGCTGACGATTAGCGAAAAATAAGGAGCTAAAAATTATAAACGGATTAGCAAGCAACGAGAAGCGAGTGTGTAGTTGGGATAGTTTTGTAGCTGGACTATGAGCGAGTGTGCGAATGCAACGGTGTAATGTGTCACGAAATTAATTTTTTCGTGAACACATTTTAGCGCCATCTATTATACTTATGTGATTTTATAAATTAATTTTAATTTATCAAATCACATATAGACGACGCTGTGGTCATTATTTTGCAGTGTTGCACATAAAAATGTTACGTAATGTTACGATAGTACGGAATCCTTCGTGTGCGAGTCCAACTCGCACTTGGCCGGTTTTTTAAATGAAAATAATACAATAAAACTTAAAGTTAACCTTATCTATTTACTATACACATTATGTTCACGTGGAATGGTGCCAAGAATATTGACTGTATTTCCGCGCTGGACAGCTAGGCTGATCCGTTGCGCAAAAAATTAACCAGCCCTTCTGTCACCAGATGAAGCTATTAATCGCGGTGAAATGTCTGGTAATTTTTTTAGCACTATGATTTCATGGCCCCAGGGTCTCCACGGCAAACGGAACAAAAATGTAACGCTCGATAAGAGAGGCATACTTGCGTCGTTTATTGATTCGAAATCACAATTCTATCACGTACGTTTCTTGAGCGAGAAAATAGTGGATACTTAGTTAGATACGAGTTCTTCGTCTGCGGAGGGACAAGTGCCTTGATGCCTTCTGCGCATACTGTCATAAAATTGCATTAAATATTTCAGCATATTATGGCAAAGTAGTGTGCTGAAAATGTACGATTTTGAATGAAGTTATATTTTCAAAATATTACTGTTGACTACGGCCATCAAAATCTAGTTTTTTTTAATATTAAAGTAGTTACCTACTTTAATAGACTTGGTCGATAAGCTATTTTGGACACAATTCAAAATACAATGAAGGTAAGTATATAATTAATAATATTATTAAGTACCTATCTATTCATTTCTAGTCCGAAAGTTAAAATTGAACAGTTTAACTAAAGTTTAAAGTAAAATCTGAGGTGCAGTAAACTTCGAGTGCACAATACTCGATATTATGTGCACCTAAGTCACTTTTTTAACTTTCCTGGCATGTCAACGGTATTTAGGGCATAATTGGCAGGCAGGGGCGGCCTTACGCTTTGAGAAGCTCTTGGCGGTAGATCTTTCCGAGGCCCTTATCCTTTGTGGTATTTATTATATGTATATTTTTATTTATAATGCTTGACGCGAACTGCAAAAGTTAGAGGTAAATAAATGACTTTAGAGTTTTAAAATTAATGTCATTTAGATGCTTGCACTCGCGTGTTGTGAGTTTTATAATGCGCGGCGCGTGGCGCAAGATTCAAAATACACATAACTACAGCACCCGGCAGGAAATATTGTACATCGACCTTAAAAGAGACAGCGGTTTCGAAGAGCGTTGTCTCTGTCGTTGAGAGCGACAAAACGTCACAGAGGTACGAGTGACAGAGGCAACGCTCTACAAGGCAAGGATTGTAGCGCGAGGGCGCGGGGCCCCTGCCAGGGCGAGGTCCCGAGTGGTTGCCCTTCTTGCCACCCCCTAAGGCCGCCCCTGCACACAGGTTACAAATTACTTCCGTGGGGGCTTAACCAGTCTAGAGGCGGGCGGCGCGAACTTTGCGAATGCTTGCTGGTCGAAGACTGGCAGCAGATCCCTCACCCTTGCTGACACAGTGCCGCCCGTCACCCTGGAAGAATAGGCTCTGTGAACAAGGAATTAGTGTGTTTCGTTAGGGTGCACAACTACAATGGGTGAACTACCTACGTCTATGGGTGTAGTAAAGCCTATAAAAGTAAATTAGGTACTTACGTCTATGGGTGGAGTAAAGTGAACTAAATTTAATTATTTACAACTATGGGTGTAATCACAGATAAGGGAGTTTCCGTTATCTGTGGGTGTAAAGTTACAAAAGTAAATTACTTGCGTCTATGAGTGTAGTAAGGCGTATAAAAGTAAATTACTTTTACGGGTGTATATTTTGCTTAAAAGTAAAGTATGACAGCCGGTGAAAATGTGTATAGAAGTTATTTCTATAATAATTATTAGACACAAGCAAAAGTAAGAAGACAAATTCACTTCACTTAAAGGAAATCTATGGCTAAAGTAAAGTTTTTCGATACAAAATTAATTAATAAACTACGTTTGTGTGTGTAGTAGAATCTACAAAAGTAAATTACATCTATGGGTGTAGTAAAGTTTACAAAAGTAAATTACTTACGTGTATGGGTGTAGTAAGATCTACAAAAAAAAACTTGTGTCAATCAGTGAAGTAACAAAGTGTATGTAATAAAAAAGCAAAGTGGGTTCTATTGCTTGTCTAATGTCCAATCTTTGTATTGAGTTTTGTGTACTTATAGTTTTCATCGTGCTTCTAAGCTAAATCTTGAAACACAAATAACGCGTGACTATATGCGGCGCGCGTTATGCACGATTGCACGACAAATGCCACATCAAACTCGCGCGTATGTGTGTAAGATTTGTAACACAAGGAACTGTATGAAACAAGTTTTAGTCCGTACAAAATCACTTCTCACGCGCCATTTTGACTCTATGGTTGAAATCTATAGAGCGCACTTTGACTTTGCTTAGCTTTAAGTTTCAGTTAAAACGAGATAGACTTATGCCAGCGTTATAGCGCTCTCTCGTTCTAACAGTTTCTTAAGTCTGAGCAAAGTCAAAGTGCGCTCTATAGATCTCAGCCTATGACCCAACTGTCATGTCGAAAGTACAGTGCGACAAGGCTCTTTTGGCGCGTGGCGAAAACTAACTTTGCCGTCAAGTGTCCCTTTTGTTCTTGTTTGAATAGTTAGCCTTTGTTCTACAACTAACGCCTGTTATCCAACTATCGAGATAAAAGTATGAATTCCAGTGTACAAGTCACACCTGCAGAGCAGAGTTGTGTGGAGACGAAGCGCAGATTAATTATTTTTTGACAAAAGCTCAAAATTACAGTACGCGGCAGGAAATATTGCACATCGAACTTTAGAAAGAAATAACGGTGTCGTAGAGCGTTGTCTCTGTCGTTGAAACCGACAAAACGTAACATAGGTATGAGCTACAGAGACGACACTCTACGAAGCAGAAATCTCTTTCTAAAGTTCGATGTGCAATATTTAAGCTTTATTTGCTTGGCATAGCGGCGACAGTCACAGCACGCCACGAGCATTTGATTCTCCTCCGCTTTATCAATTTCAACCATATCCCAAAGTAACAAGGCTGAGTTTAACTTGTTACTAAAAGACACGCTGCACCTCGACCCCACTCCGATCCGTAGATATGCGTCGTACTTTATAAAGTTCCTTGTTTTTGTCGCGCGTTATTTTTGTCTCAACCTTAGAGTTAGTTATTTGTGGGTAGGAGAGTTTGATTATGTTTTATGTTTCGGGGCAATCTGAAAAGAAACATAACACTTTGTTATGTTTATGTAAAGTGTTACATTGTTATGCGCGGTGCGGACAATATTGACGGTGGGGTAATTAAGCCAATTAGTTTGACGAACGAAACTTGGTTGAAACTTAAAAAACTACACTGACAGAATTCTTCTGATTTTCTCTTTCCAAAGGTGTTTTTTTTCAAAAGGGAGAGCTTTTCCTTTACCGATAGCAACCTAACGAATTGAAAAACTACGAAATTCCTACAGAAATTCGTAAAGGAAAAAATACTCACAAAGATTTTTATTCAAGTAGGTAATCTTACAAGAACATGATTAACTTAATAAACTTGATAACTGGTTCTAGAGATGCAATGCAATATACAGGGTGTAACCAGAACGCTAACAAAAACGTAGCGTTATTGTTATACTACCTAAAAACCCAGTACCAATAACCATTAGCCTCATTTTGTAGTTTTACTGATTTAGTATTTTTCAAACCCGTATTGTATAGCGTGCAAAACTTGGGTCGACGCCCAACCTACGATGCGGCATTGACTCCGAGTGGCCTTATTACGCAACGTTCGTTGACCTCTAGCGTCATTCAGATGTTTTATTTGCAATACATCGTGAACTTTTAATACAAACAAAATATAGATTTTTTAAATATATTTTCTCGCGTTTTTTTTTGCGGTATCATATCAGTTACTATCAGTAGGTAACATCACCTGTCTTTGTTTTTGCTAGCGTTCTAGTTACACCCTGTGTAGTAGGAAAGTATATTGCTTCTGTGGCAGCTTAGAACATTCTGCAGCAGAAAGTCGAGCTTCTCTATACTTATTAGCTAGTGCCTAGCCCTTAGTACTCTTAGACTACATAGGTACTAGGACTAGGTAATCTAGGACAATTTACCTGCTAGGTTTAATCAACTTGGCAGCTTGCGCCGGTGTAGCAAGCTCAGTAGGGAAGTACGTAGCTCCGTAGAAGTCAAGGCCGTTCTGCAGAAGGATATTTGCCTCCTCGATGTTGGCTAACGTGACGCGGATGACGCTGGAGGCTTCCTTGGGCACCATGCTGCTGACCAGCTCGCCGTCGATGCTGGCGATTGCTCGAGGTGGTGTCTTCTCTAGAGGTTTTGGGGTTGAGGTGCCTGAAATAATAATATTTTTGATTGACAGAAGATTCATGAGTTAATAAAATACTGTGTTAATATATGAGAAAATTATGAAGGTGTACATTTTGATGTGATTCTATTACCATATTAAGTAGGCACTAGCTTATGCTCGCGACTTCGTCCGCGTGAACTACACAAATTTCAAACCCCTATTTCATCCCCTTAGGGGTTGAATTTTCAAAAATCCTTACTTAGCGGATGCCTGCGTGATAACAGCTATCTTGATGCCAAATTTCAGCCCGATCCGTCCAGTAGTTTGAGCCGTGCGTTGATAGATCAGTCGGTCAGTCAGTCAATCAGTCAGCCAGTCAGTCACCTTCTCTTTTTATATATTTAGATTAAGTACTATCTATATTTATTTCTCCCGCACTGCCACGCTCCGCAGCAAAAAAAGACGTGAATAGTTCTTCATTTGCAAATTTTTCTCTTAGTAGAGACTTGTCGTCTTCTTCTTCTCTTAATAATGTATGTATGGAGTTATTACCAGTGTTTCCTTCTCGCGGCGACCCAGCGAAGTTGAGGCGAACCACTTCTACGATGGAGGTAAACTTGTAGAGGGCGTGGCGGACGTCCTCCTCCGGTATGTCGTCAGGAATGTCGTACACGTATACCGTAAACGTCTTCTGAGGACGGCAGGGGATGGCGATCTGGAACACCAGTGTAATATAAGGATTTTCCTACCATATCCTTACGTATGGGCGCTTCAATCAACTGTCTTTTTTGCCTTTGGATTTTCAAGTTTTTTAGGCAATAATCAAGAATTAAGTGGTTCATCCGGAGTGTATGTTCACTTAAGTGATTATCTTGGATTATCTATCTCATTTTGTTTGTCACTTTTGATTCATTTCGAGTCAAAGTTGCCGAATGAAAGACGAAATGAACCATCTGATATTGACATCACCATTTAAAAATGTACCTAGTAGTTAATTTTTCACGTAACAAGTCACGTAAACAAGTTTGTTTCAACATGTTCTAAATTGTTAACATACTATCGATAATATAAGGTTTTATGGATTGTCTTTTAACCAGCCTTTTTAAGATAAGGCTGCCTTCAATTAAATCGAAGCGCGACTTAATTTGAAGGCACCCGTACATTTTCGAGATAAGTAAAGGTATTCTTACAACAAAACTAAGCAGAACATAGGAAGAAGCAGAAGCATAGATGAAGGGCAGAACTAGCTAGGAAAGGATATCAAAAGCAGGCTCAAAAAGTAATGGAGCAAGATTTATAACGAACTCTTTATTTTTATAGTAGACTTTATGTTATTTCCTGGGCCCACTTTAGATATACAATAAGATCAATCTACGGGACGTACCTTTCTATAAAACCTCGAACCAGTGACCTTATGGAATCCCTTCTTGAAAACCATCTGGTAATCATCAACGCTGGAGAACTTGAAGAGTATCCCCGTAGCAGTTTTGGTCAAGGAGAAGCAGCCCTTAAACTCCATCTTCTCGCAGATGGTGGAGGCCTTCTCCATGCTGAGGCCATGCGAGGGCGTGAGCAGGAAGGCGCCCTTGGTGAGGAAGTGTTCGGAGTCCGAGATGTCGGACTCGCTGTCCGCGCCCTTCATCAGCGTGTGGATCTGCTCCTTCCACATGTACGGCTCAGACATCTGCCGGAGTAGCATTTCAACTATCATTTATCTGACTGCACACTAATAATGCTCTACTGACTGAAATTCGGCCACGGCAGCCACCATACTAACTAAGCCAAAAGAATTCTTTCATTTCATTCAATATTTTTATAGGTACAATTTTAAATTAAAGGAACTAAATTTCAAAATCATTATCATGATCAACTTATCGCCGGCTCACTGCAGAGCACGGGTCTCCTCTCAGACTGAAAAGGGTTTAGCCAATAGTCCACCACGCTAGCCAAGTGCAAATTCGCAGACTTCACACAACTTTGAGAACATAGAGAACTCTCAGACATGCAGGTTTTCTGCCGATGTTTTCCTTCACCGTTAAAGCAATTGTGATATTTAAATTTGCTAAAAATCATCTACCATCGATATAAATGACGTACGAAGTAATATATAAGTCTATGTCTTCTACTTATTAAAGTCTATTTAAATTATTAGGCGGGGCCTCATTATGGTACTGATTCTGATCGCAACAAATTTTTGGAGTATTCGCATGATTTTCTTGCCAAATGCCTTAGTAAGAAAAGGACAGATAAACTTAATTTTAATTTAAATCTGTCAAACCTCGTTACTTTAGGTGTAGGTCGCCTACTGTTTAATTTTTTAGAGTAGCACTCAGATTTAGTCTTTAATTTAAAATTCATTAATTTACGTCCTTTTTTAGCAATTTAAAAAAGAAAAAGATGCAGATACTTCCTCTAAATTTTGTTCAGAGAATGACATCAGTATCGATGTAGGTAGGTATCTGCCTTGAATAAAGCCCATAAATCAATCAATATCAGAAGTGTCGTAATAAGAATACAATAGTTGATATATGTTACATTGGAAGACAGTAACGACCGGGAACGTCTCGCGTCGCTGCACATCCCGATCCCTTCCCGAGCCTAATTGTACCATTGTCTCTCGACTGGCTTCCGTTTCAGAAAAAATATCGATACATCACGGTGATGGATATAATCTATAACCATACTAATTTTCGATGTCGGAAAACTCAAACTTTTAGGAACAATTTGCGTTTTATGCAATTGCACTTTTCTTAAGACACCTGCAACGTCAGCCGCGTGGACGGTTTTAAAGCCCGTGGTGCGAACTCTTAAATTTTTCGGGATAACAAGTACCCTATGTAACCACAAATTCACGGTTTTCAGATTTTTCCCCGAATAGACCTACCTACCTGCCAAATTTCATGATTCTAGGTCAACGGGAAGTACCCTGTAAGTTTCTTGACAGATCGACAGACAGACAGACAGACGATAATGTGATTCTATAAGGGATCCGTTTTTCCTTTTGAGGTACGGAACCCTAAAAATGAAAATTTTGAAAATTTGTTGGAAATTTAAAGTTCCTACGGGATTAAAAAAAAACCTTAATTCACGCGGATAAAGATGCGGGCATCATTCATTTTCATTTCATTTCAATTATTTATTTGCTTTCATGTAGGTTAGGTACATATTCTTAAAGCGTTAGGCCCTGTCAAGCCATTGCATGAGCTATTTTTGTATTAAAATAGTAAAGGAAGTAAGTTACAGAAACAATATTAATCACGTATTTAATTTACGGTTTGGCTCCCCGTAGGCGGACAAGACAGCGATCGAAATTGGCATCAATTGTCATCTTATGGTCTCACGACCCCGTAACACCATGTATGGTGGCGAGTGGGTAACTAAAGTAATTTACTTATTACTCTAATCGTATAAAAGGAATTACTTAGATTGGATTATTACTTTTCAATTGAGCTTTGTTGTGCAGCTTTTTAACTGGCTTGGTCAACTAATTGGTTGTAATTCGCCGTTTTAGGTTTTATTGAGTTTATTGCCGGTTTCTATTTGATTCCAAATCAATTGTTAAACCAACAGACAATGGTAGCGATTCTATAGGCGTTTTTCTAAATTTAAAATGACTTATATTAGACTTAGAAAGATGTGCTATTCTAAAAAACCGGCCAAGTGCGAGTCAGGCTCGCGCAACGAGGGTTCCGTACACAAGTACTTACTTACTTTTGACTTTTGAGTGTGGAATCAACTCCCTTCAGCGGTGTTCCCACTACATTTCATTATAAATTTTTTTTTATTCAGATATATAAGCTAGCCCTTGACTGCAATCTCACCTGGTGGTAAGTAATAATGCAAATCTAAGATGGAAGCGGGCTAACCTGGAAGGAGTATGGCAGTTTTTATTAAACCCATAGGTACCCCTGTGGTTATTACACGGCATCGTACCGGAACGCTAAATCGCTTGGCGGTACGGCTTTGCCGGTAGGGTGGTAACTAGCCACGGCTGAAGCCTCCAGACCAGAAATTTTGAAATTATAAAATTCCAAACCCCTGCCAGGAATCGAACCCGGGATCTGACACTAATAAGACCACAGCGCTTACCACTGCGCTAGGGACGTCGTCAATATGGGGTTATTCAAGGGGCGGAACCACAAATTCCTGAAAGGCTGGCAACGCATTGGCGCGGGCGGTTGCACTGGTGATGCAAATGTTCATGGGCGGCGGTAACAAACAGACACGCGTGCTCGTGCTAGCGCGAGTCAGACTCGCACACGAAGGGTTCCGTACCATCGTACAAGACATACCTAACTCTTTAATGTAGAAAACTGCAAGTTAATGACGGACTGCGCCAGCTATAAGTATTGTGTGATTTAGTAAATTATTTTGTTCATGATTTTTTTTTTTGTGATGTAACAAACAAACACACATAGTTCGGAAAACGGATATAGACGTTGGGGTCCCAAGGTGATAGAATGGCGACTTCGCACCGGAAGGCGCAGCGTTGGAAGACCTACCCTAGGTGGACGGACGACATCAGACGAGTCACAGGTTGGTGTGTGGAAGTCCCTACAAGAGACCTATGTCCAGCAATGGTCGTCTATCCGTTGATAATGCTAATCGTGATGATTTTTGACAATGAAGGTCTTGTTTGAATTAAGTACTTAAATTAAAACAAACTTACTTGTACGGATCCCCTGGGCTTATCCTTTTTCTTAGGGCTCTCTCTGCTATCGTCGGGCCTGTGTTCGGTGTCTGAGGCACCTTCGACTAAGGACATCTTGCGAGTGGCGTGCGCGTGCGCAGCGCGTCCGTATACCTCCGACTGCGGCGCTGGAGCGTGGAGACGCGCCTTAAGAACAGAGGAGCCGTGGAGGGGCGGTATTGTTTGTTAATTTGGTAATCGACTAAATTGTTGGTATTAGAATTGGCATGTGTGATTTGCAGGAACAAGTATCTGTTGTTGAACGGGTCGTAAAAAGTTTATGTCAAGTTCGTTGGATTAGACAGAGAAAACCAAACTACGTAAGTAGACTCCATATTTACCACTAGATGATACCCGCGACTTCGTCTGCGTGGATTTAGGTTTTTAAAAATCCCATGGGAACTCTTTGATTTTCCGGGATAAAAAGTAGCCTATGTCCTTCCCCGGGATGCAAGCTATCTCTGTACCAAATTTCGTCAAAATCGGTTGAACGGTTGGGCCGTGAAAGGCTAGCAGACAGACAGACAGACACACTTTTGCATTTATAGTATGGATTACCTATTTTGATTTTTGCTTATATTCTAGACTAGCTTATGCTCGCGACTTCGTCCGCGTGGACTACAAAATTTCAAAACCCTATTTCACCCCCTTAGGAGTTGAATTTTTAAAAATCCTTTCTTAGCGGATGCCTACGTCATAATAGCTATCTGCATGCCAAATTTCAGCCCGATCCGTCCAGTAGTTTGAGCTGTGCGTTGATAGATCAGTCAGTCAGTCAGTCAGTCAGTCAGTCATTCAGTCAGTCAGTCAGTCACCTTTTCCTTTTATATATATAGATTTGTTTTAAAAGAATGGCATTCTCTGATATATTTGTAATGTTTGATGATTATTATCCATGGAGGGATTCACATAGAGATAGAGTTTTGCAGAATTTAATATCTATACATATTACGTAGGTAGTTATAGGTAGATACATTCCAGGTAGGTAAGTACAGGCATTCCAAATCGAAGTGGTACTTAGATGCATTTGACGATTCAAAAGTACTTGTAAAAGTTTTATTGAATAACAATATTTTTATTTTATTTACAGTTTAATTTCTTTTCTATCGAAATTCCAGAACATTTATACCTACAAGGATTCCTTGTTTCCAATTCAAACCGCTAGGATATGGAATCCTTCCTTGAAGTCAAGAGTGAATAGGCATCTTCTAGCATTCTGCATCATCACCTGCCTGCAGGTCTGATTGTACCCAAACACTACTTTAAAAAAAGTTACTAGTTAAAAAAAACTTTCGTGGCAAAAAATAATATCTCGAAACAGCTGGACATAGATCGTAGGCATTCTATATGCCGCGGTCTCCATTCAGTAGGTACCTATCTCTGAGACTCCTTTGATGTCGTCTGTCCACACTTTAGTTGGAGATCTGCCAATACTGTACTTTCCGCTGTTATTACAAAATTATCTATCTTATTACTTTATTTATTTATTTATTTATTTTTATTTTTCATGTACCAAAATTGTAGTTACAAAGTAATAATAAATTAAGTTACATTGGAAATAATAATTTCAATTTCAATTTATTTATTAAATCGGACAACAATTGATCCATTATGTGTTAGTAACAATAAATACTTAATAACTATGTTAATACTTAAACACTAAGGAGTTAGTAACAAAATACTTAATCACTATGTTAGTACTTAATAACTAAAAGGGATTTAGTCCTCTGCACGAGTTTCCCCATCAGAGGACTATCCATTTTGTCCGCTATCATGCGCAGGATCCCGTTGCTGCTTCCTAATAATAATTAATAATAATAATTAATCCAAGGTAACATCAACCACGTCACATAAAAATAAATGACAGTTCTTGCGCACATTGTTTGAGAAGATAAAAGTAAGAATTAAAGAATCTTACTTGATATCTGAGTATTTTAAAAACATTTTCGAATAATAATTAAAAAGCGACTCCACGATTTTTCCCAACATTTTTATTACAGGAACTCCAGTCATGTTCATAAGCATAGAAAACGATTACAGATCTGTAACGATGTCGTCTAAGAATCTATTAGGTAGGTACGCATCATACCTAAGGTCTAATACCTACCTAATGACCTTGTTAGGAAATCGAAATAACAGTTAGCAATATTTTGAGGGTCTTTGGAAGTTCCAATAGCTTTCTATTTTTGAAGTGAAAACTTAGGACCCTATTACTAGACTCCGCTGTCCGTCCGTCACACTGTCTGTCAGCGAGCTGTAACTCGTGAACCGTAGGTACCTAATAGGTAGAGAGTTGAAATTTTAACAGAATGTGTATTTCTATTATAACCGTTATAACCACAGATAGAGAAAATTTCGAAATTACCACCACGAAAATTGATGGTACGGAACCCTTCGTGTGCGAGTACAACTCGCACTTGACCGATTTTCTGGATAAGAAAACTATGCGGAACAATGAAAATATTACCTAATCAGATCAATGATAACTAATAGGGTGACAATCAATTTAAATAAGTAGGTAGGTAGGTAATAAGTAGGTAGGTAGGTAATAAGAATGGAAAGATTTTATTATTGAAATAAATGAAGTATTACGAGGAAATTATAATGCTTTTTTCATTAGCATCCTTTTAACAGATTTTTTAAAACTTGTACTTATAATTATAAAAATAAATAAAAACTCTTAGAAATGTTGCTCTACTAAAAATTTTTAGTAGAGCAACATTTCTTGGCTAAGGCCATTTCTCAATCGTCAAATGACTTTTATCTGAGGAATAAAAAGGTTTTGACAGATTTTGTATAGGAAATCTGTCAAAATGACAAATTTATTCCTCAGATAAAAATTATTTGATTCTATTTTTTTTTAAGTTTCTAGATCCATCTTGAGCTATACACTCTTGTCAGTTAGGGCGTTTGTGCCATGTTTGTGCACTTATTCGTATTCGTTTTCCTAAAAAAACAATTCGTACTGGCCGTCATACAAAATGTACGTACGCTTGTGCACTAATTTGGTTCGTATTCATACGGATCCGTCAAAATACGAATCAGCACAAGCGTATATAATATATGTATACGTTTTTTAATGATGGCCACTTCACATCGTATTTTTACGAAAACGAATCGAATACGAATGAGTGTACAAACGCCCTAAGGCAGCTTTTCCTTTTATAAACATAGGTACCTAGTCAGTATGTTCACCGTACTGATAACGCCATATCAACAGATTACCAATCTTAAAATGATATAATCATTATTTATTTAGATATCATTTGTTTGCAATTTTTTGGACTTCTCAATACGAACCATGTAACTTGACCGTGACATTGTGGTTTTGTGAAACAAAAAATCGAAAATGGGAGTTACGCAGAACATTTCTCCGTTCATGAGACAGGTCTGTCCTGATTTTCTTTAAGTAGGTAGATTATTACTTACAGCCACAGAGGGAATATTTGTTGAGTTTGTTGTGGGCTCTTCTCAGACCTGGGCGCGTTTGGAACCCTCGTCGTAGCTTTAGTTTTAAGTACGTATTAATTATCACCACAGATATCATATCATCTTACAAACAAAAAATTTATGACAATCAGGAAGCGTAAAATTTTACCAATTCTGAATAAATGATTTGAGTTTGAGTTTGAGTAGGTTGCGGGGGTGGAGCATGAGCCCTAGGGCTCGAAAAAATACCTAAGTAATTGGAGAGATCGCGGGACGTCTACCTAACGTCGCCTCCTGTGACGCTCGGCACAGCTTAGGATGACGTTGGGACGAATGGGTTAGTTGGACTTGATTAGTCCGTACGCCACCGAAACCATGGCGGAGTCCACCTCCGAGTGACGTTAGAAATCGGGGACCTCGACTTCACCGGCGAAGACGCTGTACAGAGGTTGTAGATGCCCTACAATATAGGGTGCATTGTCGGTTGTGATTTGATCGTCAGAGTCGTCAAGGACGTGCTGAGGGCGTGTTTTAGCAGGGGTCCATTCTAGATCCTCCGGCTAGACTGTGCGTGGTTTGCCAGCCAAAAAACCGCATGACTGCCCAAATTTCTTCAATGTTGAATAATCAGTAGGTACCCTTATTATAAATGCGAAAGTGTGTTTGTTTGTTGGTTTGTCCTTCAATCACGTCGCAGCGGTGCAACGGATTGACCTGATTTTTTGCATGGGTATACATAAAGACCTGGAGAGTGACATAGGCTTAGAATAACAACTCGACTACTTTTTATCCCGGAAAATCAAAGAGTTCCCACGGGATTTTAAAAAAAATCTAATTCCACGCGGACGAAGTCGCGGGCATCAGCTAGTATTTAATAAAACTTTATTGTTTTTAATTTGTGTGTGTGCTGGTATAATTTGTTTCAGTGCTTTGTAACTGCGACGGTGGGTTTCAATATAGTCAGTTTCGGATGTGCGATCGGTTTCCCCGCAATTTTAATGCCTCAGCTGCACGAAAAGGACTCGCTTTTCCACCTTACAAAAGACCAGGAGTCATGGATTGGTAAGAAACTGTCTTTAAACTTTTCGATTTGTGTCATTTCTGTTTCACCAAAATCAGTTCAGTGTTTTAAGTAATGTACAAATAATCGTTTCAATGTCATGAAAGTAGTACCTAGTGAAATGACGGTGATGATGATAACTGACAAATACTAAAGCTACGAGCTACGAGGGTTCCAAACCCACCATGGTCTAATTAGCCCACAACAAATTCAAACGGGTAGGTAAAGAAAGACAGAAAAACAGTTTATTTTTGAAAGCTGTGCCACACATTACCAGTTAGACCTACAGGTTAGGTTAACTTTTTTTTAATGAAAATATTACAATGAAACTTAAATCGCCTTATCCAATAACTATACAAATCATGCCCGCGTAGAATGGTGCCAAGAATACTGACTGCATTTCCGCGCTGGACAGCCAGGCTGATCCATTGCGCAAAAAATGAGCCACCCCTTCTGTCACCAGATGAGTCAATCGCGGTGAAATGTCTCGTCAAACGAAACAAAAATGTAACTCTCGATAAGAGAGGCATAACTTCATTTAACTATTTAAATAATATCTCTCACCCGACTATACTCAAGCGTTTAGTCGACGTTAGCCCGATTAGGAAATCACTCACGATAGTATAAACGCTAAAATTAATTTAACTAGTTTAACTTACCTTAACTTACATAGAAATTTTAATTTTCAGCGGCCATACTCCCTCTGAGCGTGCTGTTAGGCAATTTCATCGCTCCGCCGATCATGGACCGGCTAGGACGCAAGATGACGCACTATGTTCTTACATTGGTATCCCTGGTTGGATGGTACATCACAATTATGGCTACTAGCTTTGAGGTAAATATCTATATACGCGACAGGTTGAAATGCCAATCGAGAAGGGAACGCCCCCGCACACCCGCCTCATACCCTGATTGCCATCTCAACCTGTTGAGGAGTAGGTACCTTTACCTACACTGCATTTCGCTCCGGTCTAGATTTCTGAAAATCTTTTCGTTTAATGGTCTACGTTACAGAGATCTACATTTTTAGATCCAGCTGGTTGAGCTGTACTTTGATGTTAGTCTTCTCCCTAAAGATTTCATCAAATGGTTTTTTTTAAAGAATATTAGCCTTGTTAATTATGACTAATATTCCCCCTTTCCCCTTCAACTAAGCGAAAAGCTTGTGCTAGGAGTACGACAATACCTAGTGCAACGAGTGAGGTTTGAACCGGCAACCTTCAGGAAAATTCGGAATTCAGTCCGCTCCTCAACCTTTGAGCTATTGAGGCTCTCAATAGGCATAGGCATTTTGGAAGTGATCTTTTTTTTTAATTTATAGACTAGCCTATCAGACCTAGTGGCAAGTGGCTATGTAGATGGGGTGCGCTTGTCTCCGCTCTCCGAAATCTATCCTATAGAATGCCCGATAGAACTGTAGATCTGAATGAACATTTTAAACTATTGAGGTACCTAAGGAGTAAGTAGAATTTCTTTGCTAACCCGGGTATCTTTATAACAAGAGTGAATGGGCATCTTCTAGGTAAACGCGTCCCATCTCAGGCCACATCATCACTTACCATCAGGTGTGATTGTGGTCAAGCGTATACCTATACCTATACCTATAATAAAAATAAAAAAACTATTTTTTACTAGCCCTATTTTGACTTACCCTTTTCTTAGCTAAAACTTACATTCCAGGCTCTGATGATAAGCAGACTCTGGCAAGGCGTGTCAGGAGGTCTCCTCACCACAATGCGATCAGTCCTCATCGGAGAATACACCAGTCCAAAAAACCGTGGAGCCTTCCTCACTACGGTATCATTAACTCAAGCATTTGGCGTGTTTCTCAGCCATTTATTAGGGTCCTTACTAACTTGGCAAATGGTTGCCTTAATCTGTGTGTTCTTCCCTTTCATAAGTCTTATCATGGTCATTTATACCCCAGAATCTCCAAGTTGGTTGGTGACTAGAGGAAGATACGATGAATGTAGAGAAATTTTCCGGTGGTTACGAGGTTATGACGAAGAAGAAGAATTGGCTGATATGATACAGTCTAGATTGGCGTATGAACGCGCGGAAATCAAAGAGTCTATCCGTAAATCTGAAAGAAACTGGTTCAGAAATTTTATGACGATGATAAGAAAAAGAGAGTTCTACAAACCAATAATATTGATGGTGATCAGTAATATATTAATGCATTTGTCTGGTGCTTCAACATTTGCTCCATATGCAACAATGATTTTAGGTTTATTGATGGGACCAAACGCAAACGCTTATTTCTGGATGGTATTCCTGGATGCCCAAAGAATTGTGTCCAATACTTTAGCCGTTTATATAATTAATAGAGTTAATAGACGTACTATGGTATTTGCTACAGGTGCGTTATCGGTTATCAGTCATATAGCTATAGTTATCTATGTTTATTATAAACAGAACGGTTGGAATTATGAATATATTTGGTTACCAGCTCTATTGATCAATTTACAGTTTTTAGCCGTTGGAATGGGTATGGTACCAATGCCGCAAGTGATTGGTGGAGAAATATTTCCATTAGAATACAGAAGTACTGGTGGGACTATAAGTATGGCTACGGGCACGGGTTTTATGTTTGTGGCGTTAAAAACTTTTCCGGATTTAATAGAGAAGACCGGTCTACATGGCACATATGGGATATATGCTATTATACTTTTAGTAAATTTGATCCTAATGATGGCTTGGCTTCCTGAAACGAGAGGTAAAACGTTGCAGGAGATTGAGGATGAACTGAGAGGAAGGCCGTTGAAACTCGAGGAGATCCAAGCAAGGGAGTCGTTACAATCGAATCCTATCGAGATATACAAGAGGAAAATGTCTGAGAGGAGGTGTAGTAGCCCAACAATAGTTTGAGGAATTGTTGTGGATGTAGGCAATTTGTAAATAAATATTTAGATAGGTATAACAACACAAGGGACTGTCACTGCAGCAAAATAATTTAGGTTGCTTCTAAATACAAGCTAAATACTCGTAATATTGTAAGGAATTGTACCTAAGTGTATCGAGAGTTGTATGTATATCTTCATAAAGAACTAAAGAGCTTCTGAGACGGTCAAGCGACTTGACGTCAAGCACGTAGATTTTTGCTAGAGTCAAGCATTTTGACCGTTTACAAAGTTTGCTTGATGCTTCGAGTCATTTACGTGCTTGACTGATGCGATTTTATATGCTTGCTCGACGCGATGTTCGGACAGTGTTTGAGAAGAATGAATCTTCTTAGAATGAAAGAATAGGAATACTTTGACTTGGCTCAGACTTAAGAGTTAAAAAGAGACAGATTGATGTCCTTGAAATGCATGTCTCGTTTTTACTCTTCAAGTCTGAGCAAAGTCGAAGTATGGTCCGCGACAGGTTGAGATGACAGGGTATGAGGTAGGGGGACGCCCTGCACACCCGCACGTCACCCGCGCTCGCCCGCACCGGGTTAGCGCGGGGGCTATGTGGGTTTGCGGCGCGTTCCCTTCCCGATTCCCATTTCAACCTGTCGCGTACTATATCTACCTACGTTCTAAAGATCTTAGGCTTATTTTCCTCTAATATAAGGTATCTTATTTTAATTTCATGTGGATGTAAAAAAAAACTCGTGTAGACATATGTTTCTATAATTCTCTATATTATTTGGTACACAAGTGGGTCGCGATGTCCAACCGTACGCGGTGATTTGGGCGGTCGTCCAATCAACGACATTACACTACAGTCCTAAAATAATCTACATTTGTATAGCTTCGGCTCACCGGTACGCTTGCACAACCGACTGTTCGCTTGTTCCCTGTAACATTCAAAACTAAAACACGCCGGCCCTATATACCACAGTTTAAACACGTACCTACAGTCGTTCAACGTAGACGTCTATAGTAAGAGGCGTGAAGAATGAGACGCGTTAGGGCTTCATGGCAAAACAAATTTTAATAGCCTTGTATTAGTCATTCTAGCACGTTTCTTATGGTCTTTAGTGTAATACCATCCTTTACCGTATAGAAAATTGTGAAAAGGACAGCAATATAAATTTTAAATTTCCTTAGTATACTGTGCTCTTCTACCATTGGCTATAAAACATCCAGCCAATTGAGATGAGCACATTGTGATTATAGTTTAGATTATAGTTTAGTGGTATACTTGAGATTTCCTTAGTTTGCCTAAAACAAGTAGGTATACACTATACGCGGCCCATACCATCTTGTTACTATAAACTTCAGTCGCTTACGCGTTTCCCCGAGGTTTCTGCGATTTATTTATTTTTTAAGCAAACTAAAGTATAAGGGGTTGAACACACTTTCAATGAAAGTTCTAGGTACACAGTCTTATTGAAAGTGTGTTCCAGGCGTGATTACGCTTTGAATGTGTAAACGAGCAAGGATCCTTAACTAACTGTACAGACATTCATACCGTTGGAATATTTAACATCAGATCAGAAACGACATTGAGACAACGGTGTTGGGAAGATTGTTAGACTATTAACAGACGACCCAATTTGGTTGGGCACTGAGAAACGACCATGACCATCTATATTGTTAACAGACATAGCTATTTGATTGTTGCCGACATTGACTTGCAAAACGAACTGGACAGATTTAGTTAAATTTGTTTAATGCTGTCACTTTTTTGCAACCGTAATCCGTATTATAGTCGACGCATTTTAAACTGAGTCGTCGAGTTATCTGTCTGTTTCGCTCGCACTTACAGGTCGTACAGCTTTTTGGCACTATTGCCAAAAAGTGACAGCATTACAAACATTTTACCAGAGAAAAATATTCTGTCAAATATTAGGATAGGGGTGACGTGAAATCAAAGTTTCATAGCCTACCTAGCGTGAAAAGTAGATATCATTTGACGCCTCGACGTTTTGTTACAAGTTTCCTAATCATGAACTGAGATTTAACAAAATCAGTTGAAATGAACTGCAAGTAGCCTTAGTAGTAGGCAATTGGCCTTAGTTATAGTGTCCAACCACACTAGCGACCAAATCAGTTCGTCTGTCAATAGTATAAAGCTACAATATACATATTATGTATTAAAAATTATAAAGTGCGTTTGCATTTAATGTTTTCTTATAAATTAATATAATTATATTATTGTACATAAAAACTGTATATTTATTGATTTTTGTAACTCCATTTTGGTAATTGTGAATGAATTGGTGTTGTATATGGATTTGTATAGATATTTTTTTCAATAAAAATTGCTCAATAATACCAAAAAATAGATCGTTTTACAATTCAAAACAATAACAAAACTTTAAAAATGCATTAAAATAATTTCATTGAAAAACTAATCTAAAGCCAAGCCCAGTCCAGAGACCAGTTTAAAGATTTTTTTAATTAAAAAAAAAGCACAAAAATTTCAAATCCAGAATAACAAGCAAATATTTCAGTAATAGATTTGTTATACCTACTTTAGTTTACGAAAAAACGTAAAATAGTAGCTTTTCGCTGAAATACGAAAGAGGCGCAATATACGACCTTTCTATGACGACCTGACAATAAAATCATGATATGAGTGAAAAAGCTAACTCCAGAAGGTCTAAAGCGTCGGGAAAATCGCTTCGCTTACGCATTTCTCCGAGAAGGTATCTGCTATTTTTCCAAGTACCAAGTGGTCTTCGTGAAATAGAACAACTATAAGTTCTCACATTTCAACTATCAAAATATTATTAATGTAAACGGTAAAATGGATTATAACCTATGTTTTATAAAATATAATATGATATTTAAGTAATTAAAACATTTTTATTTGATTCTTTAGCAAGCATAACAACTTTCTCAATTTTCCGATTTTCAGCAAGACTACAAAAACAAAATTTCTCACTAACAATTTAGGCGATTCAGATTGGGTAGTTCATTCATAAAAAGAAAACATATTTACTATACATTTATTAATTATTAAACAACTACAATAAAGTTTATACAATTTAAGAAAAGTCAGAAGCACTTGGGTACTGTCACGCCTTTACACTCCCTCGAATACTAAAACGAAATTACAATTTAAGACCTTAATTCTGTTGTATTATCTAAGTCTAGATATATCTATCCCTCTCATAATACTTCCTGCAGAAAGGGATAGCACTATATTTTAAGTTGACATTTTAGTTTACAGAATTATGTACAAAATAATTACCTGCATTGTGGCTAATTTTGTTAACAATCAACTAAATTGACAGGTCTAGATATAGTGCTATCTTTTTTTCGTAAGGAGCATTATGAAAGGGATGGCAATAGATTTAGACTTGTCATTTTAGTTTAGTTAGTCACAATATTGACGTTGTTTTGGTCATAGACTGAGGTCTGAGAGATCTTAATAAAGCGTATTTTGATTTTCGACTTCGTTCTTCTCAAACCTCTCAATGAGAGGGGTTCCACCATGCTCGCCGAGTTCGGATTGGCAGATTTCACACACCTTTCAGAATATTTGGAAGATCTCTCAGGCATGCAGGTTAAGACAGAGCGTTCTAACTCAAAATGAAGTCTGAGCAGAGTCAAAGTACGCTTTATAAATGTCAGCCTTAATATTTGAGGTCCTAAAAATAAATTGACGTTTCAGTATTCGACTGATAGGTTCTAACACAAAAGCAATAATAAAACATTGAAATTACATCGCACTCCATAGCTTCGAACATATCTTTTGCATAAAAACTCGCCAAAGAAACTTTTATAAGTTACACTGATGTACCTGCGCAGAAATCTCAATTTTTAATGGCGCGAAAGTATCTCAGCCAATCATAGCGCGCGTCCATTCGCTATTGGTTGTTGCCTACGCGTCATGTTTTGTACGCACGAATTATGAGCGAGATAGCACGAGTCTCTGTTGTTCCTGTTTAAAATCTTAACGTCAAGCAATAAGGTCTCTATTTCATTGGTGTGCTTTCGCATTTAGTCGACGTTAGGTTACGCTTTTCTGTACTAACGAATTTTACCGATGCGACTTATAAAAATGGTAATACTGCCCGTCTGTTAAAGTTGTTATTTAGGCGATATATACCGTAACATTATCTGAATAAGGTAAGGTTTACAATTAAATGTAACTTAACTTAACGTGCACTTACGTACAATTTTTTGATCTTCTGTAAACTAAGTAAACTCAAAACGACTTTTCTTCTGTCACATTTTGTACGAGTATATTGTGATAACGTATCTTTTCACTAAGGTATGACCACCATACTATGTAAATGTTTTTCGAAGTTTTCATGCAAAAGTTACATTGGCAGCTCCGAGGCAGCCCACTCACACAAACGTACAAATTCACACACTACTTACATTCACAATCGTATTTCTTAAAACTCTTAAATACATACATTTTTTTTAAATCCTCTAATTCTCAGTTTTTAAAAAAATATTTACAAAATTTTGGTGACCGTTCTCTCTTCACATTCAACAATTTTTTTTATCGAGCCGAAGTTTTTGGATTTGCTAAGTTAGGTAAGTTTCTCATAGCTCTACAATAAGGGTCAATTGTATAAGTAAAATTTTACATGGCATATTGATCTTTATGTCCACCGCACAAAGCACAAATTGCTTGCCCAAAAATTCGGTAGATATCATGCGTTACGTGGTGGAGCTAGAAGTGAAATAGGCATGTAAAATAGAAATTAGCTTCGATTCGTTGCTAATATGAATCCAACCCTAAGGATTCGATAGTATTGAGAATCCACACTGGGGATTAAAATTATGGAAATCTAAAAAGATCCATTTTAATAGTTTTACGCTTGTATCTTCAAAACAAAAGACAGAGAAATGAAAATAACTACCATATTATAAATGATATATCTATCTACTCCGATAGATACGCTGTCTTGGTATTAAAGAACATCAATATTCAATATAATTAATTCTTTAGATTTTTTTTTGAAAAAGTTTTCCTTTAAGATTTCCTTTCAATATTACCGGTCTTTAGAGGAAATTATTCTCATCAATAAGACATAATATTCAACGTTTCGAGAGAATTGTAAATAACTGAAAGCCGACACTAAACACCGATATAACATTTATTTCTGAACACTAAACTAACATGTAGAACTTTGAAATGTAAATCTATTGACATGTACCACATATTAAAATCATTATCTCATGTAATGGCCTAAGAGCGAGCGCGTGCCAGACCTTCATTATTTTATAAAAGCTGAAAGTTTCTCTGCTTGTCCCCAGAACTGGGAGGAACGTTGTTTGGATCCTAACTAAGTCTCTGGCAATGCATGGTGCGATTTCTAATACTACTCCGAAGAAAATATAAAAAAAATGTAGACTTTATACTTTGACATAAGCTTTTTTACACACCTCTATTACCTGTTATCTCCCAAAGCCACCATGAACCAAACAAACATCCAACCAAACGTTCCTTCAAGTGTTGGGGACAATATGCAGAGATACTTTCAGCTTTTATAAAATGAGGAAGGTCTGGCACGCGCTGGCTCTCTCTCTGTAAATCCGATGGCTCCATGTTAATCCGCCTTAATATCCTGACCACCAATGTATATATTTTGTTTATTTGAGATATAATAATGACTAATTTAGTTAAAATTAATGACAAAAAATGTAATATTTAGATTTTTAAATCATGAGAGTTTGCAATTTCATTATAATGTTAAAATCAATGCTGATTGATATTTCATTGGTCATCAAAGTCAAAGAATGTTACTTTCTCTGTAAAATATCATTAACACCACGAAAATCTGTGCCTGGCGTGATTGTGTAGTTTATTTTCTGTTTATTAGGCCTTTACTAATAAAAAATACTCACTACTTATATAGCCCGTACAAAATTAGTTCTCAAGCGCCATTTTATCTTACAGGTGACTTACTTTACATGCCAGTTGACACGTAAAGTTAAAATGGCGCGTGAGAACTCAAAATGAGTTCTACGCATTATACATACGTCTTTCAAGCATGCATTTGACGTATTTAAGCCATGTATATGACGTACATGTACTAGCGAATCAACGTTTATTTATTTATTTATTCCAGGATATATCTAAGTCACCACAGTGCACAGGGAGACCTATTCGCTGTCACAGAATGTCGCGGCAGCCGATCGGCTGATTCGCCAAACATAAGTATTCGCCGTATCCCGAATAGTGTGGCAAGTTGATTTGCCAAACGTCGAACAATCGTATGCTCGAATCCCGATAGTGGAGCCGTACCATAAGCAGGGTGTAGATTTATTAGTAAGGGCCTTGCGTTTTAAAAACTTCTTAAAATTCATTTTAATTAAAATTTTATTAGCGCAAAACGAACTTAATTAATAGCATTTGTTTTTTGAGGTGCAAATTTCTTTGTCCACAAAAACAGGTATAGAAAATATATAATTTTGTGTTTCTCAGTTTTAATTTTAAATGGGGTGAGTTTTTTTGACCCTGTCCTTGGCTTGTCAAATACTCTGGATCTGGAATGAACTTGTCAAAAAGTAACAGCATTACAAAATTTAACTAAACCAGTTCAACGTTTTGGTGCAAGTAGACCTCAGTTTTCGTGTACAGAGAAATTAGCAGCAATGTGTGAATATTGTTCTTTGCAGTCGATCTGATATAAATAAAATTCCTGTACACATATATATTACAACAATAGAATTAATATTAAAATATTCGCATAATTCGGAATAAATTACTTGCATTTTACATTCCAAAAACACATAGCCGTGACTTTGACTCTTCTAAAACGCGCGAAATTTAGGCCGAATTAAAAAAATAGCGAGCAAACGAGCAGACGGATCACAGACAGACAGATCCAAGATAGATTTACGAGCGATATAACGGTGTCTCGTTTTAACAGTTCCTAAGTTTAAGCAAAGCAAAGTACTCAAAGTACTTACGCTCTACAGAGCTTAAGTCGATTTACGGCTTACGCCAACGCTCTTATTATGTTAGTTAACTTGAATAGTAACTCTAGGGCCCCTCGTAAATAATATCGAAATAAAACATAAAAATTCCCGCCAAAATTTCGCAAGTATTAGAAGAGGCTTTAAAAAACATTTATTACCATCCCACTGTTATTTGTTCATGATAACTTACAAACAATTCAACCGTAAAATTATAACTTATAAAAACAATAGTAGTTTTTATACTACATATTAGTTTTTAAGAAAAAAATCTCTAACGAGCACACAGAATTCCAACCTGGGACTTTGTGGCAAGGCGCCATCACCATTTTTCAAGACAACAATACGCATTCAATGAACCTCACTGCATAAAGATATATCACTTTTTTTTTTCAATGTCCATATTATAGTATCAAAGCAAACTACCAAATGGTAGAAATTAACGAGTAAATGGTAGAAATTTACAACTAAATGGTAGAAATTTACAACTAAATGGTAGAAATTTACGACCAAATGGTACATAGTTTACTACCAAATTGTAATATGTGGCGATAAGACACAAGCCATTATCTAGCAAACGCTACAAATTACTGAAATTTGGTAGTTCTGCCGTTCAACGCTTAACAGTAGTCTGTAGTCAACGCTTAAAGTTCTGAGCAGTTGCAACACTCGTACACCAATTTTTACCTATTCCTGCTACGTCCGTAAAGTTTCTACCAATTGATAATTTTGGTCACAATGTCTAACAAAGTTGAGAGAAGTTGTACATATACCACATACATCCTCTATTTTCTACTAATTCGTACCACGTTATACCATTCGGTATGTGTTGGTACTTCGTTCTACCACTTGGTGTTGCGTCCGTACCGTAATAACACAATTTTACGTAAGCCCCACAAATTTCTACCAATGCCTAATAAAGTTCCGAGAAATTGCCACTGTTTTCAACTAATTCCTACCATGTCAAACCATTCAGTAGGTGTTGGTACCTCGTTCTAGCACATGGTAGGTGTCGCCTCAATGCCTGTCTGCCCGGTCGGCGCAGGAGCCGCAGACATAGTCGTCGTCCTCTCGCAGCGCGCCCCGGCTGAGCCCCACGCAATGCATGTGGAACCATTGGTCGCAACCGCCGTCGCATTGCACCCAGTCTACTTCTTTTCCTGACAGACAAAATGCCGGAATTAGAGGTCTGATCATCCATTTTAGTTCTCCCAATTCCCTCCCTCCCAAAGAGAACATTTCCAAACAAAACCTTTTAAGAAAGGTAGCAAACGAACTTTTATTTTTAAATTTCGATAATGGGTGACATAAAAAAAATACACTAAATAAAAATTTCAAAAAAATAGGTTTGTTTGAATGTTTTGTATGAAAGAAAAACTAACACCTAATACGTAAATATTTGTTTTTTTTTAAAGTCTTAATATCTATAAGGCTCTCTTCTTATATAATTATATATATCTTCTATCTTCTATCTATCTATATCTTATTAATAATATGATTTTTGTCAGCCCTAAGCACACCTAACACACACTATTTAAACTGAAAATTGCTAACATCAGTCTTAGTTTTTATGTAGTGCTTTGGTCTAAAATGTTCACCTTTTATTAAGTCCATATACAAATAAATAAAAATGATTACAGTGCGCTTTTCCACCAGAAGTTTTAGAATGAGATTACAGACAGATGACCGTAGAGTATAGTTATATAGTTACCCGTGGGTCGTAGGCATGACGCCGCGGCACAGTCCTCGTCATCGTCAGCGGAGGAGTGTGACGACGAGCTGCTTCGCCGCGCGCTCGCGCCGCGCGCCGCGCCCGCTCGCGCGCCCGCGTTTGAATGCGCGCCGCGCGTTTGTGCTGCACATTGAAACACTAATTAAAATTGTATTTAAAACACAATTTCAATCATAAAAATATTTAAAAATTTAAAACAAAAATCAAACAATAATTTAAAACAAAAAAAAAATGAAAAATAAAGAAATAAAACAATTGAAAGTCAAGAAAGGGCACCAGTGAAAAAACACGTGCTGATCGCTGCTCGTACCCTCGCCAGAGATTCAAGCGCTGTGGCGAGAGTGCGTATGCCGCATACGCATTCAATGTACTTCACTGTATAAACGTTTATCACTTTTTTCAATGTCCATATAGTATCAGAGCACCGAGAAAAACTACCAAATGGCAGAAATTTACTGTCAAATGGTAGATAATCTCTACCAAATGGTAGGAAATTATTAGCAAATGGTAGATTGGTAGATAACTATTAACTGGTAAAAATTCATTAAGTATTCAGATCCTGATAACCTACACCGAACGAAGTCGCGGGCATCAGTTAGAATAAAAAATAAAAAAATCCTCACCCATTCTTGAATGTCTTGGATGGTGTCGGTTGGGCATCCCTCGCTTGCGGCGCTCTTGTCGCGCCATGTAGTGCTTGCGCATCATCAGGCCAGAGCCCGACGACATGCCCTGGAATACACACATATTGGAGTTTTTGAAAATTAGTGAGGTACAGTGCGACAAGGCTCTCTTGGCACTTGAATGACATTGATAGGGGGGCGCTGTTGGACAACAAAAGCTTAGACTATTCAAACAAGAACAAAGGGGACACTTGACGACAACGTTAGTTCCGATTTTCGCCACGCGCCAAAAGAGCCTTGTCGCACTGTAGTGAAAAAATCCTCAGAAGAAGACCAAAATCTTCATGCTTGAAGACTTCGTCAGTGAAAATTATGATGAAAATGGATCCGAGACATGGTCGCTAACTACGACCTTAGAAGCAGCGGGCGATGGAGAGAGCTATGTGCGGGGTTTCCAAGTTATGTGATCAAATCAGAAATGAGGAGTCCGCAGGATCAGAGTACCTGACATAGCTCAACGGGTGGCGAAGCTGAAGTGGCAGTGGACAGGACACGTAGTTGGAAAACCCGATAGACGTTGGGGTTAAAAGGTGCTAGAATGGCGACCTCCCAACGGAAAACGCATCGTTGGAAGCCCCCCTACTAAGTGACAGAAGACATCAAACGAGTCAGCGGCAGTCAGGTGTGGTGTGTGGAAGCTCTACAAGAGAAGTGTATCGGTTTATCAGAAGAAGGAAAGCGCTAGATTTAGACCTATCAATTTAGTGTAGATGTCTTAATTTCTCACCTGTTTCCTATTTAAGTAATTTGTCGTAGTGGCTGAACCTCTCTTGATTGTTGTTTTTGCAGTATTCGTACCTGAAATAAAATAAAAATATTCATCGATTTATTAAAAAGTGTTACTTCTTATACGACGGTACGGAACCTTTAGTGCGTGTCCGACTCACACTTGACTGATTTTTTTAAAAGTGTGCGTGCTTTTATTCGTGCGTGTGCACATCAACGCTCACGTATGCGTGCTCCAATACGTATGAGTGAATGTATAGTCCGCGACAGGTCGAGATGGCAATCGGGGTATGAGGCGAGGAGACCGCACACCCCCACGTCCCCGATTGCCATATCGACCGTACTATATGTATGTGACATATACCATGCAGCGGGAGCGGCCTGGTCCGTTTCAGCTGGTGTTGGTGCTTGGCGGTGGTGGTGCCTCGCTTGCGGCGGCCCGCGTCCAGCACGCGCGCGGTGCGGCGTCCCTCCGCGGCTCTCGCGGCCCAAACCGCGCTCCACACCGCTGCTTGCTCTTCTAACCGCACCTACCATTGAAATACAATTTAAAAATCCTTTACAGTACTTTTATAAGTCGCATCGGCGAAATTCATTTGCGCAGAAAAACGCCGACTGAAACCGAATGTACACCAATGAAAGACAGACCTTATTGTGTGACTTGAAAAGTTTGAACACAAGATCAACAGAGTAGTGATAAGTCAACAACCGCCATCAAGATGAGCGGACGGACGCGCGCTATGATTGGCACAGGAAAATAAGATTTCTGCACAGGTACATATTATACATATTATATAGAACAAGAACATATTTTTTATACAAGATTATAATTCAGTCTCACCTCTAACAAGTCGCCTTCCAGCATGAGGTCTTCAAGTTTCTGCAACAGGCCAGGGGCGACCCGCGTGGTGGGCGAACGCGGCGTGGCGCTGTACGCGTGCTCTACATTCGCTGACGATCTGTTACCAAATATTAAACCATTGTTTTTACAAAATCCTCCAAGAATACTTGACATCTTGAAGAGTTCCCATAGGATTTTTTCAAAAATATAATCCTACGCGGACCAAGTCGCGGTTATATATAATTTTTTTAAATTTATAGACTAGCGCTTGGCTGCAATCAGACCTGGTGGCAAGTGATGATGCAACCTAAGGTGGAGCGCGCTTGCCTAGAAGATGCCTGTTCACTCTTGATACTATACCTAGTATTTTAGTATTCTTAATTCTTATAAGTTGTTACTGGGAGAACGTATAGTAACTCAGTTATACCTGTGTATTTTAGGTAATATTTATTGATATTTCACTTAAATGCTGCACACAACAGCTAGTCTACGCAACGTGACTACGCAACTTGACATTTGTGACAGCAGCGATTTCTGAACGGCTTCCCACGGGACAGCAGCGATTTCTGAAGGGCTTCCCACGTGACAGCAGCGATTTCTGAAGGGCTTCCCACGTGACAGCAGCGATTTTTGAAGGGCTTCCCACGTGACAGCAGCGATTTCTGAAGGGCTTCCCACGTGACAGCAGCGATTTCTGAAGGGCTTCCCACGTGACAGCAGCGATTTCTAAAGGGCTTCCCAGGTGGTCAAGCAGCTTGACGTAAAACACGTAGATTGTTGCTTTTTTTAGAAGTTAAATACTTACCGTCCATGGTCGTGTTTCCTGTCACTCTGCGGAGGCCGGTGTGCAGGCAGCGTGGCGAGCGAGGCGCTGCCCAGCACGGCGCGCGCCGCGTCCTGCCACGCCATGGCGCGCTCCGTCACGCATTGTAGGGCTTCGCCCTCCGCGAGCCGCACTGGCAGCTTTTGGAGCCACACCTGTCAAAGTTTCCTTTTATTGCAAACCATCGACATATTATAGCCAGCATGGCTACTACCACCGCTTACAGTAGTACAGTACGCCGCAGAAAATAATGTACATCGACCTTTTTTTTTTATTTTTTATTCAGATATTAGCCCATGACTGCAATCTCACCTGGTGGTAAGTGATGATGCAGTCTAAGATGATAGCGGGCTAACCTGGAAGGGGTATGGCAGTTTTTATTAAACCCATACCCCTTTGGTTTCTACACGGCATCGTACCGGAACGCAAAATCGCTTGGCGGCACGGCTTTGCCGGTAGGGTGGTAACTAGCCACGGCCGAAGCCTCCCACCAGACCAGACCAGAAATTTAGAAATTATAAAATTCCAAACCCCTGCCAGGAATCGAACCCGGGACCTCCCACTATTAAGACCACAGCGCTCACCACTGCGCCAGGGAGGTCGTCAGAAGGAGATAGCAGATTTGTAGAGCATTGTTGCAGTCGTTGAGACCGACAAAACGTCATATAGGTATGAGTGACAGAGACAACGCTTTACAAAGCCGAAATGTCATTCTAAAGACCGATGTAGATCACTTTCTGCCGCGTACTGTAAGTTCTTCTTTATGCTCGGTGAAAGTGGACTAAAACTGCACTGTCACTCAACCTATATGCAGTGGCGTGCACAGGATTTCAAGCCAGGGTATGCATTTAGGTATGAACTTATTTTCCGGCATGTTTTAATGAAAAATAGACATTGATTTTTTTACAACGCGGGTAAGCAGTGCGTTTATGCCTCTATGAGCTGCACGCCACTGCCTATATGTCGTTTTGTCGGTTTCAACGACAGAGACATTACAAATCTACTATCGTCTTCTAAAGGTCGATGTCCATTAGTTTCGGTACTGTACGAGCATGAGCAGTGAACAACAGAAACCTCCTCGCTCATCAAAGTCCTCACCAGTAGAGATAGTATGCGGTGCAGACGTGGCCGCTTGGTGCGGGTGCAGTCGGGGCACAGGAACTTGCTCTCCGTGCAGGGGAACGGCAGCTCTATCCGCTCCGGGGACTCTGATCTGTCTTCTAGTTCCTCTCGAGCTGATGCTACGCAGGATGCTGTTGGAAGGTATGAACATTTGCTACGAGCTGTTTGACACGCGATCGAAGTCGCACAAGAATTTGGAAAACTGTACACAACTGAAATAATTAAATGTAATACAGAAAAAAAAAATTCATGTAGGCCAACTTATGGCTCATGCAGCCGCACTTTAATCGTTACTTAAGATTGAGTTAAAACGAGACAGATTTATGTGAGAGATATTCGTTTTATCCGTCTCGTTTCAACTAAACTTAAGTAACGATTAAGCGACTCAGAGTACGGCTGTTAGAAGTTCGGTTTATTAGGTATGTGTTACTTAGAAGTACAGTGGAGTATGTGGTAAAATAAATATATTTTTTAAGTTCGGGGATTCGGATAAGACACTTCACTTACCATGGAACCAATCCTTGCACAGTTCGCACTGCGTCATGACTCCGTACTGCCGTTTCTGGCACACGCAGAACGTGACGCCAGCGGCGGGCGGCGCGCGCACCTCTTTGCGCATATTGCGGCTCCTGACAGATAATTAATAATATGTTAAAATATTGTCACGATTCCATAAAAATTGACATTGTGCCAGCCAGTAATCGTGACTGATATAAAAATGGAATATTCTTTAATTTTTTTTAACTGTATAGAGTTGGGCTTGACTGTAATCACGCCAAACAGGAAATGATGTAGCCTAACAAACAATGACTTACGTACTTTGAAGTACAACATAAAATCTAAATGGAAACATTTTACAGTGTATCAAAGTGCGAGCTCAAAATACTTCATTTGATTCAGAACAAATTGTAATGAGATAGTGAAATATATAAATATAATAACATATATAAATACCAAATACAAGGTACATAAACGCAAGCGCAGCGAGCTTGTTTCTGCTTAATTTGATGTAGCATTAGTGTTGGCATTGCGAGATTTCAACAGAATGTGGGCTTCCTATCAACTCTGGGCCTCGTCCCACATTGTGAAGTTTCACCAAAACAAGAGACCTCAGCCGCACTGGTGAGTGGCATTCTGTTGTCTATGGGCATGCACAAACATGGGGGTTACCTCAGCTCCCTGATAGCAGACAACTCCCTCTGCTCAGCCTGTTTGAAGGCCGCCACTATCTCGGTAGGTGTTGCGTCTTCGCTAAAGTGCTTGAGGAGTCCCCCTTCGAGCGAGGGTGCTTCGCCTCGGCCGCGCCGCCGCGTGGCGCCTCCACATTCAGTTCGTGGGGACAGGGCTTCCAGAAGGGAGTAGGGCCAGTTCTGAGAATAAAATACGATATATCACGGCTTTCATTTTTGAGATCTGAACTTTGAAAATTTCGATTTATGTTTAAAATTTCAAGCCTCTAGCTCGTCGGGAAATTAGGTTAAAATCAATTGCAAACTTTGTACAGACAAATTAACAAACTAACACACAGAGGGACAAGAAAGCGAGTTAATATCCAGTTCCAATCTCGGAATCTCGGTTTTAAAACCGGTCAAGTACGATTCGGATTCGCACACGAAGGGTTCCGACTTCCGTACCATCGTACAAGAAATAACGCTTAATTTTTTTTTTAATTTTCATGGCGGCCATTTTGAAATTTTTATTATTTGTTGTTAGCAATTGAAATACACATTCTGTGAAATTTTCAGTTCTCTACCTATTACGGTTCACGAGATACAGCCCACTGACGAGACGAACGGACAGCGGAGTCTTCGTAATCCCTAAAAACACCCCTTACCTTCTTGAGGAACATATCAGCCGCCCCTCGCTGCCAGTCCTTGGCGGATTGCAGCGCAGTGGACAGTTGCTGTTTCTCTAGTAGGGGCAGGGGGATGCTGGCGCCGCGGCGGGAGAGCGCTTCTACACTGTGCATGTAGGGGTACAGCTCCTTTGACTGCATCTCTTCTACCTGTTACCAAAATATGATCTCATCAGTTACACAGTATTAACATTTACTTCATATGTAACGCATGACGTGAAGGCAGCGCTGCGTCGATGTCATCCCCCTCCGTCAACAACGCGTCTAGTTCTGTCAAGTGTATTGTGTTCTTCTGTTAAACTGTCGATAGATTCCCTTCCTTATCTATACCTTAGCAAGCCAGTCCTTGGCATGCGCAGTGGCCGTATGTAACGCATGATGTGAAGGCAGCGCCGCGTCGATGTCATCCCCCTCCGTCAACAACGCGTCTAGTTCTGTCAAGTGTATTGTGTTCTTCTGTTAAACTGTCGATAGATTCCCTTCCTTATCTATACCTTAGCAAGCCAGTCCTTGGCATGCGCAGTGGCCGTACGTAACGCATGATGTGAAGGCAGCGCCGCGTCGATGTCATCCCCCTCCGTCAACAACGCGTCTAGTTCTGTCAGTGTATTGTGTTCTTCTGTTAAACTGTCGATAGATTCCCTTCCTTATCTATACCTTAGCAAGCCAGTCCTTGGCATGCGCAGTGGCCGTATGTAACGCATGATGTGAAGGCAGCGCCGCGTCGATGTCATCCCCCTCCGTCAACAACGCGTCTAGTTCTGTCAAGTGTATTGTGTTCTTCTGTTAAACTGTCGATAGATTCCCTTCCTTATCTATACCTTAGCAAGCCAGTCCTTGGCATGCGCAGTGGCCGTATGTAACGCATGATGTGAAGGCAGCGCCGCGTCGATGTCATCCCCCTCCGTCAACAACGCGTCTAGTTCTGTCAAGTGTATTGTGTTCTTCTGTTAAACTGTCGATAGATTCCCTTCCTTATCTATACCTTAGCAAGCCAGTCCTTGGCATGCGCAGTGGCCGTACGTAACGCATGATGTGAAGGCAGCGCCGCGTCGATGTCATCCCCCTCCGTCAACAACGCGTCTAGTTCTGTCAGTGTATTGTGTTCTTCTGTTAAACTGTCGATAGATTCCCTTCCTTATCTATACCTTAGCAAGCCAGTCCTTGGCATGCGCAGTGGCCGTATGTAACGCATGATGTGAAGGCAGCGCCGCGTCGATGTCATCCCCCTCCGTCAACAACGCGTCTAGTTCTGTCAAGTGTATTGTGTTCTTCTGTTAAACTGTCGATAGATTCCCTTCCTTATCTATACCTTAGCAAGCCAGTCCTTGGCATGCGCAGTGGCCGTATGTAACGCATGATGTGAAGGCAGCGCCGCGTCGATGTCATCCCCCTCCGTCAACAACGCGTCTAGTTCTGTCAAGTGTATTGTGTTCTTCTGTTAAACTGTCGATAGATTCCCTTCCTTATCTATACCTTAGCAAGCCAGTCCTTGGCATGCGCAGTGGCCGTATGTAACGCATGATGTGAAGGCAGCGCCGCGTCGATGTCATCCCCCTCCGTCAACAACGCGTCTAGTTCTGTCAAGTGTATTGTGTTCTTCTGTTAAACTGTCGATAGATTCCCTTCCTTATCTATACCTTAGCAAGCCAGTCCTTGGCATGCGCAGTGGCCGTACGTAACGCATGATGTGAAGGCAGCGCCGCGTCGATGTCATCCCCCTCCGTCAACAACGCGTCTAGTTCTGTCAGTGTATTGTGTTCTTCTGTTAAACTGTCGATAGATTCCCTTCCTTATCTATACCTTAGCAAGCCAGTCCTTGGCATGCGCAGTGGCCGTATGTAACGCATGATGTGAAGGCAGCGCCGCGTCGATGTCATCCCCCTCCGTCAACAACGCGTCTAGTTCTGTCAAGTGTATTGTGTTCTTCTGTTAAACTGTCGATAGATTCCCTTCCTTATCTATACCTTAGCAAGCCAGTCCTTGGCATGCGCAGTGGCCGTATGTAACGCATGATGTGAAGGCAGCGCCGCGTCGATGTCATCCCCCTCCGTCAACAACGCGTCTAGTTCTGTCAGTGTATTGTTTTCTTCTGTTAAACTGTCGATAGATTCCCTTCCCTATCTATACCTTAGCAAGCCAGTCCTTGGCATGCGCAGTGGCCGTATGTAACGCATGATGTGAAGGCAGCGCCGCGTCGATATCATCCCCTTCCGTCAACAACGCGTCTAGTTCTGTCAGTGTTGTGTGTTCTTCCGTTAAACTGTCGATAGATTCCCTTCCTCTTGGCGCGGAGGTATCGATGAGGATTGCTCGCGCTCGACGTTCCCAATCTTCTACTTGCACTGTAACAAAAAGTTAGATTTAGTTCATGGATTTTTTTTGTTTATTTTGATGATAGTGTGTGTGTGTGATATCGAAGCATTTAGATAAACTCAGATAGTCTCATCACAAAAACTTAAACGAGGTTTAAGCTACTGTTAAACACGTGTACCACGTGCGTACATTTGGGCTATATGGGTAAAAGTTTTTATGCCAAGCCAGGTAAGAAGCAAGGGAGATGTGTGCATGAGTGTGGCGTGTTCTTCAATGTGTAACGATACAACTTACATTTGAGCTTATAGAGCGAGGCGCGCTCCGCTTCGACTCGGCGATGCGGCACGACTCCATCGCTCTCCGCCAGCAGCTTGTCGATAGCGTCAGGAGTGAGCGTGCTGCAGTCCTCCTTGTGGGAGTGCACCGCAACTATGAACTTCTCCTGCTGCAGCCGCGCTTGTAACGCCGATAGCTGCGGCAGGACGATGCAGAGTCGGGACCCGAGGTCTACCACCTGAACAGAAATGCAAATATATACAATCTTACTTCTCATTCCTAGTCCTAATATTAAAATATGAAAGCTTGCATGTTTGATCTTTCATGCCACAATAAATCCACCACCACCTTAGGCCACATCATCACTTTCCATCAGGTGTGATCGTGGTCAAGCGTGTGCTTATCCATACTTCCATACTTAATATTATAAATGCGAAAGTGTGTCTGTCTGTCTGCTAGCTTTTCACGGCTCATCCCTTCAACCGATTTTGACGAAATTTGGTAAAGATATAGCTTACATCCCGGGGAAGGACATAGGCTACTTTTTATCCCGGAAAATAAAAGAGTTCCCACGGGGTTTTTAAAAACTTAAATCGACGCGAACGAAGTCGCGAGCATCATCTAGTTTGCTCACCTCTTCTAGCTCCCGAACTGAAGCAGAGTCACAATCTTCTAAGTCCTTGCCGAGTAGCTCCGTCGCTCGGTCCTCAAACTCTGCAGTTTGACGCAGCACTTCTTTTACCGCCGAACCTAAAGATAACAAAAAAAAAATAAGATCATATACCGGCTTTACTACGTTTTCAGTCGACGTTAGCCAGACTAGTAGAAGGACCCCGGATGGGTTCGTAGTCCGTAGTCATTTCTGTCATTTTTAGTACCTACTTTTCCTTTTGATTGTGTTTAATATTCCTCTGTCATTTTTTTAAAGTTCCCCAAACACAGAAACAGGGGGTGAAAATAAAAAGCTAAAAAGATTGCAATTGAACCCAATTTTTTGAATCGATTCAAGAAGAACGAGCGAAGCAAGCGAGAAACTTACCTTCAGGAAGCACGCAGGCCAGGCCATCGATCTCGGCAGCAAACAGAGTCAACTCGTGTATGGTGAGGCGGTACTTGGGGTCGTGGTGCCGCGTGCGCGTGCGCATCTTATTGAGATCCAGTTGTTGAATCACGCTCGCGCACTTCTCAGCGTCTTCTATCGCCGTTTCTAATGCGCGAACCAAGTCCGTTTTGTGCATCTGAGGACAACACGGTTCAAATTCAATGAATCATCATCATCATCATCAAAAAGCCTTCCTTTACAATTGCCTCTCCCCTACCAAGAGCTTTCTTATAGAGATAAGTGATTCTGTAACATCAGTTCCGACTTGCGCTTCAGCTTTTCTAGCATCGCGGGTAATGTAACAACTGTGCGACTCGTACCTTGAGATCGTGGGCCCTCTTGAGATGCGCCCTCAGGCCGTCCAGGTCGCAGGTCTTGGGCGTGTCCGGGTCTAGCGCGTTCTGGACCGCCTCGGCCCACTCGCGGAACTGTTCCGACTTGCGCTTCAGCTTCTCCAGCATCGCGGGTAACTCGTCCAGTGTGTAGCGATACCTGGACAAAAATCAACATTTTTTTTTAATCATGTAGACTACGTAATGAATCATGCGTACCAACAGTGCGCAAAACAGGATTTTTTAATATTTTTTCTGCGTTTTTTTTCTTGTATCATATTATCCAGTAATCGTTCAGTACTATCACCAGTCTTCGTTGCGTTCTGATTACATCTTGACCCCCACCCCCTCCCCCCACCCCCACCACTTACTCCTCCCTCCCCAAACTTAAATCTTTTGATTTAAGTTTGGGGAGGGAGGCCCATGTAATGTTTATTAATGGTCTACGTTTTATGCTAACCTGGTACTTTCATACAATACTCAGGGAAGGATAATGCCAAGTGAGCACGTCTAGAGCAAGTGACACGAACCTCAGTTTGTGTGCGGAGGGCGCGCAGCGACACAGCTGCTCGTAATGCCTGAGGCATGCGACCTGGGTAGTACATGCGCATGTCACACACGACAAGAAGCACGTGGTTTTGCACTCGTGGCACTGACGCTCGTCGTCCGGTAGTAATTCAAACGCTTCCCTTTCCGCTTCTGTCACACCCTGTACATAAAGAAAAAATGCCTTTAAAAATTACCACTATTATTAAAGGAAAAAAAGCGTATTAAAATCCTATCGTTGGTATAAGTCCCGCAAATCGCTAACGCGCGTGGCCACCATTTTAGTGACGTCAGCACTAGACTGAAGTTTCTTGAAGAATGGTATATTTTTATTTCGGCTGACGTCAAAATGACGTCATTTCGATGTCAATTAGACATGGTGCCAGCGCAATAGCAATTTGCAGGACTTATATAAAATCTTAAAGAAAAAAATTCCATGACCATTTCAAAGTTTAGCCAATCCCATAAAATGTGGTGCACTTACCCAGTCGAGCAAGGATTTCCTGAGCTTCCTCTCGTCGTGCAGCATGGTCCTCATGTCCCTGTAGGCCGCCAGCGCCACGGTGAGGCTGAGCGAGTCCGCCTCTAGCGCCATCTTGCACACCAGCTCGTCGTGTGAGAACACGCAGTAGCGCCGCAGTGTGGAGTAGTGGGCGATACATTCGCGACCCATTTTCAGCTGAAATACATTTTTGTACTTGAATTTTGGCGATGGAGAGAGCTATGCTTGGAGTTTCTCTACGTGAACAAAACAGGAATGAGGAGATCCGTGGGAGAACTAGAGTAACTGACATAGCTCAACGGGTTGCGAAGCTGAAATGGCAATGGGCAGGGCACATAGTTCGTACAACCGATAGACGTTGGCCAATGGCGACCTCGCACCGGTAGACGCAGCGTTTGAAGACCCCCACTAGGTGGACGGACGACATCAGACGAGTGGCTGGGAGCCGCTGGATCCAGGCGGCGCAAGACCGTGGCGTGTGGAAGTCCCTACAAGAGACCTATGTCCAGCAGTGGACGTCTATTGGTTGATGATGATGACTTGGATTTTTCGACAGCATTTGTATTGGCTAGTCTAAACCAGTATCGAAATTCATCCCAACCAAACTGGAAGAACACCCGGCTTCCAGGTACGCCTGGTATTCTTCCATCTTCATTTATTCCAGGTCATTTCTGTCATATTTTTGAAATTTGTAAATTGAGAATAAGCTCTGTGTATGGAAGCTAAACAAATTCCTCAGCCACCAATCACAAAAACTGTGATAAGAGCCAGAATTTTGGACTTTAACCAATAAATAACATGCCATATTTCTGTTGAAATTCCTTGCAAGAACATTTTTTTTATTCATCATAGACAAACGATTTACCACTGTCGGACTATGTTAATAAACTCATAGCTAGAACCCAGAGCCGTAAGGCGAGTGAAAAATATCAAATGTAAAAAGTTTTTGCTTATGTCAAAAATGTCATGTGTGGGTTAAGGAACTTTGTGAACTTTGTTAATTAATGAAAAAAAACGAATAGAAACATCTCAATAGTGTATTTAATAACAGTATCGTAATATGAAAGTAATATAGTGCTTCGCGAAACGTTCAACCACAATCACACCTGATGGAAAGTGATGATGTGGCCTACGATATCCACGGACGCGTTATCTTACGGGAAATAAATGATGACAACATTGATAAATCAACTGGTCGTTTATTAAAATTTCAGGATAGCTGAAAATGGAAGAATAAAACTGGTGGCGATCGCAATGGTTCGGAGATGATCGAAGTGATTCATGGAATTCAAGGACCTGCACAGCCCTAAAGAAGAAAGAAGAAGAAAAAAACATCTGTAAAAATTGTCAGAAAACTTACCCAGTCTGCTGGTGTGAAGTTGACAGCCTCAGCGAAGTTGTACCCCTGGTTGAAGCCAGCGTGGTAGGCGCGCGGAAACGTTATCACGAACTCCCCAGCGTGCTGGTCCGTTCTGTGGACAAGACAGAGGATGAGATCATCCATACTAATATTATAAACAGGTAAACTTTGTTTGTAGGGGATAATCTCTGAAACTAGTAACTACTGAACCGATTTTGAAAATTCTTTCACCAGTAGAAAGCGACATAATTCCTGAATTAACCTTTGTAATCACTTTTGTAACACATAATATAGTAAATTAAAAAAAACTGAATTTTTGAAGTTGAGCTATGTATGGGTTTCCTTATTTCTGATTTGATCACATAGAGAAACTTTTCTTTTCCATCGTCGCTCGCTGAGTGAGTCTAAAGCTTTCTTATGAGGCCCATAGTTAGCGACCATGACTCGGATCCATATGTCATCACTGGCCACATGCATTGTCGAAGGCTTCGGTCTTCAATCACTGAGGGATTTCGGATGAGAAGTCGAGCTTCGTACTCCGTACCTAAGATACTAACCTATAAACAGGCACCCCAGCCTTCATCAGCACATTGGGGTTCATGATGGTGACCAGTTGATGTAACAAGTCCGGCTGCAGCTGGAACAGCTCCGGAGCCTCGGCCTTCATCGCCGCTTCGAATTGTTCCGCCTTCGAGCTTGGTACTCCGTACCTACGAAAAAATAGACGTTTAATTATTATTATTATTATTTTTATTATTTATTGATCAAACATAGGTACACTTAAACATACTTACTTACGAGAACTAATACATAAAATACATAATAACAAACCAATTTGTTAAGTAGGTAGGTATACAGAAAAAATCGACTGTCCCTAAGCTAGGTATACACCTGTGTTTTAGGCGACAGCAATTAGAAGGACCATGGTTATTTTGTTACAGGATATGCTTGCGCTTGACGATATTCAAGCCTTAAAGAAAGCAATGATAAGGTCTAAGATGCCTATTCACTCTAGCCTTGAAAGTACCTGTTATACATAGCAGGTTTTTTGCTATTGGCAGGCAGGAAAGCATGTATTGCTGGTACCTTCAGGCATCTTTTACACAAGCGCGCTCCAACCTCATCATAATGATTCATCGTGGTTTTTTTATTGGGCTTTATTGTCGCCAAGTGCAAGCCTATACCACAATATACCACAACAGAGCCTCAATAGCTCAACCGGTATAGGAGTGGACTGAAAACCGAAAGGTCGACGGTTCAAATCCCGCCCGTTGCACTATTGTCGTACCTACTCCTAGCACAAGCCTGACGCTTAATTGGAGAGGAAAGGGGAACATTAGTCATTTAATATGGCTAATATTCTTTTACAAAAAAAAAAAAAAAAAATTTAAAAAACGGGACGAATTGAAAACCATCTCCATTTTGAAAGTCAGTTAAAACTCTTAACTCACCAAGTCTTGGCCTCCCCCCAGTGCAGGTAGTTGATGGAGTAGCTCCAGTGGTCCTCGTTGTGCCAGCAGAACGTGGCGAAACACATGCCCACGTACAGCCAAGGGACCTGCGCAACAATATCACTACTCGTAGTACTAGCACAACCTAAACACTATACGAAGTTAGTATAGCGCCGACTCTGTTACGTAATCCCGTACAAATGATAGAGACAAAACTCTCAGTGAGCGCTAATCATTTTGAGACACCAACCAAAACCATATTTGGTCCAAAATGTACCGAACCGAATATTGCGGCCGAATCATTCGGTTCAATTCTGCGCGGTAAACAGGTTTGTAGTTTGTACACGTCGCGTCGGTACGGCGCTCTGCAAGAGCCGGTCCGGCGTTTACCATCGCCCCCTCTCTGACTCGCGCGCAACATTAACAATCAATTTAAACAAAAAACCTAAAAAAATAATTTAAATAAATATTTTTTTATTTTGTCAATAAATAATTTTTACAAAAAGTAGTGTTTCTTTCATTTACAAAAAACTATGTACAACTTTCGGAATAAACCACACTACTTTAGTAATTAGTTAACATTACTGTTTAATAAAATGTTCTTTTTTAAATATTAACAATAATTTAAATATTCGGTAATTTTTCGGCAAATCAACCGAATATTCAGCCGAACATTCAGCGCAACATAACTTAAGGGCACAGTTATCATGAACGGTCTGTATATTCATATTCATTAATAGAATCGCAAGCTTACCTTCATCCCAGATATATCAGCATTGATATGCCCCAGCACGGAACCCTCTAAAACGGGTAAGTTATTCAAATTCCAATTAGATTCTGCATACTGTTGCTCGCCGGGATACAAGTGTGCACTGGACTTGGTTGGGAACCCTATCAAACAAACAAAATCTCATTAAAATCGATGCATCCCTTTAAGAGCTATTGTAGCTCATTCAAGTTTTTACTAATAGAATATGAACGAACGCAGGTCACTTGGAGTCAATGCCGTCGTAGGCAGGGCATTGACCCGAGTTTGAAAAATACTAAATCACTAAAACTTCAAAATGAGGCAAATGGTTCTTGGTATTGGATTGTGTTTATGTAGTATAACAATAACGCTAAGTTTTTGCTAGCGTTCTGGTTACACCCTCTTTTGATTCTTGTTTACCTATATACACTTTATGCACAAGAGCATGAAAAGCAGTTTTAGTCCGCTTACAGCCAGCGTAAAGGAAAACTTTACTAGCATGAGAAGTCAAAAGTAAATTTATTAAGTACTAGCTGACATCCGCGACTTCGTCCGCGTGGATTTAGGTTTTTTACAATACCGTAGGAACGCATTGGTTTTCCGGGATATAAAGTAACCTATGTCACTCTCCAGGTCTTTTACTATACAAAAAAATGCAAAAAAATCTCGTCAATCCGTTACTCCGTTGCGACGTGATAGGACAAACCAACAAGCAAACACACTTTCGCATTTATAATAAGGGTACTGATATACCTGATCCATGGTCCATAGAGTGCAGGTCGGCGCCGTACTCCACGGTGACGTCCTCGTCCATGGACGACACGACGCGCCAAAACTCGCGCTCCACGGTCGACGTCGGCACCATCTGTCGTCAAATATCAATAACGTGTATTATTACTACACTTGTGGCGGTTGCCATAGTTGCAACTAGATGGCGCTATTCAATCGGTAACATTTGATGACGTAGTCCCGAACAAATGTACCGCCGACAATTCTCGCACTAACGGAGTTTTCTGCAATCTGGACTATATTAAGAAGTTCAAGATACAATTGTCGGCCCACAACGAACCGCTCGGTGGGAGATCTCCCTTTAGTACGGTCGAGCCTGCACACCGCTCCCGCACAGCTTGATGCACAACTGCACGAAGCGCCGGGATAACCAACTGTTAGTTATAAGATGTAATGTGTACACACACACAATATAAGAAACGCTTTTTTTTTCTTTTTTTCTTTTTTACTGGTGTAATAAACTTACATGTACCGGCATATTGAAGTAATCCGACTTGAACTGGTCGGCCATTTCTCCGAATTGTTGTAACGTGTACTCCCGGCTGGCTTGCTCGAAACCGAAGGCTTCCGTCGGTTTTGACACCTGTCAAACGCTAGTTATTGTTAATTTTGAGGCTGTTTCAGTCCGAACGAACGTACCGGGTTATAGTCACATAGGGAAGTGGTCATAACGGGAAGTGACCATATGGCGAATGGTCATATTAGGAAGTGGTCATAACGTACCGAAACGATTTTCATAATGTACCGAAACGATTTTCTAAAGTGGTCCATCCATGCACCACTTTAGAAAATCATTTCGTTTTAGAATTTAGTACGTGGTTTTCGGTTTCTGATTGAAAAATCTTTCCGATAAGGATATCTTTATTTAATTCCTGTACAAATCATGGCCCGCGTGGAATTGTGCCAAGAATACTGGCTGCATATCTGCGCCGGACAGCCAGGCAAATCCTTTGTGGAAGAAACGTGCCAACTGCCAGCCCTTTTGTCACCAGATGAGGCTATTAACCGCGGTGAAAAGAATTTAGAGAGACACTATATATTATGTACGTACCGCCTCGGCGAGGCACACGGGGCACCGCCAGTCGCCTTTGGGCACGTCCGCGAGGGGAGGCACGAGGCAGAACGTGTGGTACGAGTCGTCGCAGCCGTCGCACAGCAGCATTTGCTCCTCGATGTCGCCTCGCCCGCAAATGTGACACATGTATTTGGCGAGCTGTGCCGAAATATAGAAAAAAAAAAAAAATTAATGTACAGTACGCGACAGAAAATAATGTACATTCGGCTTTGTAGAGCGTTGTCTCTGTCACTCATACCTATATACGTTTTGTCGGTCTCCAAGACAGAGACAAAGCTCTACAAATCCGCTGTCTCCTTCTAAAGGTAAATAATGTACATCATTATTTTCTACAGCGTACTGTATTCAGTTGTACCAACACATATTAATTAAACACATCATTCATTAACACAATCTACTTAAATCTAACTTCATTAGTCTAAAATGTGTCATGCCAAAGACCCTGAACTCAGCTAAATGTTGTGGATATAAAATGTACAAAATAATTCAATAAAATTCTTAGTAAAAAAACTTAGCTTTTGTTTAAGCCACATATTAAAATGTAGGAAAGCAGACCCCACCTAGGGGGGAAAACCCTAAGTCGAAGAAGAAGAAAAAAAACTAATATATGAAAACAAATCAATGAGCACAAATACTACAAAGTTATCTTGAGAAGTTGAGGAGTTTCTATGACCACCTCCCTGGTACAGAACCGATGTGGGTGGAGGAGGCAGGCTCAGGATCGTGTATATCACTGAAGGAGGCCGCGGAGCGGGAACGAGAGCTGGACGCCGACGCCCACCCGCTCCGCAGAAGAAGACAGGGGAGGAGAAGGAGACAGTATGCTCACCTTCTCCTGCCCTAGGCATTGGGAGTAAACTTGTGCCGGCCCAACGCCAGGACGTCTCAGTCGCATCCGATATCCGGGATCCTGAGACGTCTTATACTTGACGCGGACGGCACCGCTGGGTTTTTTAGTGGGTATGCTGATGGCGGTTAAACAAACCGCGAGTGAGTCCCACATACCCGCCCTTGTGCGGCATGCCTAATAGCATTTTTACCAGCGGTAAAAAAAAAAAAAAAAAAAAAAAGGCTCAGGATCGTGTATGGTGGCGTCAAACTGATTGCTTGACAAAGGGTAAAGCTGAGCACTCACCGGGTCGTCAGGGTGTAGCGGCGTATGTGCGGGCGGCGCGGGCGTCACCGACACGGTCATGTTGCTGAGGCGATGCTCGCGCAGCCGCGTGGAGCGCAGGACTCGTGCACGCGCCCCACAGCTCCCCGCTTGGGACATCCATTTGTTCTCGCGGGGACCTACGAAACAAAGAAAAATTAAGCAACAACGTTCTAAAACGAATACAACACTGCAAGTTAATGACGGACAGTGCCATCTTGATATGATTTAGTAAACTAATTATGTGATTGTGGACACTACTTTTTTTTTGTGACGTAACTTCAAATTGGCGGTCTTTTATTCCTGCTATAAGACATTGCTAACTACCAAATTTCATGATTCTAGGTCAACGGGAAGTTACGGGACCTTATAAGTTTTAATTGCCCTGAATTGACAGACGGGCAACAAAGTGATCCTATAAGGGGTTCCTTCCTTCCTTTTCATTTACGGCATCCCATAAATTTTAAACTCATACCTTATCCAAAATCTGACAATGGCTAGAAAGCTGATGGCAGATAGATATAAAAATTACGGAACCCTAAAAAGCAGATGTGTATCTGCGCCTAAACTGGCATCTATTGTGAAACTTGTTTGAGGACTAATCAGGACTCTAAAATAGAAGAGAGAACTTACTCCGCCTGGTCTCTCCTGGTTCCTCCTTGATAGGAGTCTTCTTGTCCTCCTTAATGGGTGTGTCGGCGGAGGGCAAAGCGCCCTCCGTGTGGCTGCCCTCGGCGGCCTCGGGCTCCGAGCTCTTGTAGCGTCGCGGAGGCGGCGGCGTCTGCGCCGGCGGCTTGCTGCTCCTTCGCCCCGCCTTCTCTGGTGTTTGTTCGCATTTTACTTCCACTTTCTATATGACAATAAAAATAGGTCTTTATTTTTTCTGAAACTCACAACAGTTTGTCAGAAGTTTGTTTACAAAATAATAAATTCTTATTTTTTAAATATATAAAAAGTATAGTTCACTGAATGACTGAAATATCGACGCAATTCTATTACACTTACCGTCTCCTTGCCATCCCCAGTGCCACCAACGGCCCCGCTGTTCTTGAACACATCGTAGGGGTAAAGGATACGTTCGTAGTGGTTCTTGAGGATGGAGCCTATCCCCTTGCCCTGGGGGTGGCCCATGCGACGCGCGATCTTCGACCATTTGCGCTCCGCTGAACATACTTCGAAGCCACCTGTGATGAAATACGTGTTAAAAATTAAAATTCTTATAGGGTCTTAGACTGTAGTAATAAAATGACGTGATTTTTAGGGTTCCGTACCTCAAAAGGAAAAACGGAACCCTTATAGGATCACCTTATAGGAAAACCTGAAGGGTACTTCCCGTTGACCTAGAATCATGAAATTTGGCAGGTAGGTAGATCTTACAGCTGACATTTGGGGAATAATCTGAAAACCGTGAATTTAGGGTTAGATCACACAAAAAAAATTAAATTGTGGTCGTGAACTAATAATTAGTATTTTCAACTTTCGAAGTGAGTGACTATATCAAGTGGGGTATCATATGAAAGGTCTTCACCTGTACATTCTAAAACAGATTTTTATTTATTTTTATGCATCATAGTTTTTGAACTATCGTGCGAAATGTGTAGTACGGAACCCTCATTGCGCGAGCCTGACTCGCACTTGGCCGGTTTTTTTATTTTTTATATAGCGGTAGTTTATGGGTTAGAATGAATTAATAAAGAGAATAATTTAAAAAATCATAGTTTTATTAATTTTTAAAATTTGTTGCAATCAGAATCAGTACCAATGAATATTTTCCTCTACTTTCTACAAAACCACCAACCAGATGGACTAAGAGCCCGCGGGGGGCAGACCTTCAGCTTTTATAAAAATAAAAGCTTAAAGTTTTAAGTTAACAATTCGAGGTCTGGCTACACTACGAACTACGGGCTGATTTTTCTATCGCCAGATAAACTAACTGACGAATAGATTTGACGTATTGATAGCTTTCCTATACAAAAACTGGCAAAACCTCAACTTTACCCTCAGATAAAAGTTATTTGATGATTCAAAAATCAGCCCTAATTGTGTGTGTGCCCTAAATGTATGGTAATGTATGACGTGATTTGTAATACTACTTCGAAGAAAATATAAAAAAATTACAACTTTATACTTTGACGTAAGATTTTTGAAACCTTTGTTACCCATAATCTGCCAAAGTCACCATGATCCAAACTTCATAGTCGCTGATCGTTCCCCGCTGTGTTGTGGACAATACGCAGAGAAACTTTCAACTTTGTTTATTTTGTTAATTTGAAAGTAATCAACAGCGTACTTACATAATTATTATTTAAATCTTAATCTAGGTTTTATAGAAGGCCACAAGGGATTACTTACAATTATAATGAAAACTATAAAAGCTATACTAGCTTTTATAACATAACGAAGGTCTGGCCCTCACAGGCTCTCTCTCCAACTTACCAGCTTCTTTGACAATTTTGTGCAAAGCATATAAGTCCAGCGGTTTCCGCTCCACTGTGGGTATTTTGAGCATGGAGCCCTGGAGCTCCCAGAACTTGAATATCTGGTCCAGAAAGTTCATCTTCACCCGGGTTATAGCCTGACAAAAATAAAAAGTACAAACTGTAGACTAGACTGTAGAATAGGGTCTTGGACTGTAGTCATAAAATGAAGTGTATAGCGGTAGTATAGCGGTAGTTTATGGGGCTTAAATTCATTACTAATGAATAATTTAAGTTTAATATAAAAATAGTTTTTTAACATAAAAATAGAGTAATTTCTGCGGGATTTTTTTTAAAGAAATATTCATTATGTATTTAAAAATATTTGTCGTTTACGCTCATTAATCGCTTTCCGTACAGCGTGACGTCAATAAACAATTATTTTATAATATAATAAAAATCATGATGTTTTCTAAATTATTCTCTTTAATAATGAATTCTAGGTCCATAAACTACTGCTACACAAAAAATCAAGTCATTTTATTACTACAGTCCAAGACCCTATTAATAGAACACGATTTTTGTTTGAAATAGCTCTTCTTCAGGTAGAAATGGAATGGCGACCTCGCACCGGAAGACGCAGCGTTGGAAGACTCCCCAGTCCCCACTAGGTGGACGGACGACATCAGACGAGTCGCAGGGAGCCGCTGGATTCAGGCGGCGCAAGATCGTGGCGTGTGGAAGTCTCTACAAGATACCTATGTGCAGCAGTGGACGTCTATCGGTTGATGATGATGATAATGAGGTAGTAATTTAGTTGAATATCTCAAAATATTAGGTTGATAAATTACCTCTAACTCGTTCAAGCGTTGTATCCTCGGCGTGAAGCGTAGTCGGTCCACGTCCACCGCGAACGGCGGCTGCCAGTGCTGCCGATAAGGAAAACTTGTTACTATTACTTGCTTCATTCTACTTTCCTACTTAACTAAGTATTATAAATATCTGATATCTCGCCCGGCTTTACTCAAGTGTTTAGTCAACGTTAGCCTGACTAGTTTCGAAATTCGAACCCATCCGGGATCCTTTTACAAAAATACTTGTAAAAATTTAATTGAATAAAAGGGACTCAGTTCAAATACTTGTAAAAGTTTAATTGAATAATTGAATATAAGGGACTCAGTTCGCGACGCGTGGGCGAATTGGGTCCCTTTGAAAAAGGATCCCGGATGAGGTCGAAACTCTGGTCGGGCTAACGTCGACAAAACACGCGAGTAAAGTCTGGTGTGAGATTAATGTATAATGGAAATCACTCACGATAGTTTAAACGCTAAGATAACTTAGTATTCTTTGAATTTACAATTTAATAATTTGTATGTAATGTTGTAAATATAATTTTTAGTCTTTTTTACAATAATTTTGTGCATAGCAAGCACTTATAGCTAGGACAAGTTGAGGTGGTTCATAAGGTGAAATAAAAGACGTTTATAATTTGTAAATAATTTATTTTAATTGGCAATCAGTACCCTTATTATAAATGCGAAAGTGTGCTTGTTTATTGGTTTGTCCTTCAATCACGTTGCAACGGAGCAACGGATAAACGAGAATTTTTGTATGGGTATAGTTAAGACCTGGAGAGTGACATAGGCTACCTGTTATCTCGGGAAATCAAAGAGTTCCCACGGAATTTTGAAAAAACCTAAATCGACGCAGACGAAGTCGGGGGCATCATCTAGTATTATATAAGTTGATTTGTTAATTAATTAGGTAACAATTAATTGTAGCCTTTACTAGCTGATGCCCGCGCATTTCCAACACACTTTCGCATTTTTAATAATATGAGTACTGATGTTGAGTTAATAATCAAATACATTTTCGCATTTAGTTATACTGAAGTAAGCAATATTGGTAGGATACATGGCTTATCCTTGCCTCAAACATGACACGGTGTGTGCCTAGTATAGTCTAATGTAAATCATTCCTAAACCATTCTTATTTTTCTTTATATATATAAAAGGAAAAGGTGACTGACTGACTGACTGACTGAATGACTGACTGACTGACTGACTGATCTATCAACGCACAGCTCAAACAACTGGACGGATCGGGCTGAAATTTGGCATGCAGATAGCTTTTATGACGTAGGCATCCGCTAAGAAAGGATTTTTGAAAATTCAACTCCTAAGGGGGTGAAATAGGGTTTTGAAATTTTGTAGTCCACGCGGACGAAGTCGCGAGCATAAGCTAGTCTAGTATAAAAATATTATTATTCCTATAAAATTAGATGTTTGTTAAGCCTTTTCACATCTCATACACAACACAGCCTCAAAAAATGTAACACAAATTACAAATAACTAACTTTTTAGGGTTCCGTACCTCAAAAAGAAAAATGTAACCCTTATAGGATCACTTTGTTGTCTGTCTGTCAGTCAAGAAACCTACAGGGTACTTCCCGTTGACCTATAATCATGAAAGTTGGTAGATAGGTAGGTCTTATAGCAGACATTGGGAGAAAAACCTGAAAACTGTGAATTAATAATTAATATTTTCAATTTATAAGTAAGATTGCTATATTAAGTGGGGTATTATATAAAAGGACTTCACCTGTGCATTCTAAAACAGATTTTTACTAGGCATCATAGTTTATGAATTATCATGCAAAATGTCGAAAAAATACGACTATAGTACGGAACCCTCGTTGCGCGAGCCTGACTTGCACTTGGCCGGTTTTTTTTTAATAAATTCAAACTGGAATGTCATTAAAATGCAAAACTGAGTACAGTGCAAAAACTTAACTAAGTAATAATATATTTATTATGCTTGATAATAAAACTCAATGACAAACCAGTAAGTAAACGATCATATGATCAATATAATATTATTATATTTTTATTTACTGAAAAGTTAGCCTTTGAAGTTGTTTTCAATCTCACCTATGGCAGTCTAAGATTGATGTGTGCCAACCTGGTCTGGGTTATTCCCACAGGATTTCAAAAAAACCTAAATATCTACAATGGGAGAAGTCGCAGGCATCATCTATTTCTTACAGAAATAACTTGCATCCTGGAGATAGACATAGACTAGGACTTTTATCCCGTAAAATCAAAGAATTCGTATGAAATTTTTAAAAACCTTAATCGCTGGCATTGTTCAGTAGTACTATAAGGTCTGGCATCCACTAAAGAAGTGTTTAGGAGACTTACTAGTAATAATACCTGCTCATCTGCCTTCTATCACTACCCCGATCATAAATGCTAAAGTGTGTTTGTTTGTTGGTTTGTCCTTCAATCACGTCGCAACAGAGCAACGGATTGACGTGATGTTTTGCATAGGTAAAGTCAAAGACCAGGAGAGAGACATAAAGTGAGAGGAAAATAAAGAGTTCCCATGGGATTTACAAAAACCTAAATCCACACAGACGAAGTCGCGGGCTTTTCCTAGTCAGATATATTTTTGCTCAATGTTTCTGTGGAATGCCTATATAACCTACATACCTACAAGCTATAGTGAATATGCATATTCTAGGCAAGCGTGCACTAACCAAGACCTCATCATTGCTTTTTATTTAAGCATGCTTGTAGTCCACCGCAAGCCTATCATCCAATAAAGCATTCCTTAATCTTTATGTCAACTGTCACTCTCCCACAACTAACGTCCTGCCTCACAAGCTGTCTGAGTGAAACATAAACCTTTAGTGTAGCATGGCAAATCTGTGCTATTTACCCAACCTGTCAAGCAGCGGGGCATATACTTTACTTATGTTAGTAAGTAGTAGTTAAGTAAATTTAAGTAGTTATTCTTTTTTTAATTTTGTTAATAGGTACTTACTTACCTACCTTTTTATAAGCACTAGCATATTATATCAGTAAAAGTAAAACTTAAATAAAACAATTAAGTAGCATGGCAGTACACATGGATAGCTTTTCTCTATATTATAGGTATGAGATGAGATGTCATCTTGTTTTTTTTTTAATGAAAAAATCTCCTAAAAATATCTGGGACATTGGATTGTAGTGGAAAAAAAGCTCAGAAAAAAACATTGTTAGAAATTGCTTTGTTATAAAAATCAAAACATAAGTATTTATGATTCTTATACCTGACTTTGTGCACAAAAAGAACTACAAAAACTTATATATTATTCGGATATTTAGGTATTTATGTTTATTTTCACTGTAGTGTAGGGATAGTTTAGCATTGCTTTGTTGGCAAGTCTTGCACCGGTAACTATAAGTATCATTAACACATTTCTAGTGAACTTAAACTTGTCTAAATTAGAAACTTAATATATTTAAGTAGTCATTCATTGGCAGAATATACATAATTACAAACTTTAAGATATTTAAGTATGTTTCGTTTAGTTAACATAATGAAATATTAATTTTAATGTGACCTATAAATAAACTTCAGTAAATAACTGTTTTATAACAGCACTCAGAGATTATGAGTTCTTGCAATGTGGCTGTATTGTAATTTAACCTAATAAGAGTAAATGTGACTGTAACTCCCAGAAGGTACCAAATAGATTAGCTATTTCTAAGAGCACTTTATACATCAGTAATAATTGATAATCACCATGTTTATAATTAGGTTCACATGTACAGTATACTGATATTGCATTTTAAGATTTACAATGTAACATAGGGCATCTGCTGGGAACATAAGCGAAAAAAAATTGTAAAATAATTAAAAAATAGAAATACTATAGGTTCGCGCAACTTTATGGTCGCGGTAGTTCTTTTTTTATCTAAACTAACGTAGGCAGAGGGCACGACACAAAATGGCAACCAGCCTACTCCAACAATATGCGAGTGCATACGACGATAATTATATGCGCTTTACACTAAAATGTGGACTCGCACTCGACTCAAACACGTAATATTTTTGATCAAGTACGTAAAAAAACTTAGGACAACACACTTATTCATCAGCCAAGTGACCACGGTTGCATCACAAGATGTTCTGGGCGATCCAATTTGGGGTTAGAAATCCGTAATTTTGCGTAAATCATCAAAATTATACCACTTTTTTGGAGAAGAGGAGGTGTGTTACATCGATATGTGACAAAGAAAATAACTTACGGCGGGGGGCTTGATCTTGCATATCCCTGACTTCTCAGCTATGGGTCGTATTTTGCTGATGTACGCCAATGGATCGAGGAACTCCTCAGGGGTTGGCTCGAAGACGGGAGCCTCAGGGGGCACGGTGAATGTAAAATTATCAGGTTTCATGGGGGACGCCGAGTCCCCCATACTAACTTCGAGTTCGACATTAGCTTCGTCACATTTTCCCATTTTTAACAAAAACCTATGCAGTTCTTACAAATTAAACTATAATGAACACTTTAACATCATCTAACGTTAAGGAATGAATAAAGCACGTCCGCAAAGAAAAAGTAGAATGAAAATTTGCCTTTCCATAAGGAATCACGAAAAGATAATAATTAAAATTATCACCAACAAATAACAGAGTTCACTTGCACGTCCGCCATGCGAAATTGAACTTTCGAAACTCCAGTGTTGCCATATAAAATAAAGTGATGAAATGATTGCAGTACATTTGCTAGCACAGATAGAAAACCAAATTATTGTACAAATATAATGGTCTAAAATGCTTTTTGTATAATTAACCTTCTATACGGAGGGTCCACTTCACCAGGGTTCAAACCTAAAACGTCTAACCTTTTTGAGTTTTAAGCGTTTTAAGCATGTTTTAACAGTGAAGGACAGCACCATGAATAGGGTAGGGGTAGTAACAATGACCAAGTGGACACTGTGCAATTTCGTATCATAAGAGGCTACCTGCACACTAATTCATCACCCTTATCGCCGGAAAGCTGCCAATCTAATTGCACATGCACAAGCATAAGAAAAAAATCTTTTTTCTTTACTGTTTTTGTGCTACAGTCCTTAATGGTTTATTATAAGTCCCGCAAATTGCTATTGCGCTAGAACCATGTCCCATTAACATCGAAATAACGTTATTTGTTGACGTATATTTAAGTAAAAATACCATCAGCTCGAAACTTCAGTCTAGTGCTATTGTCACTAAAATGGCGGCCACGCGCATTATCAATTTGCGGGACTTATACACTTCTTTTAGCATAATATTATGAATTGGAACTTTTAAGTGTTCTGGCACGTTCCTACATAATCTGTAGTAAAAATATATAGGGGTGGTACACAGTGACTCAATGTTTAATGTGCACAGTGAACCGTAGTTCATTGTGTACATCTTATAGTTGATATTGTATGATAATAATGGTTAAAATATGGAAGATAAAACTCAAAAGATATCTAACATAGATTATTAAATTAAAACATTCGTTTTAGTTTAGGGAGACACTTTTTTAGCGTTTAATAAAATAAAAAATAAAAATCTTTGGTGAGTGATTTTCATTATCTGTCAACGGCTGTACTCACGTATTTAGTCGGGCTAACGTCGATTAAACAAAGGCGCGAGCGAAGCGAGCGCGCTTTTTTTATACTTACCTTTTATTTAAACCTAAACAAAAAAATTGGTAAATTCAACAATAATTATTGGTCTGGAATGCAATAGGCACAGCTATACAAAAATCATAGACTTATACTGTATAAGACTTCAGTGTTGCTGTTTAATAAATGTTGACATGAAATTACGAACGCGCAGACTCGAAATACAATCGATGAACACATCCGTCAACCTCCGCCATTTGCGAAAGAAAGGCCGATCGCTGCTCTGCAGCGCAAGTGTCATCGGTTCGGATATGTCGAGTGATTGAAAATAGTTATTTTTCAGAATTAAACTGTGTACTCGTGAGTCGTGCTATCATTTAAACAGTTAAAATGATTGTGAGATTTTTGAGCATTCTGTGCTTCGGAGTTTTGGTGGCTTCGGCGCACAGCGTCGAGGGAAACAACGACAATGAAGGTAAGATCTAGTTACTTACTGCCCTAAAATGATTTATTTTGTTATTCTTACATAAAATGTAATAATTATCCGGTAATTAAACATTTCTCATGAATATTGATCTTTTTTCATTTAACTCTAGCATAGGTTTACCATTAAAAAACGAGCTAACAGTATAGACGTATGCGTATGTCGTATTTTATTTTGGTTTGTAAATTTAGATAGCTAGACGAAAGCGTGCACCGGGCCTTTTTTGTGGTGACTTTCGAAGTTGTCGTAAAGATTACAATACCTACGCGGTGCGATGGTGACCGTCTCGTGTAGGTGTACAGAACCGGCCAAACTACTTCTTGGCCTGCACAGTGCACACACGGGCGAGCCTATGTGGGCGTGCGCACAGGTTTCGCAGTTGATTCATTGTATTGTAGTTCCTCACTCCTCAATCCTCATAATCAGATACAGTTTGCACATGTTGCTGTGCATACAGATTTATAGACTAACCACTTTGTAGTCAGAGTGCAAACTCAACACTTACTTTAAGGTTTCTTCGCTGTCTTTGTCACAAAGACTACAGTACAAATTTAATAGTAGTGAAACAGCATTTTCTAGTCTTGTCTAAGTAGCTAAAGTTATTTGTAATATGTTATTTTAGTCTTGCTAGAATTTATAATAGATTCTTAGATCTAAGTATAGTATTAAACTATTGGTCTGGGTTAGAATATTAGTTTAGTAAGTACTTTGCTCTAACAATTAAACAATATTGTACGAAAGTACAATAATATAATACACCTAATTACTAGAAGTTAGCACCACAATACCTACAATTTATTAATCCTGGCTATGATGACCTTGTTTCTAATAATGTTGTTTGATTCATAAATGGACACCTCACAGTGTCATCAAAATAAATTTTTGCATATATATGTACATGGATTAAAAACTTTGCCTTTTTAGCGTAATTAAAGACTATTTGCTTACTCTATCTTAAATACTGAGTAAGCATGAGCACTTATTTCAACATTTTAAGGAGTTAGCCACAACAGTAAAAGTATGTAATGGGTTGAATTTTCAAATTAAGTAATAATCTTTGAAAGTACAGAAAATCTGTCTTTGCATTTAGTATTCTAATAATAGAAAAAAGAACTCTGTGTTACTCTTACACC